>NW_027526203.1:457513690-458096509 GCF_048455015.1 Haemaphysalis longicornis | reverse complement strand
CTCCTGGCTTTCTTACTGCAGACCCTGGAGCATGTTTGGCAGGCGCCTCAGACTCACTGAACAAGATTAAGTCGTCCTCAAACCTCAAGTGACCCAAATATTCTCTGTCTATCCGTAATCATTCCCTCGCCCAGTCAAGCATCCTGAATACCCATTCCAAACACGCTGTGAACATTTTGGGCGAGACGGTATCTCCATGTTGTATACCTTTCTTGTCGCTATTATTGTGAAGGATTACACTGCCCTTACATCTCTTGTATATGTCGTGTAGGAGTCTTATGTAGGTCTCCTCTATTCCCATGTCTTTTGAGGCTTCCAATGCTGCTGAGGTGTACGGCTGTTGAATCAAACACTTTTTCGTAATCTTATAAGTGTCGTGTAAAGGGGTTTTTTATACTCCGCTCATTTTTTTTATTACTCGACTGTGAACATGAATGTTATTCACTGTTGGATGTCCTTTTCTGAAGCCAGCATGTTCCCCTAGGTTGTTGGAAATCCAGCCTACCTTGACACCCCTCTTCTTGTGGATCAGAACTGCGCTGGTGTTTTTCAACGCGGTAGGTATGCACGGAAACTAGATGTAAAACATGCGAGGAACCCTGAAAGCACGCGCACAAAAATCGCCATAAGCGTGGGGTTCCGGCGATCACGTCACGAGGCGCACTACGTTTAGGGTCGTCCAATAAACTGCGTTCCGGTAGTTTCCACATGGGCCCGGTGCAGTCCACCTAAGCCGCCATTGAACTTTTCATGAAAAAAAAAAAAAGAGAGCAGTCGCGGGCCGCCTGCAGCCATTACCGCCTGCAGTGCACACCATTCGGAGGTTTCGGTCGCCTGGCTCCACGGTCGTCGCCCGTTTCCCTCTTTTCCACTTCGATTGGTCCAAGGATGCCTGGATTCAAATTGCGGCTCGTGGACATTAATTAATTCAGGTCCAAGCATACAGACGTGTTCCATCAGACGATACTGCAGCGTGCTTACGTGATTGCGTAAATATGTGCTTTGTATCCACCGAGCCCTAAAAAGGATCTCTTTCTTTTTTTGAGCCATCACTATATATATATATATATATATATATATAATATATATATATATATATATAATATATATATATATAGGGTTTGGAAATGAGGGGCTCGTTAGGAAATACAGAAAGAAATGCCGGCATTTCTTTCTGTATATATATATATATATATATATTATATATATATATATATATATATATATATATATATAACTGTATCTCTCTCTCTCTCTCTCTCTCTCTCTCTCTCTCTCTGCGCGCGACACCATTCGCACGGAATAGCGTCGTTCTCCTTCGTGACAAAAGTCGATCAGAATCCCGGACTAGGGAACCACTCCCACTTCAGAAACCTGAAATAAACGTCTCTCTCTCTCTCTCTCTCTCTCTCTCTCTCTCTCTCTCTCTCTCTCTCTCTCTCTCTCTCTCTCTCTTGTTTACAGGGAGCATGAATGCGTGCAGTGACCCTCTGGAGCCTATATATACTATTTTGTGGTTCCTGTACATACCCAGCTTCCTTGCTCAAAATTGCGGCCTCCAGGAACCTAGAAAAAACCGCTTCGGGAAAGTAATACCTGGCATAAAGCAAGAAGTCAGCGTGGAGATGAAAACTATAAAATAATTTTACAGGATACTGAAACATTTTTTCTGTGTAATTCGCTATCAAATCTTAGTCCTCATGCAATTCTATGGGATAGTTTCCATCCATGGCTCTGGAGCTTAGTCGCGCAACGTGCAAGACTTGAAGCTGTGCACAAAGCAAGTTTTCACCCCCAATATTAGCTGCGCGAAAATATTTTACATTTCGCAAAATACCTAGAGAGTAATCACTGTTGAAAGGACTTCCATGAGCGGGGAAGCTGCACATGAATTTCGCACGAGGATTCCCGCTCCTGATAGGTTTTTATTTATTTTATTCGGGTACCCCTAAAGGCCCTCCGTAGGAGGGTATTACATAGGGGGGAGCATGCGCATACATCGAACATAACATGAATGAGTGCTACCAGAATGATAAATTACAAACGTAGCAAAAAAATACAAGCAATAAGAATTTTTAAAACACATAACTACAAAAACATATAACTAACTACAAGGCAAGCACATCACAACCAAAAATAAAATAAAAAATAATAAAAAGGTCAATATACGCAAGCAAGAACAGAATTAGGTCACTTCATTTTTTAAAAAGTCTTGAAATTTTGTTAGGTTAGCTTCTGTGGCAATGTGCTGTGGTAGGTTATTCCAGTCTATTATTGTGCGCGGAATGAATGAGTGTGCGAACGCAAATGAATGGCAAGTGTTGCGCTTAACTTTACAAGAATGCCCGCCGCGGTGGCTCAGTGGCCTAAGGCGTTGCGCTGCTGAGCACGAGGTCGCGGGTTCGATTCCCGGCCGCGGCGGCCGCTTTTCTGATGGAGGCGAAAAGCAAAAACGCCCGTGCGTACGAGATTTCGGCGCACGTTAAAGATCCCCAGGTGGTCAAAATTAATCCGGAGCCCTCCACTACGGCGCGCCTCATCGCCTGCGTTGCGTCGGCGCGTTAAACGCTACAATCAATCAATTAACTTTACAAGAATGATCGCGCCGTGGAAATGTAACAGTGGGTGAGTGAAAAAAGTCGTCACGAAGGCGCTCATGGTGATACAGTTTATGAAAAAGTGTTAGGCAAGCATGTCGGCGGCGAAGTGATAATGAAGCCAACTCGGCGCGATTTTTCAGTGCTGTGACGCTTTCGTATGGGGAATAATCAGAAAAAAATAAAACGAAAAGAAAGGTTGTCCGTTAAAAATGAAGCGTATGAGCCCAAGGACGTGGGTTCGATTACCGGGCGCGGAGGCCGCTTTTCTGATGGATGCGAAAGGCGAAAACGCCCGCGTGTTCGAGAGTTCGGCGGACGTTAAAGATCCCCAGGTGGTCAAAATTAATCTGGAGCCCTCCACTACGGTGCGCCTCATCGCCTGTGTAGCGTCGGCGCTTTACAGCTCATAATCAATCAATAAAATCAATCAGTGGATCGTAAATGAAATGTCGGTTGATAATAAGGGGTGCACACGCAAAACTACAAATAACAGCGGGTTAGCCTTCATGGCACCGTGTGAGCTCAGGTGACGGTTGCTGACGTGATTCTCACCTCCATATATAGTATTAAATGGTGAAAAAAAAAAAAAATCCAAGGCCATTCCGCTCATGCGAAGGTGTTTGACCAGCGGAGCTATATAGCACTTACAGACAGAGTTCGTGTATAGTTCGTGGTACGTGCAGAGCCGCGGCACAGCGTCAATCATCGCATGTCCCGCGCACTTTTAGCGTTGCCATCAGCCTATGTTAATGCTTGTGTGTCTGTGTCGAACTAAGTCGATCTGAGCCGCCCTCAGTTCGACCCTAAAACACTTACTTAAACTATTCATAGTTCCTAATTTTTTACATTGTGTTAATAAGTGTCCTTGAGTTTTCTTTATTTTAAGTGTTGGTCTGCTTAATACTACTGATAATGAGCTGAAAAGTAGTTTTCAGGGCATGGGCTCAAAAAAAGTTGCGTCGGATTTCGTGATTTGCCTTTTCCTTTTTTATTGAAACTGCGAATAAATTAGCTTTACTCCTAAATATGTCAGGAAATAAAAATACGATAAGACCGCTGTCCGCGTACGGGTGCAACAACAGTTGTGCTGTAATGCCAGTTAATTGAGACTACCCGCCCGCTATTTTTCCATGAACATTCGATTAATTAAGCTTCTTTATAATGGGGTTACCGGAAGATGCCAGAAATTTATGCTGTACTATTAGTTTCAGGTACCTATTATTTATTACATTTTTCTTTGCCTCGGTAATCTCCTGTTAGCCTAATCACGGTTCAAAAATTTCAGGCTGTTTTCAAGACTCTTGTGCGCTAAAAATTATTGCAGCCTGTTCTTAGGTGTACTGGGATACTCTATTGACCCACTATGAGATAATTTATATTCGATTCTACTATTACTTCTTAAGAAAAAATTCTCCGGAACTAAAGTCTGTTTACGCGCTTTAAAAGGCAGGAGCTTAGCGATACGTACCAACGGTACTTATCAACCATTTTATGTCGTTATCAACGTGCTTGGCATTTTTCGTGCTGTTCTTTGTTGCCTCTGTTTTGGTAGCAAAATATACAAAGCCTCGAAATGTCTAATGAACTAATAAGGCACAAAATTCAATTAATGCATATGTTTTTTTTTTCTTTTGGAGTTTTACATGATAAATACATATGTTCTTGTCTGTTTCGGTCTTAAAACAGTGAGCAAATTAAGCTTATGCATATGCTTTTTAAACACCAAACGCCGTTAAAAATGCGTGCCATAAATACCTTTATAGGTCTGTCTACTACATTTTTACTGAAGGAACGATCATACCTTCATCATATAATCCGGATGTTTGTTTCTTGTTTCCCTCTTATTTTCTTTTTTGTCTTTTGTACTCCCATACTTCCATCTCAAATATTTACACTTAGCCCTCTCCAGCTTTCGTCAAAAATTCTACAGATCCCATCCCCTTGGCGGCTAACGGTCGTGCGCCTTCCCTTCTCCAGACCAGACACGACCGCTCTTGTCGCCGCTGTTCTACGCGATGCCGCGACAAATTACTGGGCCCACCCTTACCGCAGCCACAGAAGGCTCCATCGACTGGACCCTGATTGCAGGTTCCGGATGCCCCCAGGGACTCGGCGAAGCTACTCGTCGCTGTTCCATCGACTGCGGCTCGGCGTAGCTTTTACTCATCGGCACCAACACCTCATCAGTGGTTCGAGTGACCCTAACTGTGAATCGTGTCACATACCGGATACTATTGAACATGTGCTGTGCAACTGTCCCTGCTACGCGCATCACCGTGGAGAGCTAGCCACGTCGTTGGCCCGGCTAGAGTTAGACAATTGGGCATTGTCTGAGGACGTCCTGCTGGGACCCTGGCCAGACCCGCAGTGTTCAAACAAGGCCTTCAAGGCAGTGCTGGCATTCTTAAAAAGAAGCGGTTTGGCAGCTAGGTTGTAGCCCAATCCCGTTGTGGTGAACTATGGAACATGTACTGTACATGGAATAGGCATTTTGTATATACAGTGTAGCCCATTTATAACGAACCCACTTACAGCGATATAGCGGTTATAACGAAGTGATCTTGATTTCCCGTCCCAATTATAGCGGTCTTATAATAGTCCAGATATAGCGAAAAAGCGGTTATAGCGAAGAAATTTCAGATTCCCGCTTACTTCGTTATAACCGGGCTACACTGTACATACTTATACGATCACCTCTACGTCAATCATCATACCTGTCACCTTCTTTATCCATATCCTATTTTCCTCCTTCCCCCCCCCCCACACACACACACACACACAGAGTAACAGGTCAACCTCTCTGTGTTTTCCTTCCATTCAAGGAGTAACTCTCTTTCTCTACTTCCCACAACTTTTCTTCTCAAAGCTCGACCAAACCATGGCACTCATTCTGCGACACTCCTGTCACTCCGTCCCACGTAATGATCCCTGAGTGTGATTGACAGTATCCTGAAGTAAATCGATAAACGTCAGACAGAGGCGGCGGCGTTAACGGGAAACAGGGACCCCCTCTATTGAAACGCCTGCAGTTGGGAAAACACCTGTGTGCAGTTGTTGCCACCGGGCGTCCGTAATTCCCACCTGGCCGTTCCTGACAGCTGCTGAACTCGTCGCCGTTGCCACTAAAGATTTGTCAACTCCCCGCGTTTCCTCTCTTCCCTCTCATCTGCGCCTCACTTCTGTACGTCCCTTTCTTTCTCTCTCTACTCTCTCTTTCCTTCCCGTTTTTTCTCCTAGTGTCCAGCCAGCTGTCTTTCCAAAAGTGTATAAAACCGCGCTGAAATTTACAGTCTCGTGATTCTTCAAGAATCCCCGTCAGGAGCGTCGAATTGAAAGATATATATATATATATATATATGTATATATATATATATATATATATATATATATATATATATATATATATATATATATATATATATATATATATATATATATATATATATATATATATATATATATATATTATATATATATATTTTTTTTTTTTTACTGAGACCCTTATGAGGTGGCTGAGGTGGCGAAGTAAGAGGTGTTAGGATTCAGTCGTAAGAAAACTGGGGGAGGACGAGAAGGCGCACCTCGCCGAATTTTGGCGGTTCTTGGCAGATTATAGGTTGTAAGCAACCTAAGTGAAATTGCGGGTGAGGACCCATTGTGCAGAGGTTATCCGAACCGGGGAAGTGGACCGCGTAAATTAAGTTGAAATTAAATTAAGGCTCTTAAACGTGCCGTAGGACGCATGGTTGCGGGTTCGTTTGAACCGCTTGTGGTTTCTTGACGTGACCTTAAAGCCGTATACATGTGCTTGCGCCTCCATGACAAAAACCTCAACGCGACGCGCAAAGAAACGTGCGTGAAACGGCCCCTATTCTGAATAAATGTGTATGGTATCAAGGCGAGGGCTTTCCAGCAAATACTCTGGCGAGGCGACGGTGGACTGACTGGTGCTTTCCCCAACAGGTCTGCGAGGACGCTGGGCCCGGACGGCGTTCGACGGACGTGTGACACCCCGGGCTAAGTACTAGCGCCGTAGGAGTGGGATTCTGGGCTACTCCTGCAGCCTTGGTGCTTACCCCGGGGGCGTCACGAACCAGCCGCCTTCACGACGCCTGCCCGTGCACGCATCAAGCTAGATGTCCTTTCTGCAATAAAACAAAGAAAAAGATACCTTCGTGCGCATGTGTCACTTACAAGCCCGGCCCTGAACCGAACGTTGTGGAAGAGAGCGAAGCTTGGTATACGTGGTTGGAACCAGGAACTCGCAACAAAAGGCAGCCTCATCCTGGTGTTCACGTTTAGACAAGGTGAAAGAAATCCTTGGGTGTCTCATCGAACGCAAAAAAGTCGTCCATTGGCTTTCCAATTATTCTCTTTTCTCCACCAACGTTTATGCTATCAATCAATTCATTCCGCTGGTGAGGAGTTTATTCTATTGCCGCAAACACCTGTGGACACGTATTGCACACGGAAGCAAAGCAAAGCACAAGTCACTTTTGTAACTACACAATACCGGGATGGGGAAAGGGTGGACAAACTTAGCTTGCGATGTACACTCTGTCACTTCTTCACCCACGCGACACACACTCCGCAAATGGTATCCTTAATGGTCGATTCTGAAGGAGACGCTGGCACACGATAATATAGCCCAGACGACAGCATCATGCTCCTCTCTGGATGACCACATCGCGGACGGCAAAACAGCCTCCCTACATCCTCCCTAATCTGTTACAATAAGCTAGAAAAGAAAAATTACGCCGGCATTCTGCAAGACTGATTGTCCCATGGAGGAATGTTTTCAATGTTGATGGTGAGTATGTCGCTATTACCATGTTTTTTTTTTCTTTTTGTCGCGCGATTAATGGGGATTCTGGACCCGGAGTGCACCGTATAGAGAGCTCGTGCAATTTACAATATCTTTTAGGGACTCTGTGGGATAACCCACTTCTGGGTGAACCATGGAGGAAGAATAGTGGGTGAACTCAGAGGGGGGAGGGGGGGGGGGGTTCCGAACCCCCGAAATTTTCTCCAGGAAGTGTGTAAGCGAGTGCTAGTGCTCCGTTTGGCAAAACTTCTCCCCTTCCATAACTCCTCCAACACCCTGAAAAAAACTTTCTGGCTACCGCCCTGGGTAATCCCATTGGGTGCACACATTGTGCCCCTCATTGCTCCACACACCAAAGATAATTCCGATGAGAAGCAGGACAAAAAAGGGGACAGCGTAGCCCTTGAAGACTTACACCTCCGATATTTAAATATAATATGCAGAAGAATAACAATAATAATTCCGATGCATATTTTTTACTGTTTCCGTATCATTGTTCCGAGAGTAAAATATTCGAACGACGCCATTTCGGATGAAAAATCGGCCTCATATATATTGGCTTCGCCGCAAATTTCGTGTGAAGACAATGGCGTCAAGGGATTTACACGCCCCCCAGGACAATTTTGACCTCCTACACCCAAAAAAAAGATTACAAAACCACGAGCACCCCGCCCAGGGATCTATACCTTCAACATCCCCCTACACCCCCCACCCTCAGAAAAATTTAGACAACCCTCCAAAATCGAAATTCTGGATAAACCCCCATCACCGTCTCGGCCACTACAAGGCGACGCCCAGCTATTTCCGAACTCTGTCGTTGATTTCGGGTTTCGTACAAATGAGTGCGCTGCTATTTTATTGTGTTAAATAACGGAGGATTACCTATTTCTCTCCAGCAGAGAGTGTAATGCTGGAAAGAAAATAACACACCCGCGGTTTACCCGGGGTAACCAGTCCACCGGTCACCGATGGCCGACAATTACTTACCAGTGACCAGTTTAATCACAGCGATGATAACTGGTTGGAGATTGCACGCGCACGACCATCATGCCCCCCCCCCCCCCCCCCCCCACCCTCCCCTCCCTTTTTCGCCTGGGCTCACCGAGCCAGTGCAGTGCTCCGTAAGACACTTGTAAGCAAAAATTGCACGTTCGGGCGTCCGCACGAAGAGTGCGCAACCATTTCATACAAGCGGTCCGTGGATGTCTTTTTTTACGCATGAGACAGTATCTGAAGCCGCTTCCCAGCACAGCGCGTGAGAACACGTGCGCGCGTGCAGAGGACGCCCGCACGGGAGAGAGGAAAACGCACTGATCGCCCCCAACCCCACCTAGATTATTTCTCCACAGGGTTGGAGGTCGCTGTTGCCCTGGCCTTTCCCATGTTTTTTTTTTTGTTTTTTTTTTCCATTGACAACTCGATTGCGCAAAGGTTGATGCATGCATGCAGTACAGGGGGGACTCGAAACCAGTACGCAGCTAGATATGCAGTGACGGCTCCACCTGAAGGTTACGCAACGCTGGGCCTAAACAGGAGGGTTTGTCTGGCTGGGGCATGGACTAAAGCACTACAGAAAGGCCTGTACGTGGCTTTTTTAGCAATATCACGGGAGGGTAGACCGTTCGGTCGATCAGCGCCGTATGATGGAGTGATACGGCAATATCGGCGAGAGTAGCCGCATGCGCACTAAGCAAAGGACATTGCTACCGTCGTCTGCTAGGCTGTCCTAAGAACAGACGGCCGCCCCCGATTTTTCTTATTCGCTTATAACACTGCCTGCCATACTCGAAATTTTTCTTCAAGACCAGGCACGTGGCGGTAACTGAAAACAGAGTTTTCAATGTTGCCGAACGAACCTTGTACCGAAAGAGCCTTGCGTTCGGCAACGCTGATTACTCTGTTTTCAGTTGTGTTGCGACCGGGCGGGGGCACCCGATCCGAGCTCCGTGGCCTCCGACATACGAGTGGTAGCGTGTATGATGCGAGCGGCCAGCCGCTGTTGCAGCCGTGAAGAAGTCCAGAAGCCGTAGGCTAACGTAACTGTTTACTTCATAGCGAGAGGTGAGCCGAAGCCAAAGAACAATGCCCCGACGGGCGAGGTTACAATACAGGACTCGAGCAGAGCGACAGCATGGATTCGCTGCTCTAACAGGAATGGTTTACAACGCTTGCGGGGATCTATTTATACCCAAAAGCGGTAACGGTCAAACGACAAGCTGGAACACGCCACGAACGTCACCGACACACACAACGCTCTTTCCAGAGTTCGTAAGCCGTTCATAGCCTCGGCGTACGTTGAGTCCGAGAGAGGGGAGATCGACGATGCCTCTGTGTCCTTGAAGAGCGTTGAGACGAGCCTCGCCGGCAGCCGCCGAAGTTTTGAAATGCGCCGAAAGCGAAGCGTCTGGCTCGGCTTGTCGAAACTTGTCACCGACATGGTGGCGCCTGACGGCAGAAAGGCGCACGCAGTGGCTTCGCCGCACAGCCGTGGAGTGATGCGGGAAAGTACGGCGGCGCTGGCCGATTCGTAACAACACCCTTCTGCGCAACCCGTGCCTTACTTTTTACAAGCCGTGATACAGGCACCCCCATCTCTCCAAGAACATGCAAGCGGGCTCCCAGGACGGTCGGCGCCGGGCACGAACGAGGTACCTCACCCACCCGCCTCCTCAAGACCTATTCACATGTGTGGTATACGGACGCCCCACCCTTTGCGCTGCCATATCTAACTTCCCAATAACCAGGAAGTCGCATGCACCTTGCCCCATGGCGACATCAAAGACGCAGAAGAAGCAACTATCCCCCTTGCGGTTGTAGAAATCACTCGCAGTGCCTCGCCTGGAATAATCGTCACTGAGTCTCAGACCGCCCTGCGAAACATTACCAACGGCAAGTGCACTGAGTCCCCGAGCTGCTCGCATACTATGCTCTATCCCTGAGAATCTGCACTTACCTCCCATACGTCTCCTTTGGACCCCCGCCCACTTGGACCTGGAATGAAACGATCGAGGTGGCTCATGAGCTGGCCTGCGAGCTCACCAACCAGGCGTCAGATCATCCGGCCACTACTCTGCTCTGAGCATCCCTCCTTAGTTTTCAATATGTCCTAACTGATCACTACAAGGATCGCTAGACGCATTTACCCACACCCGCACGCCTCCTCACTCGATACCAAGCGACCACACTAGGTCAAATCCACACGAACACCCTCCCTTCCGCAGCGCTGTTCTGTCCATCCTGCGGAGTCTGGGCCAACATGCAACACGTGTTATGGCAGTACCTCACTATGCAGACCGAAAATTTTATTCATAATGAATCATACTGGGCGGCCGCACTGCTCAGCCCCAATAAAGACACCCAGAAGGCTCTTGTGTCTCTAGCAATACGTGCTGGATCTCCAGTGCTTCAGCGAGATCCGCCAAAGCAATCACCTTTATGAACGGCCCGGCCACAGGGACCCCCGTCGGGTCCAAGCTGGGCTCGACCGCTGACCCTCTGAGCATAGGCGTGCGCACATGGGGGGCAGGGGGGGCGGCCGCCCCCCCCCTAATCATCTGAAGGGGGCGCCAAATTTGCCCCATACCTTGCCGATGTAACACATGAAAGTAAAATTTCTGCTCAGAAATATTTTGTGTGCGCTGCAATTCCATCACATTGAAATAAAAATTTTATAACCATCCCTCTGTGCACTGCGTTCGCACCGGAAGGCCTTCAGTGAGAAGAGGTCGGGAGTTGCTCTGGGGGGGGGGGGGGGGGGCAGCGGTAAGACTTTGCCCCCCCAAATTGAGAACTCTGCGCACGCCTATGAAGAGGCAATATCGGGTCACTAAATAAAGTTATCTCTCTCTGAACGCCCCCCCGGCGCGGTTTGAGCGGAAGTTTGTGGCCAACCAATCACCCACAAACACGATCGATACTCGAAGTTACACTAAGATGGCGGCAAAAGGTGCTCCAAATTAAACAGCAGTAGTAGCATAGTGACATTTACAGTATCGGCATAAACGTGAAGAGCAAGTCAGGCAACTACTTTAAAAAGTGAAACAAGAGGAACGTGCAACAACAGCACTTTTAGTTCTACAGCACAGCGTCCACATTAACTTTCTTATATGTGTTTTTCGTATGACTTTAAACGGCAGGGAGTACACTGCATCTAAATCAGTGGCATGAATTTACTGGACGTCACAACACCAACAACACGCTATCAAATCTACCATCTTTTCTACAATCTCAGCGCGCGTATCTAGACAATGGGAAGCATCTGCTTAGACTGAATTCTAACCGAAACTTGCACATGCATGCAAGCCAGATTGAGATGATTAGGTCCCACAAAGAATTTACGAGAACTGCTGGAACCAACCATAAGCGGCAAGTTGCTTTGCTCGCACGTGACGCGCGAAAACATCGTTCGCACACCACGTGCGAACAAAACATTAAAATTGTTTGCACGGGACGTGCGAATAGGAACAACCCGCCAACGCTGTGTTTGAGTGTGCTGCGGCGGGCATAGTTTTTTCTTGTGGCGGGATGCATCTCGTCCATGCGTCCGTGTTGCAATTTATGGTGTAAAGGAGGCGTGTTGTGCATAACCTTGATTGCGCTTCTTTTGCGATACCTAAGCAAAGACGGCGAGCACAAACTTGTCTGTTGGGAAGATGTCGCGGCAAATGGCAATCTGTCGTGCAGACCCTTGTGTCCCAACGGTAGCTTTGGGCTCCCCGGAATGTCTGAATGTCACCCCTTGCTGTCCTGCAAAAATATTCGGAACGATGTCCGCGTGATACGTCTGCTGACTTCGGGCACCGTGAAAAACGTGCGTTTTCTTTCCTTCCATAACCGCGGACTGTTCGCGATTGCCAAACATTTTATCATCACTCGTTTCGTGTGCCCATCTTGCGAAAACCACTGGTAGACTTGGAGCAGATTATTTTTTACCCGCATTTAACATATGTTTGACTAATCGCCTCGTACGAACGTGTGATCCCCTGCAGAGCTCCCCGTTCGGTTCCATTGACGACACACCTTCCGTTTAGACAGAACCGATTGAGTTTCTACGTCGGGTCTTGTTGATTTATGGTAGGCAAGTAATTCGCGATTCAAGATAGATAATTCACGATTCGGTTTTTATGATGTCCAGTAAATTCATGCCACTGATTTAGATGCCGTTTGCGGCGTAATAAAGTCATACAAAAAACACTTATAAGAAAGTTTATGTGGATGCTGTGCTGTAGAATTAAAAAGTGCTGTTGCACGTTCCTCTTGTTTCACTTTTTAAAGGAGTTGCCAGACTTGCTCTTTACGTTTATGCCGTGACTGTAAATATCACTATGCAACTACTGCTGTTTTATTTGGAGCACCTTTTGCCGCCATCTTTATAAGTGACATTTGTAGACACGTTGATAATCTTGGTCTGAGAAAGTGCAAACTACCGACAGGTACAGGAGGGGAAAAAACATGATGACACAAGGCACTGACAAGGCCAATAGAAAAAAGAAGACGAAAGCAAAGCGCTTTGCATTGTTGTCTTTTTCTTTTGTCCTTGTCGTTAGTTCGCTACTTTCCAGGACCAAGATGTCATACCAATTTTCCCAAACAGCCACCCTTGCAAGTTCTATAATCTTTTTACCTTAGATGCCACTTCAATGTCAATCATGCATGCTCGAAGGCTTCACCATGAATGTTTCCTGGCACCACTGTCTTCTTGCTGTCTCTACTAGAGTTATGGTGTGCCCCTTAGCACTCTGTGGCTCTCCTGCAGGAGCAAACTTTGGAACGATTAGAGTATGCCAAAGTGCACAAGAAATCGTTCGGGCAAAGTAAATGTTTTTTACATTGGTCGTAATCAGAACAGAAAGCGATTCCCAGCTATTTCAGTTGGGTGGGTTAATTTTTACGGAGTCTACTGCAGTCCGACTAATATTCACAGTGGCAGAGACATTCTGCTGCCGTGCACTGAAAGTGTTTGTTTCATACGGGCCAGTACAAATGAAGGAAGCAGAGACAAAAATGCTTGCATGCAGATTCTTCTTGCACACTAGAGAGCCGCAGGAACTTCCAGGAGAGTGCACTTAGCATGTGCAGCAACTGCGTGGCTACCCTTGAACTGTCTCTATACGAGGGCACACATTGATTTGGTTGAGTTAAAATAAATGCCTTGTGGTAATATTGGCAAAGACGCTGCGTTGCGGAATGTCATATGATTTTGGACCAGCGCACTGCTTGGGTACTGTGACGGTCGCCAGTACCTGGCATACAATTAGGCAGACAGCATGTGCTATGCAGACAACATTATGAACTGAGCCTTCATGTGCCCTATAAATTTTGGCCAAGACGGGAAGAAAGACGTCTTTATTAGATACAGGGCGGGCTTCAGGCCTGTTGAGGGTATGTGGATTAAAGGACGGTAAAGGAAAGAAGTGGGCTAGAGGGCTCGACCGATGTCAGCTTCCTACTGAGACATTGCAGATTTTTGCAAGACGAGATCTACCGCTGCCTTCCATTACGTGATTCATACTCATTAGGGGCATTGACCAGGGCTTGATGTGATTGGTACTGCAAAGCTTCTGACAACTTATGTAGCTGAATGAACTACACACCTAAAAGTGAGGAAAGGGAAAAGGAAGTTAGCAGAGGAAGAACCTAAGTGCAATGTGATAAGGTTGAGGAGATGCAGTAATGTGGCAATTCTAAAACAATGCACAATGCAATCACGAGAAAATCACAAGAAAATGTCTGCTGTTTGTCACCTCATGCTATCTGACATGTTATTCTATTTTTCTGTTTTGTTGGTTTAGAAAATGGCTCAAGGGGGAAATGGGGAAAATCAGTCTTTATTCTTAGGTTGTATAGCAAATGCTTGCTGATGGCTGTACACACACACTGCCGTTTATTACGTCCTACCTGAAGTTTTGCATTCTATTATCACTGGAAAACTCGTGAAACATTTCAACTTATGTAAGGTGATTTTAACATGTTTTATGGGAACTGCACCTCTAATTTCATTGCTCCATAGCACTAGCAAATATCACATTGATGCCATACCCCAATTACCCTCCGGGTCTGACTTACTTCCAAATCAACCTAATGCGACACCTGAGCTCATGATTCCAGCCCAAAAATGCATTCTGCTCTAAGGTTTATGCCCAAAGAAGTTAAGGCAGTCTAACCAAACTTGGTGCCACCCACTGCAGTGGGCCTATAACCAAGGTCTGCGTAGAGCCCCATTTAAAATTAATCAGTGCCTTACTGTGTGTTGTGAACAAGTAACCGGTAGCATTGAGATTGGCGCTCATGGTTTTCTTGCTATTTTCATGCCATTGCAGGTGTACCTTGCCAAATGGAAACAACACGAAGTGGTTCTGTCAAATCTGTCCGATGCTCGGCTAGAGCCAGACTTCCAACACAATTTGCACATGTACAAGCTTCTAGGAAACATGGATTACACAGTCCAGTACCTTGGGTCCTGCGACAATACTCTCGTCACAGAATACTTCCTACTAGGATCTGCTGATCAATTGCAGACTCTCTTTCAGTCAAAACTCACTAGGTGAGTCTTAGGCACCTGCGTCTTCTGCCTGTGGAAAGTCGCAAGCTTCGGTTGTCTAATTACATTTGTGATGTGAGACTGCTTGCATAATATAGATGCATAACTGACTGCCAGTTTGGTTTAGAAAAAAACACTCTCCTGAAAGCATGCCATTAATGCAAAAAGATACGATCCTGGAAAATTTCAAAAAAAGGTTAGGCAAATACCTATACCTAAGCAAGGCATTTGATCTTGTCAATTATGCACTTCCTAATAAATTGCAAAACTATGGTTTTCGGGGTGTGTCCTATAATCTCATGCAGTCTTGTTGACGCGTTTTCAGTGTGTAGAAGTAAATAGCCACAGATCACAAACTAAGCCTACATAAGCCGGCTTGCCACAGGGAGTATTCTCAGACCTATTCTATTTTTATTTTACATAAATGACATCACACACATACAGATAAATTGTAAGTTTATTATATATGCCAATGGTTGCACTGTTTGTTACCAGTAATAACTTGGAGACGATAGTGCCTGTCATGTTCTATATGTTACGCAATCCAAGATTGGTCCCATAAAAATAACCTCATGCTAAATGAATGAAAACCAAAAGATGTACTTTTGTGCCCTTTAGGCACGGCAGTAGTTGTACCTGATAGCATGGTTTTAGGCCTGTGTAAAATCGCTATGCTCAAAAGTGTGAAAACACTTGGTGCCATTTTTACAGAACATCTGTCATGGAACGAGCATGTTAGGTCACTCTGCTTGAAAGTGTAAAAATCCGCTGGTATCATAAGTAGGTGTCGTCATTTCTTACCCACTGGCATAAAGACTTATACCAGGCTCTCTTTCACTCACATCTGAACTACTGTGCATTAGTCTGGGCAAACACGGCCTTGCAAAACGTACATAAAATAACAACACTGCAAAAGAAAGCCATTCGTGCAGTTGAAAATGTTCCTTTTCTAGCGCACACAAAAAAACAATTTCTAAAACACCGAATATTAAAGCAAAAACGCCCGTGTGTACGAGATTTGGGCACACGTTAAAGATCCCCAGGTGGTCAAAATTAATCCGGAGCACTCCACTACAGTGCGCCTCATCGCCTGCATTGCGTCGGCGCGTTAAACCCCACAATCGAACCGAATATTAAAGGCTGAAAACATATATCGATATAAACTCATCCGTAGCTACAAGTATGCAGAACGAAGCAAACTGGATACTTTTATGGACCTAGCCTTATTTACAAGAAACTGTATATGTATACGCAAGCTGATATAAGCCTCCTTGGAAGCTCCCATCATCATGGACTCACTATGGACATCAGCTACTAAAGCATACACTTCCGAACACGCTCAATTATTTTCACAAACAGAAAATTGACATTCTGGTTTTAATTAATGACCGCATCCTGGATATATTTATTTAGGTGCCACATTTGTCATTTTTGTTGTTGTACTTAAAATTTTGTATAATCATTTTTCTCAATGTACATCATAAGTTTGTAGCTGGTCATTGCTGCGTCATTGGACGGTGCTCCATAAAGCTGCATGGTTGCAGCTTTTTTTCTGTCCGCTTTTTTCTTCCTGTAGTGACATAGTGACATTGGTGGAAATAAAACCTCGTTGTATTGTGTTGTATGTTGTGTAGCTTTGATAGCCAACAGCTCTTTACAGCAGCAGGCAGCAAATGATGTTCTTGAGAAGTGCGTCATTGCAGTCGTAGTGTTGTGTTCTCAGTGGTGGCATCCCTTTGCCCAATGCTCTCTCTTTTCCCCCAGGTATGACAGCCTCTCCCGACGTTTCTCCCTGTGCCTCAGTTACGTGACCATTCTGCAGTACCTGCACACCCACAGTCGTGTCATGTGCGACTCCAACACAGTGCTGAAAACCCTATCGCAGTACCTAGTGCACTCTGATCTGACGCTGCGTGTCAACGACCTAGATGCTCTGCCATATGCCAACCGCACCAGAAGGGCTGCCTGTGGGTCACCCCCGCTTTACGGGGACCTCTTGGCACCTGAACAACGGGGTGGCACACCGGAACAGGCCTTGTGCGACACGGCGTGCGATGTGTGGAAGATACCGGACGTTTGCCTCTGGCTTCTGGGGACTACCCGAGAGGCGGAAAGTTTCAAGTTTCATCTATTTCCCGTGCACCGCCGATGTAAGCTGCATCAGGCAGAGCAACGACCAAGTGTGGGGCACATTTTAAGGGACTACAGGCGGGTGTGGGAGGAGTGGGAACGCGATTTGTAGACTAACGTTCAGAGGTCTCGGGCGAGGCAATAAGTATTCAACCCGCTGCGGTGGCTCAGTGGCTAAGGCGTTGTGCTGCTGAGCCCAAAGATGCGGGTTTGATTCCTGGTCGCAGTGGCTGCTTTTATGATTGAGGCGAAGAGCAAAAACGTCCACGAGTTCAAGATTTTGGCGCTCGTTAAAGATCCCTAGATGGTCAAAATTATTCCGGAGCCACTATGGCGTGCCTCATTGCCTGTGTTATGTCGTCGCATTAAACCTCATAATCATTCACAAGTATTTATCGTTGCACACCACTGTACTGATCAGACGACTTGCTGAGTTTCTAGCCATTTGCAAGGACCACTACCTCAAAAGAGGGTGGAGAAGAGGAAATTAAGGCCCATTTCAATTCTCCATGTTTTGTCGAAAATATTTGAAAAAGTTATTAGTCATGGACTACACGGTCTCTTCAAAAAAACATCAAATGACCCAGCCCACTATGGTTTCTAGAAAAATCTACGAAGGTAGTGCTCGTTCATATTAAGAAAAAATATATAGTGAAAAACTGAAAAACAGATGACTAAAGCTCAGCCTCGTTTTGGATTTAAAGAAAGCGTTCGGTACCATAAGGCATGACATATTAAAACTTCAGATATACAATGTACGAGGAATAGTGATAACATTACTGAAGTATTACATCGCAGACCGATTCCAATATTCTAAAATAGGCAATGTATCCTCCACCAAAACGGATATACAATACGGCGTTTCACAGGGCTCCATTTTAGCACCGCCCTTATACCTTATTTATATAGCTGAAATTACGGCTAAACAGGCTTTTCTAATCTAATAATGTATTCTAACGGCAATTTTTTTTCAGGATGAACGAAACACTGTTTAAACAAATCATTGATGATTATCTTCTGAAACTATCATATTGGCCACAGAAAAATAATTTGAGTCTTAATACAAACAAAACCACCTATATTACTTTTACACCAGTAAATAAACGAGGTTTCGTGGCAATCGATTTAAAATATTTCACTTAAACAAGTACTGTAATTACCCGATTCTAACGCGCACTTATTTTCCGGAAAAATAGGTCTAAAAATCGCATGCGCATTAGAATCGGATACGAAACCGAAACTGCCGAAACAACGGAAATTTCGTCCCGCCCATCACCATCTCAAGCAGGCGCCAAAGCTTTTAGCAACGATTTTTCATGCGCAGGAAGCATAGGTATAGTGCCTAGAATATTCTAGGCACTATAGCATAGGCGCCTAGGCTTTCCTATCGGCGTTCACACAAATCGTCAAATCGTTCCACTTGCGCGCTTGATAACAGCAATGGCGGCAGCGGCTCTCACGCGTTCAAAACATGGAGGAAGAGTTCAAAACGAGCGGTCGGCTGAAGCGTGCGCCTCTGGAGAAGCTCGCAGGATGGGCGTGCGAGGCATGGGCCACGATCCCATCGATCATGGTTGAACGTTCTTTATGAAGTGTGGCATCGCGAACGCGCTTGACGGCACCAAGAACGAGATGTTGTGGTCAGCGGAGAGCGACGAGGAGTGAGATTATTTCGAGAAATAAATCGCCCGTTTCTCTCGCATTCGATTTTCTTGCTCATAAAGTTTCGTGCGCGTTAAAATCGGAGGTGCAAATTTTTTCGTTTTTTTTTGCCAGGAAAATCGGGTGCGCGTTAGAATCGGGGGCGCGTTAGAATCGGGAAATTACGGTATTTGAGTTATAATAGGCGTACGGATTTCTGCAGACTTATCATGGACTGCTACGTTAACAAGGTTAAAACTGATCTGTCCGCCCTATTTGGGTGTACTGACAAGCTTCAGAACCTGGTACCTACCTGGCTGCAACAAATAATATATTACTCTCATTTTATTCCAAATTCAGTTATGGAATTTTGGCTTGGGGTACTACTACCACCTGTAATTATAACCTTGTTATCATGCAATACAATTTAAGACCACTATCCAAGAAGAAAGCAACTGCCAAAACGAACCAACTGCGGTTGGCAAACCATACAGTATCAAACCACTAAATTTACCGTATAAAATACATTATATATGAACCCAAGCTTCAAGCAATCTTTCATTTGCTTTAAAAAGAAGAATGAATGTTTCTTGGTCAGTATTAGTCTCAAATATTTGCCTCCTAGACAATGTAGTTACATGCACTCGGACTGCTGTCTACCATGCAATGATCACAACGTTCACTAGTTTTTATGTATGAGCCAAAGAGATGCATGGGTTAGTTAATATTTCCAAATGATGAAAATGTGCTGACGATGTACAAATTATAGCGCTTATTTTTTCATTATTCTGCGATATTGTTTTGATGTACTGCAACCGCACAACTTAACTGTTTGTTATCTTTCAAAATGTACGTATTGATTTCCGTAAAGGTACCGAGGCCCCGTCAGGTATTTTTTGCCTTCTGCCTTGATGCCCTTTTAGAAAATGTCTGAGAAAATAAAGAGGAAAAAAAGAAAAATTGTGGTTATCTGTGTAACCATCGTGTCCTTTATTTTTTCGATGCCAAACGAATTGCCCGCTTCACAATGGGAGTAAGTGGGATGCCTGTTTCTCCCACATGTCGTAAGGTGCGGCCTTGAGGTTAATAACCAGGATCACCTAATCGTAACTGAATTCGAGAGAGACTTGTGCCTGGTTGCCAAGGTAACCGATGTTTGAAATTACTGAAGTAGCGGCACTCTGGCCAACTATAGAGCACGTTTTGCCAATGTTGCCACTTTACAACACGCACAGCCTCGAGATTAACCAGTCACTTGACTAAAGCGCTGGGAAGGCTAGAAATTGAGGGAGAGTGGCCGGAGTAGAAGGAAAGGGCTTGGCTGGCCACTCGGGGCTGATGCGTTTGGCATTGAAAAAATACAGGAGGCTGTCCGCTGCCGGTTGATGCCTCAGTTTTGTGACGATAAAGTGTCACTGTGCTTCACCACAGACAGCTTTCACGATTCAAACTACAATTAAGGAAGTCACAGTGAAGCATCAGTAGTGTGCACCCACGCCTTCAGCCAACCTGTACGCTAGGCGGGTCATTGACTGGGAAGACTGGGCTGGGGAGGCCGACACAATCCAAGAGCTTCAAGGCGATCTCTTCAGGAGCCGAGACAGGGTGAAGCTTGGGAACCAATATGGGGATGAAAACCGCACCCTCCACCAAAGATGATACATGGCAGCAGGACTAGCAAGATGAGCAATGATTACTGGTGAAGCAAAATGAACGTGCAGCCAGAACACTACTTACAACATTGAGTGCCTTGAAGGACATTTGGTGTGCAACTGTGGTCTCGCCATTTTTTGACACATTTCCGGCTTAAACAAAGGATTACAATCTTTACACTGGACGAGCTGGAATACCTGACCGAGGACCACTCAGTGGCACGTGAATGACTAAGTCCCATGAAGGTCTATGCTACCGTCCTGCCTGACCCAACCAGGTACCTCTAGAGCAGCCTTGACCCATGCAATGTGCACTAGTGCACAACTGGATGAAATGTATGCCCTTGCACACATTTTGCTCCTCCCTGTGGAATAAAATAAGGCATAAATGTTGAGAATATACTACGACACCTGGGTTGCAGAAAATGTGGCTTATGTTAATCTTAATTTTGTCGTGTGTACCCATTTTTTCCTACGGAATTTCACACACCAGCATCAATTTAACTTACATTTTATTTACCAAAACAGTCAAGTATACTGCACACTGTGCAAACAAGTCGTACTCTTTCAAAATCTACAACCAGGGATGAAAAATTGAGAGCATAAAAATGGTTAAAAAAAAAAAAAAAACCAAAACTCATTTGTGGTCCTAGAAAATGAGTTATTTATGCTCATGGTATTTACTGTCCAAGTATTCTTTGGCTATACACAAAAGGCAGCCTTCTGTAATACCTGCAATGGAATTTTTACTGACTAGTATACCAGCTTTACAGCCAGTATGCAATTGTATATCTCTGCAATGCTGCACCCCTACAAGTTTTTTTTAAGACAAGTAACAGGGCATTTGCGTTCAGCCGTGTCCTAAATAATAGACACGGCAGCTTGCGGATCTGTAGAAAAAATACACAGTGCGGCCAAGATTGTGAGGCCCCAAACTGGTGCAAAAAGATATAGGAATAACTGTGGACAACAATAGAGTCGGAAAAGCAGCAACATGTCTCTCCATTGTACCTGCTGACATATTCGTATTCAAAAGCATGTCAAGCACACACAAGTGGGGAAGGTGGTTTGTGCAAGAGGGGCGGCAACAGGCCCACCAGGTTGGCGACTAGGAGGCAAACGAGTCGATCCTTTACAATAAATGCGAAAACTAAATGCCAATTGTACTTCTGGAACACGTTTAAAATTTGCATTTTAGTGAACATATTGCCTTCCCCACTTCAAGACAGCTGCCCCACATATGGCTTACATCCCACTTACTCGAAAAAGAACACCACACTTTAGATCTGAAAGCCGACACGACAATTGAAATGGAGGCTGTGGTTTCACTCATTTCTAAGTGCACGTGGTTTCCAGCTACTGCACCCATTCAGAATCACAACTGCACAAAACCAGCCAAGACATATTCAGGAACGTACAGATACAGGGGAAAAAATGCTACATAGCCTCTAAGGGGCATCAAAATATCTTGAATGATGTGCAGCTGCTAACTTAGTTTACATTACACCACCAACAGCATGCATGTGCATCAGTTTCAATGTGCACATGACTGCAATTGTCATGAACAGTACACGCACCCCACAAAATCACTATTTATTGCTGCCAATGACTGGGACCATTCCAAGAAGAATCCTTACACAACTGCCATGAGAACTCACTTGACAATGGCTTTGTTAGTAACAAGTGAACAATGCAAGTCTTCATGTCATCTATGAGCGTTGCATGGTCTAGCTCACTTCATGAACACAACTAGTACTAGTATATGCATGAAGCAGTGAAGGTGGCTTGAGTTGAGATTCATAGGTTTTTACATAAAAGGCACCAAAACCCGCAGCCTATCTAAAACACGCCTGCTTCTCCAAAAAAATATATATCACAGCAAGTTTATTGTAGGTTATGCACTGTATGCACAAGGATTCAATGGGCAAAGCTAAAACTGCACAATAGCTGTACCTATGGCACTTACAAAAAGATAGGAAGACCAGCAGCAAGTGCACATGGGTGTTAATGCCTACCATTGATGCTCTACTGGACTGCTCGAGTGAGTGAGACCGTGCGAAAGAAAAATGGTATAGAGGGAGGATTGGCCGGCAAAAGAATGTCAAACAAGTAGCATTCATCCTGGCCCGTGCGTTTTGGTGGCACAGATACCATGAGAATGTGTGGAAGTTGGGAATGCACACAATTAGTGGCACACATGGTGGCAAGTTAAGTTCAACCAAACCGTAAAAAGTACTACAAAAACATGCAACTTAACAAGGGAGCTCACAGAGACAAAACCCACACTGGGCAAACCTTTACCACCTGTTGACAAAAGCAAGGCACATTTGAACAACATTTTCCAAGACCGAACCAATCCCTGCAAAATTATCTGCAAGGCAGTTTGAAATTTTGATGACTTGGAACTCCTCCGTGCCTGTAGAATGCTTCAATCCTTGTTGGCTTGGTTTTTGGCCTGCCGCGACGACCGGCGCAGTGATCCAGTTTGCTCAGCAGCTTTGCCCTGGAACAATAACAAACAACTCTTAGAAAACACTGCTCCTGTATAAAACATCAAATGCCATCACTTGCAGCATTTAGTTCATTGGCTTTCCACAGGCATGACCTTACTGAAATGTACGGTTATCAAGCAAACCCAGCTTTTTTTTCCCCTTTACTATAGGCACATTTAGCAACTATTGGCACACCCACTCCCTACCACTGCACACTGTACTATTCACATTAACACAATACACACTAACACACGCACAGCCCAAGGGAGTATAATAAACCCAAGAACAGCCAATTATTTATGTCAAACACACGAAACCGCCCCGTAAGAACCGGACATTGGATATATCGAATTATGAGCAGCGGCATCCCAGGCACACCCCAGCATGGCCGCCTGAGGCCCAAGCCAAACAAGCGCAGGACTCTATGCAACCCCCAAGGACCAAATTGTCCGCGAGGCCGAGGTGTTCAAGGGTCTTTCAGATTTTTAAGTGCAAAGCACTTTAGGGGCTCGCCTTGTCGTCGTAGCTCGCTCGCTGGACCCAAGTAGAGCCCCACGGCGTATTATCGTAGCAGCGTCCCACAGAGGCTTCGAAAACCAAGCGGTTCATATAGTCATAACAGTTTGAAACTCGTGAACCACTGGTGCATGTCATGCATTTCCCCGTTGTTTAGCACAAAGAAAACTGCAGATACATTTGAGGCAAAATATAGGTAATTAACCGGCAGCACCTGCGTTCATTTAGTTAGGAACGCTTTTTAAGATAGTAAGCGGCAGTGCAAGAAAAAAAATGGCACGTTCCAAACTGGGCAGTAAGGCGCTGGCGGCGCCGGCACGTGCGGGTTTCTACAGCATCACACCTTATTCCTCCAAGCAGGGTTACCATAGCGAGTCAGAAAATAATAAACTGCAAATGAAGGTTTTGACACATAAATGATGATCAACGTCAACAAACACCCACCAATAAGTTTGGTTTTCATCTCCAAGCGGATTACTTCGCATCGCTTGCTTGCCCTGAATCCTGCAGTGGCCGTAGTCATAGACAAGGTGTTTTTACGTCACGTGGGGACTAATTGGTTCTTCTAATAATGTCAAACCACCAGATTTCTTCCAGAGAACCACCTAAAATTGTGCACTTTGAAATGGAGGTTGGGCTTCTCCACAAGGCACGGGCACCACGCATGCCAAATTTTTTTTATACCTGACAAATTGTTCCGCGCAACTTCATCTTTTTTCTAGGACAGGTTTTTGAAATGTTTACGTAAAATGTATGTTCTGATTTTTTTTTCTACTACTGGTGGTTTGTTACACACAACTTCTCTTTTTTTCTTTTCTTTGGCGTCAGACAAAAATATTGAATTTGATACTTTTTGCGACCATTATTTCACCATCATCACCATCATCATAATCATCATCATCGCCTACTCAGGTCCACAGCAGGCCGAAGGCCTATCCTAATGACTTCCGACACTCCTGTCCTGCGTTGCCAGAGTCCACTGTTGGCCACCGAATTCACCCATTTCATCCCTCCACAGTGGTACTGGCCTTCCCTTCCCCTTCTTCTAGACCCATCTCTTGGTATCTACTACGTTACCCAAATTGTTCACTGGCTGTTGGTTCATCTTACTACATGGCCAGCCCAAGTCCATTTCTTTTTCTTTACTTGAACTATGATATCTTCTACTTGAGTTTGTTCCCTGATCCAGTAAGCTCATTTCCTGTCCCTGAATGTTACTCCTATCATTTTCGTTCCATGGTCCGTTGAGCCGATCTAAGTTTGCTTTCCAGTTGTTTAGTAAGGCGCCAAGTTTCAGCTGCGTATGTCATCACCGGCAGTATGCACTGGTTGTAGATTTTTCATTTGAGTGATACAGGTAGCTTACTTTTCATTATTTGGGAGTGCTTGCCGTGTGCTCCCCAGCCCACACCTATTTTGCACCGGATTTCTCGCTCGCGGTTAGGGTCAGCACCAACCATCTGCCCGAGGTAGTTATATTCTTTTACTTCTAGTGTTTCATTTATGTACTAAGCTGAAGAGGGCGTTTTTGGCATGCTTATTCCTCATTACTTTAATATATTCATATTTATTTTTAGCCCCACGGATGTGCTTTCTGACTGTAGTTCCTCAAGCATTGTTTGCATGTGTTCTGCATTCTCACTCAGCAAGTCGATGCCGTCTGCAAACCTCAGATGACAACTATTCTCCGTTTATCCTTAAACCGGTGTTTTCCCAGTCAAGCTGTCTGCAAACAGTTTTGGTGAGACGGTACCTCCCTGTCTTACTCCCTTTCGGATCTGAATTTATCACTTGTTTGTGAAGTGTTATCCTGCCCGCACATCCCTTACATATGTCCTCTAGAAGTCTTATGTAGGTCTCCTCTATTCCCTGGTCTTTTAGTGCTTCTAAAACGGCTGCGGTTAGTACGGGATCAAACGCTTTCTCGCAATCTATAAATGCCACGTAAAGGGGTTTAGTGTACTCTGCGGATTTTTCTATCACTTGGTTGGCAACACGGATGTGATCCATGGTTGAGTACCCTTTCCGAAACCCAGCCTACTCTCTGGGTTTTTGGGAATTCAGGCAGTCACCTATGCGGCTATCTGTAACTTTGGTAAAAAGCTTGTCCACAATTGAGAGTAGGCTGATGGGTCTGCAATTCTTAAGATCCTTGGTATCTCCCTTTTTATAAATCAGAATAATGTTGGAGTTCTTCCAGGCTATGGGCACTTTTTGAATCCTTAAGCATACCGGAAATAGTGCAGCAAGCTTTTCTAGTACAATATCTTCTCCCTCCTTCAAAAGATCCACGGTTATACCATCGTCACCTACAGCTTTTCCTCTCTGCATGCCTTTGGGAGCCTTTCCTACCTCCTCTTTAGTTACTAGTGGGACATTGGTAGTTAAGCTTGTACTGTCAGTAGTTTCCCCTAATCTAACGTCACTGTCATACAGTCTAGTGCAGAATCGTTCCACTACCTTGATTATCTCATCCATGTTGTGCGTAATGTTGTGCCTGCTCGTCTCTGAGTGCGTACATTCTGTCTTTGCCGATGACTAATGTCGTTTGTTTTGCTTCTGTTAATCAATTTAGACAGCTCTGCTAACTCAACTTGATCCACTGTACTTCATATTCTTAGGTTTCGCAAATAGTTCCTTCGTTTTCTTAGTTATACCCCTGTCAAACGTGCCTATTTAAGTGCGCTTACGCTGAGTGCACTCGGGCGTCCCAAGTGACGCTTCGGCTGCGCACTGCTAAACGACGAAATAAAGTGCCCTTCGCCGCGATGTGAGTGACGATAGCTGGCGTAAATATTACGCAAAATTACTTGAAATTCCCCCTCTTTATCACGTGAGAAATATTGTAAACATTTCGTTATGTTTGCATTATTCGAAATCGCCATCCGTGCCTCACACAAGTCCACACACAAAAAAAAGGAGTCAAGACGGCGACAGAACACCGGCGCTGATATCTTCACTGTACTGTGCAGCGAATAACAGCAGTATTATCGTTTGGGGGAAATTATCTGAAAGCGTGGAATATAACAGAGAAGGCTGAAGCGGGAATACAATCACAGGGTCACAAGGAACCACCCACGAGAACAGCTGCCATGGAGAAAAACCCCACGAGGCGGCATTGGCACGGTGTTGAGAGAGAGGTTAATATCTTGTTTTTCGTCTCTGCTTCTCCTTTTGTAAAAGTAAATAAGCAATATATATATGATTAACCTTTAACGTTACTTATTATCATCCAAACGCTCGTGGTTTTAGGTTATTTTATCCGCATTTCCGGACTTCTGCTCACGAGATTACTCACTCGGCGAGCTGGCCCCGGTAAAGTGTGTTTGGGGAACACACTCAGCTTAAAGTGCGTTCCTTGTAAAGTGTCATTCGCGTTTACCGTTTAGCTGCTCTCGAATGACATTTTAGCCAAGTGCACTCTGTGTAAGTGCACTTAAATAGGCACGTTTGACAGGGGTTTCTCACGCACCTTTCTCCCATTTGTTTCTTATCCCGTTATCGACTTTTGCATTAGCCTCCCATCACAACCCGTCGTGGTGGCTCAGTGGCTAAGGCGTGCTGCTGAGCACAAGGACGCAGGTTCGATTCCAAGCCACGGCGGCTGCTTTTCTGATGGAGGTGCAAATCAAAAACGCCCGCGTGTGCAATATTTCGGTGCCTGTTAATCCCCATGTGTTCAAAATTAATCCAGAGCTTTCCACTACGGCACACCTCATTGTCTGCGTTGTGTAGCCGTTTTAAACCCTACAATCAATCAATCAATCCACCAATCAATCCATCTCCCATCACAATTGTGAACTGTGTTGTTCCCTTGTTCAATGCTGATTCCACATCCCCGTAGAAAATACTACGGCATCGTAATCGAAGTTAGCTGTTGGTGCATAGGCCTGTACTATCTTTAATCTGTATCGTTTGTTTAGCTTGATCACAACGGCTGCGACTCATTCGTTAATGCTGAAGAATTCTTCCATGCTCCTTGCTATTTCTCTGTGGATTAAGAACCTCACCCCGTGTTGTTTCTTCTCTTGGAGTCCTCTGTAGCACAAAATATGTCCGCTCGTCAGCTCCATGAAGCGCTCTCCTGTTCTTCTAACTTCGCTTACGCTTCTTCACCATTATTTTTAAAAACATTATTAAAACTGGTGCTGTTGGAAAGGGCGTTAAATCATCCATATTTTACGTCACTGGAATATTTGCTAACCAATATGTTTAGCTAAAAAAAAGTTTTCTAAGACCCTGAAAAATCGCTCAATTTTCTGCGGTAATGAAGGAGTTAAGCACTTCAGGTGCAAGTCGCACAGTACAGCCAGTAGCAGCGGCACCTGTCTTCACGTTTTCGCTATTTTATACCTTATTTAAAAAAAAAACGCTACACGTAAGAGTGGTATATGCCTGTTCTTGGCGAGTTAACCTATCGATCAAGACCAACTTGTATTTTGACTTCAGTGACCCTTTAATGAAGTCCTAATATTGTAGACAAACTTTTTTTTGGTGATGCTTATCTTATTTATTTGCATATTTATGTACTTCTACCTCATTGGCATCCAGGCAAATTATTTGGTGCATTCACTCAAAATGCTTAAACGTCTTAAGCTTCTCATATTCAGTGGAAGAGGCAGGGACACATTATATTTCAGCTTTCTTAAAATTTTTGTCTGCGTGAATTCTTTTTTTCATCTTTGCGACTTTGAGCACAATTGTTTGTTGTTGATGTTATTTTCGGTAAGGCCTTTTATTTCTGCACTTCAAAACATCATCGAATGGTATAACGGAGAACACTATGCTATAATGACGAAAAGCCCCCAGAAGTGGGACATCACAGTGAGCATTGCCTACCTGCCGTGCACGATTCCTGATTGAGCGCTTGGTAGCCGTCTGCGGGGTTCGTGGGTTGCTTGGTTCTCCCTGGGTGCTTGCAGCACGCTTGGACTCGGTCATCCTTTTTACAGTCATGGAAAAACAAAATTTGTAAGAAGAATGCTGGAACCTGTTCACAATTGATAGTTTGATATGACTTTCAGCGTTTTCAGGTGATATGACAACCGCAGGTGCATTTTTGGTGTAAGCACTAATTAGTACAATAAACACCTCGAGTAAATACTCCGATTTTGAGCTACATATCCTCCCGTATGATATGTAATCATATTTCCCCATGTCGTCATGCCCTAGCGACTGGCACAACTCCGTCGCACTGGGCTGGAAATGGATGGAGAGAGAAGTAGCATTTATTCAAAAAGCTTCCCCTTTTGGGGTGATGGCGGTTGTTCACAAGGCTGCTGTGACCTGGAGGCCTCAGGAAGTGACTAGCACCTGGTCCGAGACCTTGGAGCTCTGCAAGGCCTGCCTCCCAGGCCTGGGGTGTGGGGAGGGGTGGGCAAGGATCCTTGGGGCACCCCGCAACGCATTCAGTGGGATGAGGGAAACAGGTGGGGGTGGGAGTGGTGTAAGGTTGTGCGGTGGGGGGAAGTGTGAGCTTGGATGATGCGCCACATGCAAGCCTCCTCTGATGATAGGGGGGGGTATGGTGGAGCGTAATGCGGTGTATGTGTACAGTGGGGCAAGGATGCTGCTGTTACAAGAAAAAAATAAGCAGGGGCTTGGGTAATTAGCTCTCGAGCATGAGAATGTGCTGCCTCATTGCCTCCTAAGTTAGTGTGGGCCGGGGTCCCCAGAAGCTCCACGGAACACTAGGGGGGTGTTGGAGGATGGTATGGAGAGCTTGTGGAGAGATACGAGACCCTTGAGGTAGTTGGAGAGGGTGTGCTGGGGGTCGCAGTGGATGGTGGTGGGTGGGGGACAGACAGCTTCTAGCTTCAAAAATGTACTATACACATCTACCACTTTCCACGCGTGGCACGTAATGTTGAACACAAGCTTTCACTCGAAATTTTTTTTTTCAGGTTAACCAGCAATCACCAAACACATTCAATGTGAAGGTGCTACAACTGGGGGTTTGCTACTCAATATAGCCCAACAGCCAGTGAAGATAGCCTCAGCAGTCCTTTCATCGTTAACGCCAATGCTTGATGTCCTAATGAACTATGTAGTCTAACACCTAAGCATTCTCCTGTTGGGCAATTATTTGTATGAAAATGCCTGTGCCATGATATAAGCCATAACATAAACTTTCCGCAAGAGAATTTTGAACTGTAGAATATATAAAGCATCATAACTTTTCAATGACGTGGTAGTTCCAGGCCCTTAATATACAGTAAAGCCTTGTTACAAGAGACACTCAAGGGACCTGGGAAACGTGCCTCTTGTGACCAAGGTCTCTTGTATGAAATGTCGCTAACATGGCAAACATGGGAAAACCAACCAAACCGTTTTTTCCTTCAAATGTCTCTTAGCACCAAGTGTCTCTTGTAACAAGGTTTTAATGCAAATGCAAAACATTTTGAGGCTTTGTTGCTTTCTGCTACGATGCATTCAAAACATGGGTGCTATGTACAATACAAAATCTCTTCTCACTGTGCAACGGGGAAAAACGAGGGTATTTTCGTTGCACATGTGGCATCTAAGTCTTTTTGCAGTTCATATTGACATACCTGTCGACATATTCATTACAACCACTGGAACCAGTCAAGGCGACATTTGTACAATTTTACAGAGTAGAAGATGTGAAAAGCAAAATGAAGCATAGAAAAACAGGTACAGCCGAACCCCGCAATAACCAATTAGCCAGAGAATGCCCAAAAATTCGCTTTTTTTGTTGTCGTGAGAATGAAACAAACGACAGGAAAATCGCCCACAAACCCAAAATTTATTTCCGAAACCCAGTCATATTACTTGCGAGCCTCACCTGCAGCAACTTCACAGCTCAGTTCTCACACTACAAGAAGTGCCTCGTTGCTAGTCAGGTGCCCCTAAGAATGACTGAATCGTGTCAAACGCATCCAAAACATCCCACGGGTTCGCCTTCTCTGCACATTTTTCTCCCTGTTTCTTGGCGCCGAGTACATGTGAGGATGCAAGTGAGGTCCAGCTCCTTCTGTTGATGAACTTTGCCAGACAGTGGCACCTCGTTGTTCCTATGCTGTCCACAAAACTAAGTGAGCACCGCTTTCTTGACGTCCAGAAAGGCCACAGCAGTCACTGTTTAGTTGGTATTGCTCTGCGCACGGGCGCCATTAAAGGGTGGCGTTCTTGCTTTCCAAAATGGTAGAGCGAGCTGCAGGTGGTTCCAAACTCGTCGGCGCTATTCACCCTTCTTCTACTTGGGCCGCCAACTTGGGCTATGATGGCTGTTTTATCATGTAGCAATAAAACTCTCTACTTTTGATCGAGAGCAAACGTGCCGATAGCTGCACACAACGAACAAACACAACATACTCCCTAATGCAAAATTTGTGCTGTGGGGGCCCGTGTTCCCCTACGCCTCGCCTGCACATGTTTCTGTGAGCTGGGAGCCGCCATTTTGGGTAGCCGGCGCGTCACGTAGGTCGTGTCCTCTTCATGACCCCGCGCGACGCGCCGAACCGGCTCGCCACGAACGTGCGCGCGAGGGCGCGGGGGAAGGAGGATAACAGGGCGCATATTACATGGGAAGGGCGTACAGGCACAGAGCCCGTATACATTCGAAGAGGTTTAAAGCAGGGGTGCCCCCTTTCGCCATTGCTGTTCACACTGTACATTAGAGGAATGGAAAGACGATTGGAGGAGAGTGGATTAGGCTTTGACTTGTCGTACCGAAGCAATGGAGAGTTGGTGGAGCAACGGATTCCGGGATTGATGTACGCGGACGATATAGTGTTGCTGGCAGATAATGCGGAAGACCTTCAAAAACTGGCCGACATTTGTGGTGATGAGGCAACATACCTAGGACTACATTTTAACCCACAGAAATCTGCAGTCATCGTGTTCAACGAGGAAGCTCATACAGCACCAATAAGAATTCAACAGGAGGCCATACCATTAGTAAATAAGTACAAATACTTGGGGATCTGGCTTAATGAAGGAAAAGGCTACCTGAATGCCCATGAAGAACACCTCAAACTGAAAGGGAGGCGAAATGCAGCAGTAATGAAACATAGAGCACTTTGGGGTTACAATAAGTACGAGGTAGTGCGAGGCATCTGGAAAGGGGTAATGGTGCCGGCGCTCACGTTCTCTAATGCAGTATTATGCTTAAAGTCCGATATCCTGTCGGGACTGGAGGTTAACCAAAAGGCAGTCGGCAGATTAGCACTGGGAGCTCACAGTAAGACTACAAATGAGGCGGTACAAGGCGATATGGGTTGGGCTTCATTTGAGGCGAGGGAAGCGCAAAGTAAGATATGTTTTGAGGAGCGGCTGAGACATTTAGATGAGAAGAACTGGGCAGCCAGAGTGCACAGGTACCTGTACCCTAAAAGGGTGGACACCCAATGGCGAAAGAGGACGCGAAAGCTGGTGACTAAATATACCTTGACCGCGGCAAATAAACAAGGGGGGGCAGTTAAAAAGCAAGTGAAGGAAACAGAGACGCACATGTGGAAAGAGAGGATGGAAAAGAAGGCGTCGCTGGGAATCTACAAAGCAAGCAAAAAAGAGATCCGGAAAGAGAACTTTTATGACAACAATAAAGGTAGTGCGTTGCTCTTTGAGGCGCGGGCTGGCTGCTTGAGAACTCGAACTTACATGAGCAAATATTCGTCCCAGGATGAGACATGTGTTGTATGTGGCAGGGATAAAGAAACAATCGACCACATAGTAATAGGATGCCAAAAGATTCAGCCGGATAGAATTGGGGGGAAAGTCCTACTTCCTGAGGCACTGGGCTTCGCAATAGATGGAAACATTAACTGGTCAGCAGTAGGTATTACTAAGCAGCGGCTAGAGTATTGGTGGAAAAAAAGCAGGGAAGTCGATAAAATAACAGCCCAGCCAGGGGTAGTGGCAGGGCAGAATTAAAAAGAAATCCGAGTTGAGAGACTAAATTTAAATTCAATCTACTAAGATAGGCAAGATGGCGCACGCCATCACCCCGATTCAAAGGGGAGGCATTTAATCATCATCATAATCATCATCATCATCATCATCAGTTTGCCACCTTCCTTCGCGCCACCCTCTCCCCGACCTGGGGAAGACCTCCTCTCCCCTCCGAGCTGACCTGCGGGACGAACGAGCGCTCCGGCAGGGAGTCGACTGGGTGATTTGGTCGGAGTCGGTTGGCTCGGCTGTGCCTACGCCGAATGCCCCGATGACGGTGAACCCAGTTGGCTCCACGAACTCTGCCGAGAGATTCTGCCCTGACCGGTCGCCTCGGGATGCCTCCCCTGCTCCCGCGGCCGTGATGACGGATATCGAGGTCTGAGCCCAGCGGCTTGAGCGAGCGACAGGAGCCACTGTCTCCCCGCGAGCGATAGTCGTGTTGTCTGGTGTATGCCCTGTATCTGCCAGGCAATAAAGCCTCACTTTGGATTGCCGGAGCCTGTCTACCGCATGTGAGTACTCGAACCCGTGCGTGAGTCTTCGGATTCCGCAGGGCTAGTGTACGGCGCGTAGCGTTCTCTAGCAAAGCTAGCTGGGGTCCTCTGCTATCCCGTACATTAGCCCACAGTGCGCAGCGCAAACTGCAGTCTTCGCGGTCACGGCGCATATCTGCTGCGTAATAGCGTGGCAGTGTAATCACATAATCAGTGAATGCATGGCGGCGCACGCTACTCTGCCGTTATCTTGCAGCACGTCACCGCTGCCGAGCATGTTGTTGCAAATCGTGTTTGACCTCCCGCACAAATGTCACATGGTTCAGATGAGCCACGAACGAGGAAGGAGCGCCTGGAAAAAGTGAGAGGGAGGGCGCTCCTTGGTGGAGGAGCGCCGCCGCATGGCGAAAGTGTGAGAGGGAGGTAGTCAGAGAGGTGACATCTAGTGTCACTAGATAAGGTTGCAGAGTATTGGCACTCTTTTCTCCAATTGTTCTGCGCAGCCGCCGTCATCATTGGTCAGTTCCCATCACGTGACATTTGCTTACACTGCGACGGTACATGGACACCGCAATTTTGTTGCTTATTCGTTTTATGTCGGTCAACTGTGGTAGTCACAGCTTGTCCTCCCTGCTCTGCGGGTCGTTCCGAACGTGAATCAAAGATAACGCGCTTTGCAACATTTCAGTCGCAGAAGTGTGTCCGAAGATGCCGTGTTGCTGCGTCTTCGGCAGTGTTGTTCACAAGTGACCTCGTCAAAGTGAGCGGTAAGGCCACAGAAGCGGCAATCTGGCAACACTGATAAACACCAAAATGGCCGCCGTTGCTCACTTGTGTGCCTCAGTGATGGTACTCTGTAGCTTATCTCGTGACACTAGTGACACCATAGTAGCGTGTGCTGCCCTCCCCGTCGTACTGTCGCCAGATGCTCATCTGCCATTCTCGTTTGCTCGCTCGGTTACGCGGACATCGCTGCCACCACCAAACTGCGGTACCACGCGCTGAAGTGCTGCACTCTAAAAAAGTGGCCGCGTATCTGCTCCTTTCATTGCAAATGTCGCCGAAAGACGATAGTCGACTGGTGCCCCTGCCAAGTAAAAGCCTCTCTTCTCTTTCTCGCTCACTTCTCATGCTGTTCCTTTCCCGTCTCATTCTTCCCAAGATAACACGCTATAGGTTTGCTCAAGTCAATTTAAATTTACCGCGTTCTACTGCTCCAAGTTGCGTGTCTCGATGCCAGCGCTGCTGTACGGTGGAGACGCACGTGAATTGAGGCACCCTACTACAAGTTTTATAGAACCATGATGCCCTACTGCACGAGCGTTCCAAGCGGAACGTGGATCCCATCTAGTGGAACCTTTCGTTGCTGCTGCAGTTTGATTTCTTAAACACCACCAGGAGGTAGCGCTGGCAACAGCAGGTGACGGTTTCCTGCCGTTGATGTAGAATTTCATTTGCTATCGCAAAAACCAATCATCCATAATTTTTTTAGTAAAGGAACACTGCAAATATCACTTATGTATTGATTTTCTGCCTTATATTTGTGTGATGTCTTCTTCTCATTCAACAATGTTGGCAAGTATGCACACTGACACCATATTTCGACATTTAGATTTGGCTGTGAGTATAAAGACTATTGTGCAGTTTGTTTCACTTTGGCCGGGTGGCTGAATCGAGTCATAGACAGACAGGTAGACCAAAATTTCTACGTTTTAGTAGCCCAAGAAAGACTATCATCTTTAATAGGCATCCCTATGACATCAGTCGCAGAGGGCGGTACAACTGAATGCTTCAATTTTTTGGCACTTCTCTTTCTTGCTTGAACAGGTGTTCTACAGAGCAGCTGTGGTGCAACTATTCAATAACATGACCACCTGGCCTCAAGTGTGTAGCCGCAGTGTGGCTGTGGCACAATTCAACGAGACCGACGCAGCACTTCCATCACCAAGCTACACTATAGTCACGCTGTCACCCCCTCCTAAGTCGACGACATGCCACTGTCCCTCAGAAAGAGATGGATCATGGTTTTGCTCCTCTTTTTGACGAACTGCTGCCCCTAATGAGGACCTTTGAGCTTGAACAATGAACAAGCGCAGGCACGAGATGGACCTACGCGTTGTGGTCAAGGTCCATGGCTTCTCCAGTGCCCAGTGGTGAAGGAAGCAGGTCAGGCGTCAGCACCGGCGGCACAATCTCTCGGCTGCCCTCCACACTCATCCAGCCTGCATAGGGGCAGCCAAGTGCGTCCGACCACTCCTTTCTCACACTGCTCAGGGCACTAATGGCAACGCAATGCTAGGTGCACCCAATTATCACAAATTATTTTACTCTGTAGAAAAGCTCACATTAGCAAAACCACAGTAAGGTGAGCACATGGAGCAAAGCACAAGGTAAATGCATCTAATTAGTTCTGCATGTAGTGAGGAGTGCTCACAATAATGACGATAAGATAACAAGGACATTGGGCACCAAGGTAAACAAATGGTGACCTACAAAAACACGAATGCTACAGGCAGTTACCTTCATTGTTCTTCCGCACACCTGCAACAGATCTCAGAAATTTAAAGCGTTTGCTCTGCTCATGGATGCATGAACTGCTACCACCACTACAACGAACAGAGCCAGTGGAACACACAAGAATGCCGAAATTTAACCCAAGTGCTCAGCATTAGCATGCATTGGTTTCTTATCTGATTGGAAAAGTTCTGCCAAAACTGCAACTGCCAGTTCACAAAGCCACCAATCGTCTTGCCAACACCCAGAAAACTTCACTGCATGCAGAACAGATGCTGCAACCAGACTTTAGTGTAAACCTTAGTGTAAAGTGGAATTCTTGATCAGGCCGGTCACTGCTTAAGCTAGTGTGACAGCAGCTTCCACAGTGCTAAATGCGATGTAGCTGGTGTCAAAAAACAAAAAATGTGTTTTGGTGATACTATATGACAATTCTGCCAATACTAATCACACAAATAAAATTCTTGCAGGAGGAGATTACTTTGCTGTGTTTACTGTTCTAGACATTTTGTGATCACCAGTCAGTAAAGAGTGCTTCGGGATCCCTTAAACACCTTTAGGGCAAGATACGCTTATTGGTATTACCTCTTACTACACAAGTTCAAAATTACACTCTAATTTCTTTAAAAATTATGCCTCTTTCAAAGCAATAGGCAATAACAAAGAATGTAATGACAGGTGTGTTCATAAGCAAACACACGTACGTTTTGTTGCGATCTGCTCCCTGCCTAACCTGTGAAGTGGATGACATACCACTAACCCTCTTGTCGAGGGGGTCAATGACTCCGCTTCTCATTTTACTCGATAACACATGTCCCTTATGTGCCAGGCGTGTAGCCAAGGGGGGAGGGGGGGGTCAACGCCCTTGTGTATAAAATTTAAAATTCGCTGTTGACGTATATATTACTTTCGGGTGGAGGCACAACACCCCCCCCCCCCCCCCCCCCTGAAATAAATTTCTGGCTCCGCCACTGTGTCCCACCACAGTCCCAAAAATCCAAGGCATGGTGTCCCAAATCTCCAGCTCTCATTCGAAAAAAAAAAAAAAAAATAATAATAAAAAAAGCGAGAGATCGAGAGAGAGCAGGGGAGGGGAGAAGGAAAAAGCCCCCTCCCCTGCAAACATGAAGTTCAGCCCAAAGTGCACACACTGCTCCAGCTTTAGACGCCAGCAACAGCGTGTTTCTCACATGCCCCTCAACTGTGCCTTGTGTTCGAGTCGTCTCAGTGGTCACGTTTGCTCGCTTTAGCAGTGGAACCGGCTGCCTCTCGCTCCTTCCGTTGTACACTGCCGTCGGCATTCCATTGCCGCCATTCTCATTAGTATACACCCTCTGTTACTGCATCCCTGGCCCTGCACTCGCACTATAATACATAGGTGCAAGCATCGACAAGACATCAAGAAGCTGGACAATGGATGTGTTGGGCAAAGGCAGCGGTGCCAATGCAGAGCCACACTGGCAGCAAGTGGCGCCACTGGCTCGGGGCTCAGCTAGATGCTCCTCTCTCCACACGCACTCCATCATTTTCTGTTCTTCTGTCGCTCTGTGTCCACGAATCGATGATGCAGACTTTTTTCAACATGCCTCATCTCTTGCTCTCAAAAAAAGACACAGCCCTAACTTCTCTTTGTGCAAGTTTAGGGATGCTTTGATAGGTTGCTTATAAAACTGCGAATGGAGAAAGAAACAGATGCGGTTGTGTTGAACTGGTTGAAAACAGGTTGAATTTTCATTTAGTTTCACGTGGTGCCACTAGTCACTAATGACTTGATCAGAAGCTTTGAAAGCATAGTATCTGCAATATATTAGGAACTGGGAGTAGAGACAACACAGATCACTTGAATGTTGTTCCGCCAGTGTGCTATTTTGGCTTGTCACAAACATAAAGCTCACATGATTACAAAAACTAGGGCCATCTGTATCAGCTGTGAATTCAGCAACTAGTCAAAAAGACTACTTTATTTTGCACCAACAGCAAGTGCTTGTGCGGACCAAAACTGTGAAGATGGTGGCTTATACAGATTTCTAGTCCTCTCGAGTGAATGAACAGTTTAAAGTTAGTACACTGTGTTGACCCCCCCCAAAGATGTTCCTGTCTATTGGTGCTACCATGCTTTCAAAGTTTCAGCAACTACTTGGGCAATAACTCAGCGGCATTTAAAATGCGTGGACACTATAATCAATTCCCGTGTATACTATGGTGGTAGCGACTGCGCTTTCCGGCAATTGTGATATGCACTAATAAAAAGTGGCCAAAGGCTACTAATGAGCACGGGTTAAGGCTTGGGCGAGTTGGTGCATGATTACAAATAGGGGAACAGCGCAAACACAGACAAAACACAAGAGAAAAGTGACAACCACGAGCAGTTTTTTTTTTTAGGCCTGAGGAGGAAGTGGTACAGTGACCCACGGTAATAGTGCAGCAGCTACCTTCATTCTGCTCAGGAAAAAATTATTGGTGTTCCCTGGCTTAGAACCACTGATAGCATCCCCTTTCTGGATTTTTGAGCTCGTGTTATGGGCCCTTCAATAAGTGCACATGGTCCTGACCCCATCAACTGTGCGTTTGCTGCTGATTGCTGCAAGACATGAACACTTGCTATTCTACAGTCTGAGCAGTAAGCGACACTTCCAGTAGTGTTGCAGGGCCCCTTTAATCATGCATGCAGGCTCCATGGTTTAGTAATAAGCCTTAGGACAACACCCACCAATTGCACTCCCATCGAGTTGGTTGTAGCTGTCGTCTCCCATCTGGATTGCTGCTAGTCCACTGCTTCGATGCGTGGCGATTATCTCTTGAGCCTGTAACCAGAAATAATTAAATAGTTTGAGGCCCTGGAAAAGATAAATTTGCAGCAAATTACTAAAATGAACAAAGTGAGAAAGAAAAGCTGCGTTAAGCCCACCTTTTTCAGCGCTTTGACCAGGATACAGCCCATGACAGGCACTTGGAAATGGAGTACGTACATTATTTATTGGCTGCTATAGGCCAGTAGGCTCTAGTGGAACGGTTACTGTCACAACTCTAAAGCCTAAATATAAACTGCAATGTTAAAAACAGTTCAGTACATACATGAGTGAAATGACATCTAGACGGCACTATAGAAGCACAGGACTGCCAACAGAGGCCACACAGCCTATCGTTCTGCATACGGCAGCCTTAAACATCTGCATGCAACTTAAAACCCCTATGCACATAACCAGAAAAATTAATCCCAAAGAGCTTGTGTGCTGAAGGATACTCCAGAAAGATGTTGGATTTTCCAGCAATGAAGTAATCAATAATCATAGAAAGAAATGTGGCTCATCCCACTCTATTTTTATATTTCAACTGTTAGCCAAAACATTTTAGTGACTGAATCTGGCCAAACATTTTCAGTGATGAAGTTGTAGGGTCCAAAAATATTCCAAGATGGCCAAGTTTCCGCATGAATTTCTTTAGGCACTCTGCAATTTTATGGCTGAATTTCTCCTTTAAAATTTAGTTTTCATATTTCAACATACTAAACTTACTTTTTAGCTACTGAAAATGTAAATACAGTCGACAATCAATTATTCAGACCCTTAAGGGACCACGAAAATGTCTGAAAAATCAGGCAGTCCGAAAAAGCAAATGTTCCCCTAAAAAGCTCAATGTCCTGGTGCCAGGACAAAGTCTGAATAATCAAGCATGTCCGAAAAATTAGGTGTCCAAGAAATTGGTCGTCAACTGTACATCGTGTGGTTGCTGACGCAACCCTCAATGATAACTGTTTATATGGTTACTGGAAGGTTTTTCTTATTTCCTTTGTCCAAGTTATGTGAGACACTTGCTATAATATATACAGGCAGTGGCGTTGGAACTATTTTTCTCCAGGGGGAGCAAAAAATAAGCTACCATACACATCATCAGCAGCAGCAGCATTGTTATTGTTATTTAAATATAATTATTTATTTTCTTAGAGTACTTCTACAGGGGCTGTTGTACAGTGGCACTACAATGACTAGCATGCATCAGTAACCACTATCAACCCACCAACATAAAACCAAATCAAATCCAACCAATTATTCATTCAATATAACTGGGCAGCAGAGTAAAAAAAATCAGAGCCCCCCTATCTTAAAAGAAAGATAGTTAAAATGCAAAGCTTTCTCCAATGCCACCTAAGTTAAAGTGAAAGTCTAAAAGCTAGATTGCTTCGACTGTGTTGGAATGGTGCAAACGGATAGACGTCAGCTTCATAATGCGAGGGGCCCAGATTCGATTGCGAACATGGGAAGCGTTTTTTTCTTGAGGCACTTGATGTGCCTTAACTTATCATCATCATCGCTTTGTGAAGCCCATTGTGTAAAGTGTGTTTTCTGGCAGTGCATTTTGCACGACGAACGCCATTACCGAGGCATAGAAAGCTTTGCCTTAAGAAAGTCCGGTTAGTGACTTCACGGTGACTGTGCCCTCTACACGAGGCAACGGTAGCACACACGATTATGTGCCTTTTATTTTGTCAATGCAAAAAATCAGTGCACATATAAATATGCGGAAAATAAAATATTGGTGCAGCTTGCACAAGTGATGCGAGGCTGGAGAAACAGCAGAGATGGCAGCCCCTCTCCTTTCATCAGGGAACCGGCTGATGCAACTCACAAGAATTTCTGAACTTGCCGCTAAAAGTTACACCGAAAGTTGGGCGAGTTGGTAAATCATCTTGAACGAAACACACACAGGGCACAAAACAACAGGACAAAAGATGCAGGGATGTACAACACAAGCGCTGTACAACAGCGCTTGTGTTGTACATCCCTCCGTCTTTCGTCCTGTTGTTTTGCGCGATGTGTGTGTTACGCTAAAAGTTCTTCACAACTGGCAGGCCCGAATCGTTTCATCTGCAGGCTTTTACATCTCTCCCATCCATATTTTGTAATATATAGCCACACGGCTAATATCTCTGCCAACAACTTGTTAAAGCATGAGTAATTACGCGATTGGTGCAAGCCACATACATAACTGGGGGTTTCCTAAGAAATCTGAGCTGGTTAGAGTAAGGAAATCTTGGTCACTCTCTCCAGCGTAGCTGGCTAGTATCATGATAGTATGGGCCTGATACAAAGGGCAAAGCCAATATACCGTCCACCCTTTAATTGATACCGCAGGCATTGAATATTTGAGACGGAAGATTAGCTTGTCAAATGCTTTCTACGAAGGCATTTCATCTATATATCTTCTGAAGACGGGGAACGTCAAAATCAACATTTTTTTCAGAATTAGGGGCATTCATGAAGGTGAAAAATGCCTTTAATTAGTGACCAGCGCCAACAGGATTTCGACTGAATATCATGCCTTCTGCAAATAAACCCAACTTTCCCGGAGCCGTCTGGGCTCAGCAGAAGTCTTCAGGTGCTACCTTGAATGGGGGAGCCGTGCTACTCCATCTGTACAGAAGGGGTTGAGATTGTTTCCCCTGCATTCCCTGTTCCAACACTCCTGTATGTGGGGTTCTGTGTGCGCATGCTCTAACACTTTATATACATATATTATCTTAACCCCAAGTTGCACAAACATCACTTTAAAAAGCAGGCTTTAGGGCCAGCTAGACATTACTTCTGAAAGAAACCATAAATTCCACATAATTGTAAAAACTTCAGATCGGGCACATGCTTGCGGTGCTTTAAATGCTTTAAATACCACAAGTAATAAACAGAACAAGCGACTCGGAAAAAAAAAAAAAATTCTAAACCCAGCTAGAGATATGCTTCACAAAAGTTCCCCTTGCACAGCAACGTGGCAGTCCCAACATGGCAATCCCAATCCCAAACCAAAGCACATCTCCCACTGGAAATGATGCAGACATCAACACTGTGTCACCTACCTACAAAAAGTTGACAGAATTTACGCTAGGCTTTAAAAACAAATGGAAGGCCTAGAACATAGACGAAAGTAACTAAAATATGCCCCAACTTTAAATTATATCCGGGAAATAGTGAGTGACTACACAAATTTGCAAATTACTTTCCGAATCTCCCGCAGCCAGGTCAACACCACCAGCTTTACTTGTGCCACGTGGCCAGGCACAGCGCTTGGCCACGTGCACTTCAAAACACTGAAACAGTCACATTTTCGCACAAACTCAGGAACAACCCGCAGCCCCATGCCCCCATGGCCACATCTAAAGCCACACAGGCGTAGATGTCCTCTGTCTTTTAGTAATAAAGACTAGGGCCAGCGACAACTATATAGCAGTATCTCTGCAAGGAGGGAGCAACTGCCAACTAGCAACTGCCATTCACCACAGTGGGTAGGTATATGCTAATCGTGAAGCCATCACTATCATACCATGCAGATTCCGCAATGTGGAGGACTCGAAAAGGGTCAGCGGTATCGCGAATTGTTGGCTTGCAGTCCGCAACTCCAAGCACGACTCCCAGTTCCTTTCGTCTACATGGAGCACTTTAAGCGTTCTGCGTCGCCTCCCCTTCAAGCTTCCGAGTGAGCGCTTGTACGGTCATCCTACTTCCCCCATGTTGTGTTCTTCCCATTCAATTTTTTTAGAATGGTGCACACCAACTTGCCCAGTAATGTGTTTTACTGAAGTTCCTTTCTTGTAGAACTGGCAATTTAGCATCGCTTACACCCCCAAAATCGGAGCAGGATGTGCACAGCAAAGCCTCTGGTGGGGATATGATGCCATTAGATTACCATTTATGCATCACAAAAATTTAGTTTTCGTTCTTAATGTGACCATAGGAAACATGTCTGCTTAACTGATTCATAGTTGAGTAAACCTAGGCTACAGTGTGGCTTCATAACAACATTTAATATGTCCTGAAGAAAATGGTCACTTTTTTTAAAATCTGTTAAGGCCTAAGCACACTGCAAAATATTTACTTTTCGGTATCCATCCCCCATATTCATTCAAGTAGCCCCTCTTTCCCCTCCTTTCCAAAAAACTTATGGATGATGAGACTACGACAGATTGAGGTTCTGCAGTAAGGTGAGACATACTTAGTAATGTGCAACAAAATGATAACAAGAATTCATCATTAAAAAGATTCAATGCAGTAACTGGTAATTTATTTATTGGTACTATTTCGGACACTATTTAAACAAGTGGGCTACAGTTCAAGTCTACAGAAACTTGAAAGTTCTTGAAGCAAACTGAATGTGTTTTGACCGTTGAGGTGCAGCCCTTAATTACAGCAAATTTTATCTGATGCAGGGAGCAAAAGGTAGATGTCTAATATAAACCTCAGTCGATTTTCAAATGCTAAACTGTCCTTACAAGGTACTAAATTTACATAAGAGTGGTTTATAAGCAAACATTGATAAAAGTGTGCTAAAGATAGTTTCAAATTGGTGAGAGCCTTTAAATACCACGAGTAGATTAATCCAAACAGTGTTAATTGCCCTTGAATGTCCCACCACATTACCAAAAGGCCAATAAGAGTCTCCTAAAAATGCAACTTGGCCCACTGAAAAAAAAAAAAAAAAAAAGGAAAAAAGAGTAGACAAATCTGCTTTTTAAACTCGGATTATGTAAGAAGGCTAGACTTCACAAGAACAGTATTGGGTTATCTTCATAGCTGTTCCAGAGATGAGCCATCAAGCGAACTTGGTCGCCCAATTATGTCCTATGTGGGTCAGTTTTAAAGAGACATTAAAGTGAGTGTGTTGAAATATTATAAGTGACTGAATTGTCCATGTAATTCTGAATGTGACTTCGTGGAAGTGTAGAGATCTAGTCTACCTGTAGACGGCGACAGAAGAGAAAACACCTAGCACCGCTTGCAGCCACTGCACCAACTACCACAGTGGCAACACACTAGTTTGCAATGAGTTTTCATGCAATTTCAGTGTTGAAAATTTTGATTTTCGCCTATTTCATGGTTAAAATGAACTGTTTATTTGTTCATGCACGAGTTGCACAGGTCAGACATACAAGCGAATGCTAAATTTAGCCTTGCGGACTTACTAGTGTGTCGCCATAGCTGACGTCAACAAATCAGCGGGGAGGATGATGTGAGGGAAGTGGCACTCTCAAATGCATTTTTCTCATTTAAAGAGTCAACCTAAATTTGTGGGAAAAACTCGCAACATGACACCTTTCAGACTTTAATCTGGTAACGTAATTAGACAATGCTTACAACTCCCTTCAGGGTCCCTTTAGGACAGGAGCAAAACAAATTATGTAGCTCAACAAGAAGTCCCAAGAGTAGAAGCCTGGGCCAGTTGACGGAACAAAGGTTGTGGACAGTATGATACCTGTAAATGACATAAACAGGCTGGGCAAAAAATGTTTTTTTGATGCATGCAGTACCGCGAAGCAGTTAATTACATATGCTAAGGGAAATTCCCCCCAGACAATAACACCGCAGTGTCAGTAATGTTTGAAAATGAACATTTCCATGCATGGTTGCATGGCGTGTCTACAACACAAGCCCCGAAGTAATTCCTTGCTGGCTGGCTTGTGCTATCAGATTCAATTGCTATAACCAGCAACAGGCAATCCAAACAATGTAACAAGCCATTTATTTTGACCGATATAGAGGGAAGTTGATGGTGCTACAGCTCCTAGTCGTATCTGATATATTGTTGTAACAGGTATTGTTATAGGTACGCTGGAGTGTATGCTGCAAATAAATTTCTATTCGTAAGCTCAATATTTCACAAACTGGATGAAAACACATACACATACATGATGGCACTACTGTCCCAAGATGGAAGGGACGAAAAAAAAAAAAAAAAAACCCAAAACACTTGTCTGCATGGCTGAGTGGCTCAGTGCATGTTTTTGGCAGCAATTAGCATGCCTTGACAGCAAATTTCGAGGCTAAAATGTCGGAAATTCTGGCAGAAAATATTTGATTTCTGGCTGATTCTGGCTGGCAGAAAAGCTGGCTGATTTCCATCCACCTGTACCACAAGTTTCCAGTCCATACTTCGCCCCAAAATTTTCTCAGTTCACCTCTCCACCAAATCTTTGGTCTTTCCCTACTTTTTTAACCATCCCTTGGTAGCCATTCCGTGAAATGGTCTACCCATTATCCTTCACAATGTGTACTGTTGGGCGAGTTGGTACTTCATTTAAAACTCTTTTTTTTTTTCATTATCTTTCATCCGCATTACATGACCTGCCTAATCCCACTTCTTCCACTTAATTTGAATCAGAATGCCTTCCACATGAGTTTTTTTCCCTAACCTACGCTGCTGCTTTCTATTATCTAAGTGTTATAGAAAGCACCTTTCTTTCCATAGCTCACCTGTTTAGCAAGACCCCAAGTTTCTGCTCCATAACCAAAAGCAAACACTGGTTACATACCCATTTTTGCAATGAGAGAGATAGACTACTGCCGAAAATTTCAGGGTACTTACCAAATGCCGGCCAGGCCAAATTAATTCTGCACTTAATTTTCCTCCCGTGACTTCGATCAGCTCAAACAATTTGTTAAAAGTAGTCATAAGTGCCCACTTATTCCCGCATCTCATCACCTATCTTGAAGGTGCGGTGTTCTGTAAGTTTTTTTTTTTTTTTAGTGTGATTAATATTTAGTCCCGAAGCTAAACTTTCCAAGTAGACCTCCCAAAGCATTTTGAATCAGACTGACCAAACAAGACAATGCGATCTGCAAATTTCAAATGGCTCAAGTATACCCACTGATCTGTAGTTTTGATCTTTCCAGGCTGAGGTTTCTAAACACCCCTCCTAGGCAAGCTGTAAATAATTCCATAGATACTGTGTCTCCCTGCCCGACTCCTTCTGACAGGGAGTCATTTTATGAAGAGTTATAGTACCCATGCCTCCTTGAACAGCGCTTGAACCTTGAACCTTGAAACCTTGAACAGCGCTGCGTAGGTGTCCTGTATTTATGATTTCTCAATGCCCCCACGACCGTCTTGGTGGGTGCAGAGTCATATGCTTTTTCATAATGTATAAAAGCCATGTATATAAGTTACTAATACTCAGCAGATTTTTTAACTATCTGGTTGATTCCATGAATGTGATGTATTGTTGAGAAACCTTTCCCAAGGCCAGCTTGCTCCTTGTAATGTTGAAAATCTAAGTGTGTTGCTTATTATATTAGGTATTACTTTAGTAAATAATTTATACAGAACACAGGGTAGGCTGATAGGGCTGTTTTTTTCAAGATCATTGACATCGCCTTTCTTGAAATTAGAATTAGGTTCACATTTTTCCATGCTTTTGGCACCTTCAAGGTCCTAAGGCAATAGAAGGATTTGAAGAGTTTTTTGATCGAAATGTCTCCATGGTGCCATAGATCCGAATCTAGTCCCATCATCTCCTGATGCTTAACTTTTCTTCATCCCTTTCAGGTGTTATTCCATCTTGTCCTTGCTTATGCTTGGAACACGTCAAGAAGTACAGTTGGTTTCAAAGCTGTTTTCGGTAGCTGTGTCAGATGCGTACCGATTTTTCTCCTCTATGTCCATACACCCTCCATGGCTTGTTACATTTCCCCCTTCACCCCCGAGTGCTTATAATCTATTCCTACCGATGGAAAGTTTCTTAATTGTTTTCAAACTGCCACCCTTATTCAGTGTTCCTCCAATTTTTGCCACCATGCTTACACGAATGTCCCCAAACAATTCAATTCAAGTTTATTCCTAGAAAAGTACTGACAATTTCTCGGCCGAGAAACTATTACAAGGTGTGGCAGACTGTGCAAACAAAATGTATGCAATTGTCCATTGTCATTTATAACAGAATGAAAAATACACAAGAGAATGCAAACCACCACTGTGATTACTCGCAGCAATAAAACAAGACCACTGAGGTAACACTCAATCACACACACACACACAAAAAAGTTGAACAGAGTAACGATTTTACATCACTCGAATGCAAAAAAAAAAAAAAAAAAAACAATCCTTGTGATTTTTTCAGCTCTACAACCTGGAACCCTAAGAGAACAAAAGGAAGCAAAAAAAAAAGCACAGCAGCAAAACCTCAATAACAAAAGTCGATAAAAGAAAAAGAACAATCATGAAACAATATTGCTCTTGTCAGTCAATTTTGACAGCTCTGCCAATTCTATGAGATTTTTCACAGTTGATGCCACCATGTCTCTGCACTTTTCAATTAGGTCCTTTGTTTTCTGAGAGTTTACAAGTGGCTTTTACAGCGGAGCTGTTAGCATCTTGTTGGTTAGAAAATTTCGTGTCGTAAACAAAAAACCCAGCGTTTCTCGGCCAAGACGCCGAGGTTAGGCTATCAGGCGTGCAGCATAGAGCTCAGTATTCATGCCAAAAACACCCCACCCACAAAAGCATCGAAACCACATGACGAATGATAAGGCGCCGGTGAACCCCCTGGTTGTTACTGACTGCAAGTTTGGTTTCTTTTGCCTCACCAGCTTATTTCTTTTCTCTTCACAGGTTCAGTTTAATTTTGCTCCTAACCATTCTGAGGTTGCTAGTTCTGACCTTGGTAACAACCTCCGCATCCTGTAGAATACCCGGATTTGCAGATGGTATGACGTCAATTTCCCCTTTGGTTTCATCATTCGGGCTTCTCCATGTCCATTTCCTCTTTTCTGCAAAGCCGACCAGAGTATCACCTCAGCTGTTTCTAGTATTTAGGCCATAGACTCCAGCTGCACGCCCTCCGATCAACGATGCCCCCTTCTACCCCCCTCAACGATAAAAAAATAGAAAAGGTCGAAAAAGAACCGCACTTCCCTGCTACACGCATTTACAGGTGCCAGTGCGCCTCAATATATGCTTTACGGGGAAGCAATGTGGCGTTTCTGGGCCATATTTAGACATTTTTTACAGCTGTTACAAGTTTTTCAGAAGCAGTGCAGCTGCATAGTTTTTTCATATTGTTGACAGTAAGTGTGCGGGGAAAAAAAAAAAAAAAAAGGGACGCGAGTAGTTTCGGAGCCCTGAACACATTAACTTTAAATCGGAGTACTTTTTGTTTTAAGCTAGAAAATATTTTTTGTATTGGGCGGTCAACATGGCCTCAGCCTGAAGGCTGTATGTTTGCTTCACTGCACCAAGGGTCCATCGGAAGCAGTGGGAGATGTGGGGTATGCGCGCGTTTTGGGTTGTCGCATAGCTAGCTGCTTTACTGAAATGTGGCTGGCCGTTGCTGGATTTCGGAGGGTGCCATCGGCAGACGATCAGCTGCAGGAGCTCTTAAATCACTTCCGTGACGCTGCGTTCATGCAGAGAAATGTAGTGCAGCATAGGTCGCCCGGCCTGCTTTGGTGCATTTAGGAGGTGGCAGTTTTCACTGTGGTCGCTGATGTTGGCACTTTGCCACTTGGAAAGTCTGTGTGGCAAGGATATACCTTTCATGTTCTTTTTCGCCCATGTAAAAAGCTGGTTGGTGTAAATATCTATCCCTGGTAAGCTCTCTGAAGACTGGCCCTGGCTACCAATCACTTCACGGTGCTGCAGCTGCCGCCAACCCCATCTCAAGCGCTCTTTCCATTTGACGTTGCAAAAAAGTTCAACTTGGCTGGTAATTGAATACATTTTCGTTTTAGCACAAATTTACAAAACTTTTCTTGTTCTTGTACTGTGATGATGCACAGACCAGAAAATAGTGAATTTCCCAAACAACAGAAAATACATGTTTCAGATCCTTTAACTCCTCATTTTGAAAAGTAGCCATGACCACTCTAGTGTGGTCAAGACCGTCTAAAATCATGGCATGTGATTTTACACAAAGGGCCCAGTTTTTATCTGAACAATAGTATGCCATGATAGGGTGTACCGCGGCTTTCATATTTAGCCAGCAGTGTGCTTAGGTAGCATCTTGCCCCAGAAAATGCCAACTCTCTGCAAAGTTTAACCCTTTGCGACACGGCACGTACAATTGTACACGCGACCTTCAAGAGCATTTTTGTGAGTAACAATTGTCGTCATCCTAACTTGAACCGCTCAGTCAGCAATTCGCATTTCCCGCTCTACGGTGGGAAATGCGAATGCTGGCTGAGCGGTTCAATAACACCTACTTGACACGCCAGATACTCGGCGCGTCAAGTAGGTGTTCCTGGTTTTACTTTTTCTACCTAGTTAAAACGCTTATTAAAGCGAAACTGAATCTGTTACCTAAATATATATGGGCTACAGATCACAATAATGTGTATACGTTTTCTATTGTAGCAATGGTTAGGAAACGCTGGTCACGTTTACGATAGCGTGTTTAAGATTAGGACACGACCTAGGATTAGGAAAAACTTTATTTGTGCCTGCAAAACGACTAAGCGCCGCGACGCGGGCCTGGCGTCGTCCTAGGGATTGCCGTTACTAGGCGCAGCGCCAACGCTTCCCGTCACCGGGTCGCCTGGTCTGTGCTTTTCGAGCGCACCCCGGACTTGCTGGACGGCCCAGAGTTGAGTGTCCTTGTCGCTACTGCGTGCAGCGTCCTGGAGCTGCGGCGGATAAGTTCTTGATTGAGCTTCGTTTGGAAACCGGGCACAGTCCCAGAAGATGTGCCACTGGTCTGCCAGACCCACACCACACACTTTACACACGTCCGTCGAATAAAGTTCTGGATGAAACCTGTGCAGCGTTGCCGGGGCGAGGATTAACTACTGACGAGATCGAGTTGTTTATGATTTTTAAGTGAAATTTTGGTTATCAAAAACATACACGGGCAGTTTCAAATTTTTCTGACGGCTACATTCTAATGCGTGTTGCAAAGGACTAAAAGAAGAATCATCTCCCCATCTTTAAGGCTGCTTTTCAAGTATCTCAGACAAGATACTTGCAGTTTGCTTATGAAGTGGTGCCACTTGAGCTATTGCATTGTGTTCAGAAACTTTTTTGAAAATTCAGCAGAACTTAAAATTACTTTCTTTTCTGCAGCCAACACCTGCGATCCAGCGAGTAAACTTGTTCGCTCCCTACTACACTGCGCCATGCCCTATCCTCACTATTTGACAGATGGCGTGCCCTTTCACAATCTTCCTCACTTCTTGGTCTTACTGACTCGCTTCATCTTTGGCACTGTGGAAGCCCTGAAGATGCATGTGGAATCACACTTCCAACAGACAATATCGTTGGCCACCTGCGTGGCCACCGCACCTCTGGCCTGCCGCAGGGGAACTGTCGGCACGGTGAAGCGGACTTGGTAGCCGATCAATACAAAAATATTTTCCCACTTAAAACAAAAGGTACTCCGATTACATCCAGAAACAAATGCCCTTTGCAAACCATTTCAAACGAGCCCAAGTCCATATTTTTAGATGAGCTGCCTGCGATAAGTGCCTGAACATGAGCAATATTGCAATTTTTTCAAAGTTAAAGTGTTCAGGGCTCCGAAACCACTTGCTTCCCTGCTCCCACATTTTTTTTTTACGCACTTACCATCAACAATATAAACAAACTATGCAGCTGCATTGCCTCTGAAAAAGTTGTAACAGCTGTAAAAGATGTCTAAATATGGCCCAGTAACGCTGCATTGCTTCCTCACAAAGCACATTTTTAAACACACTAGCAGCTGTCAGTGTTGTAGCAAGGAAGCGCGGTTCTTTTTCTACCAACTGGGATTTTTTTGTCGCGCTCCGTATACTTTATTGTTATTTTTTTCACAACGTAGGTTTTGGTCACACCCACGATTATGAAATTGCTGTGCGAGGGAGTAAAAAATTTGTTTTCCTCCAAAAATTGGTTATGAGAACAAATAGTGTAGTGAAGGAATCCATCGCGATTTTTATAGTGTAATAGGAGATGGTCGAGCACACTGTCTGGGACATTGGCGTGGAATGACCGTTGTCTATTTTTATAGAAGTCCCCTTACAGTCTGCGACTTTGGGACCTCCTTCTGTATAACTTAACCATGCACTGAACCTTCTGCTTACAATAAAAACTTTGACTTGACTTGGCACAGCAGACTACTGATGAGTAATGAGGCTGTCAAATTGCAGACTGAGCTATCAATGCTCAGCACAACACTTTGCTGCCTTTGTGCTTTCAACATTCTTGTTGCTGCCTTGATTGTCTGGTTCTAAATGAAGGTGTGCCTGTTGTCTTACTACAAGAAGTTAAAAAAAGTGTGAAGAAGGCTCCAAATATAGCGGACAAACCAGAACATTAAGCTACTGATCAGTTGTGGACGAGGCTAATGGTCATTTGTTGGCTGCTGGCAACCTTTAAAAGAATTACCTTGAGTACATGTTTTAGCCTAGAACCTGGAGCACCTGATAGCAACCATGGGTAACCTAGAAAAGACTGCTGCACTTGCAGCGCATACTTGCCACGGCCTCGTGGCATGAATGCTGTCTACAGCACAGAAATAAGACAAGTCCTTCACTTCGCTGCACCTAGTTGTCAGCAGACATTTCCCAGCAGTCATTTCACCCAAGCCAAAATAAGACATAACAGAATATTAACAATATCCTTCTAATTCAGAACACGCTCGATATGCTCACGCATTAACTGCACTTACGCACAAGCTATGTAAACCCACCCCTAATTAGGCCAAGACGTCCAGAGCAGAAACACCCAAGCAGTGTTTTGCCCCTGGTGAGGCAGTGCTTCTTGTCAGACGAGATGCCACTTTCTTACTTCCCAGCAGAAAGTGTGTGCGTGGCAGCCAAACAGGGCGAGTGCGCACACAGAGCACACAGCTACACAATGTACATACGTTACCGGATCCGCATAAGTTGTTGTGCTAAGGAATCGGAGATCAAGCAACCCTGTAGACGTAGTTACTTGCAGGATTTGGCTTTTGCACTTTGCTGGTGGAATGTGCCTGGTTCATTGTTGCCATTCAGAGCTACAATGCATGCCCACACAGGGCATTCAAAAAGGACGTGTGAAGGGCAGCACAAGCCTATTCGCCCCGCAATCGAACACAGTCGGCCCCTGGCGGCGGCGGGACGAACCGCTCCTAGTGTGGATGGCGCTTTTGCGTCGTTTGCTCTTTCACACTGCGCGCGGCGCAAGACTCGTTACCTGCGCAAGACACAGTTACCTGTGCTTGTGCATTTCCTCGAGAGACGCAACAATCAGCGGCCGTTGCGGGTTAATACGCTGGATTAATTCCACAAACATATTCGCCGTTGTGAAATGTGTTTTAAACATTGCTTCGACACATTGCACTTTTCTTATTGATGAGTGCAGTCGTCTGGCGTTTCGGGAACGTCAAAGGGTGCTTTTTGAAGGTGGCGTGGTGGGTATTTAAAGGATAAAAGTTTAATACACGAAACGGGTAAGAAGTGACAAGACCTGTGCATACCCGTGCAATTACCACACCCTTGTAAAATTGCGCTGTGTCCTTATAGAAAGAAGAAACAAACAAAAAACATTTACACTGCACACGACCCGTGCGCTATAGCCCATACATTACCGGGGACGTATTTTACACCCGCAAGTTCCTGTGTGATCGAATTCTTCCTGTACCTTCTCGAGAATAAATACCATTTTTGGACAGTCGTTGCTTATACTGAGTTGCTAATTTTACGTATTATTTTAAATACATTTCCTAGGATGCGCAAGAGTATTTCAGGGGGATTTCTCAGTAAAATTAAGCAGTAGTGAGTTTGCGCCTGTCCTGTGGGATTTCGTGTGTCATTTTCATATCTCCCATTTTCAAATCCCGACATGAATCACCTTGTCCAGAAATGTGTTTCACTCAGCATAACCAAATGCCTAATATCGTCACATCTTATCTTCCTAAGGTGGACCTAAGTTTAAAGAAGGAGAGCAACTCCATAAACAGGGCAACATCATTTGCCATCTTTATGGTTCGTAAGCGACACTATGCGAGAATGCAAACACATCTCGCTGTTCTAGGCACCTGCTAGATTTTAAAAGAAACGCAAATGGTCAACTTGCACCCGTAACAGGAAATCTGTGCTCCTTGTGAGGTCCCAGAAGCTTGGTTTACACACGGTAAACCTGCTTGCAACTTTGCTAGTCTAGCTAAACATGAGATCATTGTACTGCGCGCGTTAGCAATTTATTTCGCAAGTTCACTTGCGACGAAAGCCTTAAATAAGTGATCCGACACCGTTATTCATCAAACCTGCCTTCAGGGTCACAAATTTCATAAGGGGGACACTGGTCTTGAGGACCGAAATTTGCCAAAAAATCAATTTTCTGTATTAATTTTATTTGCAGTCTACAGGTCCCAAAGAATGTACCTGCAAAATATCATAACTGTATCATAAGTATTCACAAAGATGTCGCCTTTTGAAGTCGCCTAAATGACCATTTTTGCCTATGTTTGCAAACTTCGTGCCCTGTTTTCTCAGGACCAATTTTTTTCCCACATGGTCAGCTGTCGGGTACAATATCTTGGGATGTACTGGTTTGATTTACATATTTTTGCTGAATTCGAAAGCTTATGAACTGAACAGTGCAATTAAACCACAAAAGTACAGAATTTCTTTTTGCTGGCACAAGAATTTATGCAGTTGGTTTTACAAAAACATTGCAAATTGATGACCCGACATTTACGAATTTTACAGCGTTCGCAGAAACCATGCTAAAATTACTGCAGTGGTATAGTTGCACTCCCTGGTCCTTCTAGAGCACAAAGGGATAGAAGCTATTCGAGTATTTCATAGGTACGTAATGAAAAAATTGCCCGAAACGGAGTGACATAACATGTTGCACAACTCTAAACTTACACCCCATAGGTGAAAACTGACTGCGTATTTGTGCTCAGGATGTTGAAATACACTCAATGTGTAAATCTCAAGTACATAGGTTAAAAAATAACAAAAATGTCCTCAAGACCAGTGTCCCCCCTTAAATAAAGCTGCGCGCAAAGGACCTGTTAGAACGGTTGCATTTATACCTCTGCGCTGATTAAAATTCAGTGACTTGATGTTGCCTTTCAAACAAACAAAAATATTGCAAGCTCATAGAAAAAACTGTCGGGGCAGTTAAGTGGTGTTACCATTTCAGGGCATCCTACAAATGCAAGAATGCGTTATGCTATACCAGTGAAAGCGATTGAAACTGCTGTTGTAAACTGAATTCCGGAGATCGGGGCTTCCTGATTTGTTTCTATTTATGATTTTATTGAAGGCTCAAAGCCATATCTGGAAAGGTCGAGCTTGCTACGAGCCACGGCGCACAAGTTCATTGTCAATATTGCGGCCGTTCTGAGATTCCCGAAGGGTTGCCGCTTTTTTGGCATAATAATGAAAACTTATTACCGCTTCTATGCTATACATTGAACGTTGAGGAACCGAACTAAAGCATACCACTCTTGTCTCCACCTTTCGTGCGCACTTACAGCGCGAGAAAGGCACGAAGCGTGCCCACAGTGTGCATTCTCCCGGGCCGCTCAGCGGAGCCTCCACACTAGCAGCGCGACACTGTCGCCACCTACATGTCGATCTCGTGGCGAATAGCTTGCCCATGTACAGGCGTCCACAGAATAAACCGGACCAAGCGAGCGGCGCGCGATAACTATCGGCGCGACACCTTCCGGCCCAGCGCCTGCTGTCGAGATAGCGGAGGGCGCATGCGTGTCCCTCCCTATAGTTTGTGCATGTCAGTTTCCTTGATTTCGGCTGCAGCACTTCGTTCCTGTCGAATGCGACGCGCGGCGGCGCCTTTCCCGGCGCACCTACCCAGCGGGCGTGATGCTTGGCAGCAGCCGGCAGCGTGCGACATGCGCTGATACCGCGTAACTGTGCGTTAATCTGAAAATGTTTGTTCGGCGCTCTTTTTATCATTTTATTGACTCGAACGCTAACTGGCGTTGAAGAAAGGATGCGATAAAGATTCACACATGACTGAACCAGTGCTGGTCGTTATGCGACGAACACACAGTTGATAGCAAGAACTGAAAACAGCGATGGTTTATTCGCTTCGGAAAAATAGACCGGAATACACAACTGTCGGTGTGAGTGAATTGCTATCGAAAAGCAATTAGGCGTTTCCTTCTATGTCACCCATTGGACAGTGATAGCTACGAAGCGTATAAAGCACGTAACCCGTCCTGCATGGCCATATTCGTGAAGAATGCCGTCCCGCGTCCCAATCGAGCAACGGAGGCACATCGTGCGACTTTTCATCGAAGGGACTACTCAGCGGGAAATTTGCCGCCTCACCGGGAGGACTAGGACTTCTGTAAGCCGCATTATTCAAGCCTACCGCGATGATCAGGGCAGACTTATTGACGCTGAGCGCAGCGGGTGGCCTAAAGTCACCAGTGAGGAGCAGGAACTACTGATTGTCGCAGCCGCTGTGGCAGATCCCTTCCTGTCTGCAAAAGAAATTCGACAGGAGCTGTCATTGAATGCCTCTTGCGAGACAATTTGAAGACGATTGAAGGAGGCGGGACTCGGGAGTTGCGTGGCAGTGCAGTGGTTTCTGCCGCGCAACTCCCGAGTCCCGCCTCCTTCAGTCGTCTTCGAATTGATTGATTGATTGATTGATTGCGGGGTTTAACGCGCCGACGCAACGCAGGCGATGAGGCGCGCCGTAGTGGAGGGCTCCGGATTAATTTTGACCACCTGGGGATCTTTATCGTGCGCCGAAATCTCGTACACACGGGCGTTTTTGCTTTTCGCCTCCATCAGAAAAGCGGCGTCTTCGAATTGTCTCGCAAGAGACATTCAGTGACAGCTCCTGTCGAATTTCTTTTGCAGACAGGAAGGGATCTGCCACAGCGGCTGCGACAATCAGTAGTTCCTGCTCCTGACTGGTGACTTTAGGCCACCCGCTGCGCTCAGCGTCAATAAGTCTGCCCTGATCATCGCGGTAGGCTTGAATAATGCGGCTTACAGAAGTCCTAGTCCTCCAGGTGAGGCGGCAAATTTCCCGCTGAGTAGAGAGAGAGAGAGAGAGAAATGACTTTATTGAACATTTGTCCGGCGGGAGGAGACGGGTCGTCCCTTCGATGAAAAGTCGCACGATGTGCCTCCGTTGCTTGATTGGGACGCGGGACGGCATTCTTCACGAATATGGCCATGCAGGACGAGTTACGTGCTTTATACGCTTCGTAGCTATCACTGTCCAATGGGTGACATAGAAGGAAACGCCTAATTGCTTTTGGATAGCAATTCACTCACACGGACAGTTGTGTATTTCGGTCTATTTTTCCGAAGCGAATAAACCATCGCTGTTTTCAGTTCTTGCTATCAACTGTGTGTTCGTCGCATAACGACCAGCACTGGTTCAGTCATGTGTGAATCTTTATCGCATCCTTTCTTCAACGCCAGTTAGCGTTTGAGTCAATAAAATGATAAAAAGAGCGCCGAACAAACATTTTCAGATTAACGCACAGTTACGCGGTATCAGCGCATGTCGCACGCTGCCGGCTGCTGCCAAGCATCACGCCCGCTGGGTAGGTGCGCCGGGAAAGGCGCCGCCGCGCGTCGCATTCGACAGGAACGAAGTGCTGCAGCCGAAATCAAGGAAACTGACATGCACAAACTATAGGGAGGGACACGCATGCGCCCTCCGCTATCTCGACAGCAGGCGCTGGGCCGGAAGGTGTCGCGCCGATAGTTTTCGCGCACCGCTCGCTTGGTCCGGTTTATTCTGTGACCGCCTGTACCTTCATGGGGGGAAAGAAAAGAACTCTCATTTTTCATGAAATAACAGGGGAGGCCCGTGACAACTTTGCAGCAGTGTTCAAACTTGCAACCAAATAAGCATGGTTGCTTAATTAACAAGCCAGCTGCAATACCAGCAGCTGCAATACCAGGCAACCTGATGGTACAGCATATATGTAAGCCCATGTGCTTCATTCCCTCTCTACATGTACACAGCCACCTTCAACCATCTACATTTATACAGCCATCTTTAACCACAAGTGCTATCTAGCTCCACGCCTGAATAAAAGGGCATGTTGGTCTTTGCAGTTGGCTCACGGAACACTGACCTGTGCATGCATGCACCTATCATACCTGCCACAAACACACTGTAAATGGAAAGTTTTCCTCTTTCCTTATGAACACAGCAAATCCATCACCAGCCCATTTATACCTACTGTAGGATGACGGCCTCTCCCACAGACTGCCAACCACTCCTATGCTGCATCATCCAAACTTATTCTTCGGCCTCTGAAGTTTCTTATTCCATCCCTTCAAAGTTTTTGTCCTTCCCCAGACATGGAACTGACAGAAACGGATGATTCAAACTATTGATGACGCGCTGCAGCAGCGCTTAGTAGCTAGCGTGGATTACGTCCTTGATCCTGACTGTGAGGGAAACATCTCGGTTAGTTCCAATCAGGTTTGCGATGGTGACGTTCTCATCATTCCCTCTCCTCGCTTTCTTCCCAAAGGGTCGGTGATCGCTCCGAGTCTCGTGCGCTTTTCACAGGGAACTGCTGCTCTTATCGTAGTTAACACCAATCGTGAGCCAATGATCCTACCTCGGCACACCGCAATTGCTATTGTTGCTGGCTCTGCTGCTGCCTGTATTTCCCCCCTTTGTGCGGTCTCATCTCCAACTCAACTCAACTCCGACTCTCCTGACTCTGTTCTAACCGCCAAAATGAGCTCCGACCATTCCCCGGCTGAAACTGAGTCGTTACTGCAGTTTCTGAACAAACATAAATCTTTATTCGACTCTAATTGTACCGTACTGGGTAAGACGTCGGTGGCAGCGTATCGTATTGAAACCGAAGGGTCTCGCATTATTCACCGCCGTCCTTACCGTGTGTCTTCATCAGAAAGAAAAATTATCAGTGACAACATCACCGAAATGCTTCAGCAGAACATTATTCGGCCATCAACTAGTTCGTGGTCTTCTCCGGTTGTGCTAGTGCAGAAGGACGGATCGGTGTGATTTTGTGTCGATTATCACGCATTGAACAAAACTACCAGAAAGAACGTTTACCCCATGCCACGGATTGAGGACGCCCTCAATTGCTTACAAGGTGCCGAATATTTCTCAAGTCTTGATCTGCACTCAGGGTACTGGCAAATTCCCATGCATGAGGACGATAAAGAGAAGACAGTGTTCGCCACCCCCGCCGGGCTCTATGAATTTAACGTCCTGCCATTTGGGCTTTGCAACGCCCCTGCAACATTTGAACGAATGATCGACACTGTCCTCCGCGGTCTCAAGTGGAAAACATGCGTCTCTAATCTCGACGACATCGTTACCTTTTCTCCAAGTTTCACTGAGCACCTAAAGCGACTGGGTGAGGTTCTCACCTGTCTTTCCAATGCGGGGCTTCAGCTCAACACTAAGAAGTGCCGGTTCACTAGTCGAAGCATTAAAGTTTTGGGGCATGTAGTGAGCAAGGACGGTACTCGGCCTGATCCTGAGAAAATTTCTGTTGTAATCAACTTTCCGCGCACGTTACAGCAAAAAAGAATCTGCGCAGCTTTTTAGGTCTGGCCTCGTACTTCCGACGCTTCGTCCGGAATTTCGCTACCATTGCTTCCCCCCTCAACAAGCTCATGCACTCTGGAACACCCTTTGTGTGGTCTGATGAATGTGAACAGGCCTTCCAAGAGTTGAAACAAGCTTTTACTTCCGGTCCAGTACTCTGTCATATTGACGAGTCCCGACCGGTTATTCTGCATACTGACGCCAGTGGACATGGCATTTGGACTCCTCGGACGCTGGATTATCGACTGCAAGAGTATGATTTTACAGTCGTTTACAAATACGGAAGGAAGCACCTTGATGCAGATGCCCTCTCACGATGTCCGCTGGAGTCATCCGAAGCTCCATCTGCGACCACATCACGTGGCACGGAACTTCCCACCGCCCCTATCAGCCACATAGCACCTGACAACGTGTATGATTTGGCAGCATTTCAACAATCAGATCCCCACAACCAGGGAATCACTGACTACCTTACTGGAACCAAACACCCTGTGAACAGCCGCTGCCGTCGTCAACTTCAACAATTTCGGCTTTTAGACGGAGTCCTTCATTCTAACCACCACCCCTCAGGCTATAGATGGGTTCTCGTTGTGCCGCGCTCCCTCCGCCCAAATGATGATGCCACAGCTGGACATCTAGGCTTTCATAAGACGTACGATCGCGCCTGGAGCCGTTTCTTTTCTTTTTTTTTTTGCCTAGACTTGCCACCTGTGTTGCCCTCTACATTGCGTCGTGCGGCTCATGCCAGCAGCGCAAATGCTCGGCTTCCGTGCCTGCAGGACTCCTACAGCCCCTTCCTTGCCCGTCGGTACCGTTCGACACTGTGGGAATTGACCTCTACGGTCCACTACGTCCAACGACTGCCGGATATCGCTGGGTCGTAACAGCCGTATATCACCTCACAAGGTACGCGGAGACAGCTCCAGTTCGTTCTGGTTGTGCTACTGAGGTCGCCGATTTCTTCTTACGCGCGATTCTCTTGCGTCATGGCGCTCCTCGAGTACTCTTGAGTGATCACGGCAGGACTTTTTTGTACAACCTTCTCGAAATTCTCCGAGCCTCTCATACAGTCCACAGAACTACGTCCGCATACCACCCGCAGACAAACGGACTAATTGAGCGCTTCCACCGTACCTTGTCTGACATGATTTCCATGTACATTTGACCCGACCATTCAAACTGGGACAGAATTCTCCCATATGTTACATTCGCATACAACAGCGCTGTTCAAAAGACCACTGGTTATTCACCATTTTTCCTCGTTTTTGGCCGCCACCCGTCTTTTATTCTGGATATCACCCTCTTTTCTGCTCCCGTGCCTACATCAAGCCCCTTCTCCGAACAGTTTGTCTCGCATCTTGCCCACTGCCGTCGCCTTGCTCACCTGCACACAGAAGCCTGCCAGAACGACTGGAAACTTCGATATGACGCCACGCATCGTGCTGTTCAGTTCCGCCCTGGTGACACGGTACTCCTTTGGACGCTAATTCGCAAGCCAGGACTATGTGAAAAATTCCTTCATCGATTTCTTGGTCCCTACACCATCCTGGAAGAAACCTCCCCCGTCAATTATCGCGTCACGCCTTGTTCTCCTCCTTCGGATCGCCGCTACAGGGGCACAGAGATCGTGCATGTGTCCCGGCTGAAACCATTCCCGCCTCGCACTCCATAAACTGCTCCCAGGCGGTCGCTTCCGCAAAGAGGGGGAAAGTGTGAGCATCAATCTGTACGATGTGCTAGTGTCCACTTCCCTTGTACTGCCGTGGCTAATTCATCGTGTACTTTGCCTGCTTCTCACGACCATTATCATCCTCATGCCGAACCTCATCTCTTCTTCATACCCATCCTCATCATCATTCCTGGTGCTGGAATTCTGGGCTGCCGCTCAGAATAAACGCGCTGTTTCCATTGCCTCTGCGACGTCTCTTCTGGGTGACGGCTGTCCTTGACGTCTCCCTCAATATGCACACACATATACACTGGGCTTCGAATATAAGGCGGAGTATAACCTTCAGGCTACAGATTTTGGAAAAAAAAACATCACCTTATATTCGAACAAATACGGTAGTTCCCAAGCTCGTATCGGCGAGCTCCATCTTACTTTAGTCTCCCATGCATTCTGTGCCAGTCTGTTGCATCGAGTCACAAATGTATTTCTTGTGTGTTCTGTACAGTAAATGTGCTTGGCTGTGCTACAGGCATCCCATGTCTGGACTCGTGCCTCATGCCAGTGGCTAATCAGGCGTGGACCTATCGCTGGTTAGTGCATTCGAACCACGCTTCTGATCCGCACGCAGGGGGAGCTGTTTGTCACCTTTCCCGTCTGAGTCATCAGCCTCGGATAGTGATGTGGCTGGTCACACAGGTCTTAACCGCACTAGTTGAGAGTTTCATCTTTCACCAGCCCCCAGAAAACCTGTAATCCTTGACACACAAACACATGCTGCAATGATGTGCCAACCATCCATCATGTGACGCTTTAACATTTACAAACTGTAAACCTGCTCACTTTCTGGTGTTCTCTGCATGTGTGTGCATGTGTGGTGTATTGAAAGTGGAAAATGTTTACGTGTGTAAAGGTAGCGCTCGTCATGTTGTCCCTCCTTTCTTCATGCTCTCCCATTGTTCTATGCTATTAGTCTCCTTATGCATTACCAACAGGCCCAAACCATGCCCCTTTCAGACTTGGTAGGTTTTGTCCGAATACTGCAACAGGCTGGCCAAACCCTGTTCGGGACAGGGTGTGCTGCTTTTGTCCCAGAACACCTCCCTCGTATGGTTGCACTGATCGTGTTCAGCCTCACTGGTAACTGGTATTTCTACCGGACATCAAAAGCAAAATACCATTGGTTAAATGGTTTTGCCTTATTTTGACCGTGCCACGGCAGGATCTGCACTCATTTTCCATACGAACTATGACCTGAGGCACGTTTGCAGGGCGTTATCTCGCCTAATATCTTGCCACCTCTTTTCTAGGGGAAAGTTGCCGTTTTTCTAGTCACTGCAATTTTATCTGACTTAGTTCCAGTTTTTTATTTTTGGGGGGGGGGGCCTCAATTGTAGCCACATACATATTCCAAGAGACAATCCTCCTCCTTAAAGGGACCCTGCAACACTTGCCATCGACTACTAGTAATGTATTTCGGGATAAAGCCTATTGTTCCAGAAATCTCCTCCCGCAAGAATTATGAAAATCTGTTCACAATTAACGAAACTACGCGCGATGAGAAATCGCGCATAATCGTTCCCTCTCAACTTGACCGCTGACAATGCGACGAAAGCTGCGCGCTCTCTCCCGGAGAGGGCGCCGGCTCGCGGCGTTCTCTTCGGCGGCCTTCGATATATCACATGCCGGGTAGTTTTCTCCTTTTCTCCACAACACGGAGGGGCCTATTTCCGCTCTGGTGCCACAAAAAAGCAGGCATGGGTGCCTGCTCGCAAGTGCGCGCTCGGGCTGGTAGGGCGTTTTTGAAGCAATAAACGTTTGTAGTCCAGTGGTCCCGTTGAAAGGGAAGTATTGAGCTCATCCCTCAAACTCCGCGCGCACTCAAAACACAAAAGAAACGGAAAAACTGTGCCTACAGGTTCAGGCATGGAAGAGGTTCGTACACAGCGATGACGACGGAAATGGGAGAATCTAGCCGCGAAGTTGACCAATGACAGCCGATCGGGCAGCCATGGCCTATGTGACGTCCCTTAGGCCTTGCCAGGGGTTGCATAATGAGGAGAACTGAAGAGAGAGCGGTTGGTTTTTCCGCGTCTTTCACATCGATTTGCGCGCTCACCGCTTCACGTGCACGTGTAATATTTGGCTCAGGTATTCCTGGCCGTGTAATCTAAATGTCGCGCAGGTTTACTTGCACTGCTCAAAGAGTGTTACAGGGTCCCTTTAAAGGGAATACATAGTCGTAGCATGCACAACATTTTTTAAAAGTTTTCCTATTTCGAGGGTTAACTATATTGCCCTCTTGTTAGCATTTGCATTGGCAAACTAGGGTTGCCATCTTTCCCTGGAAAAAAAAAAAGGCCTTTTAAAAGAAGGGGGGGGGGGGCATGGTATGTAGAAGGTTGAATTTGTGTTGAGAAAAAGGCGCATGCTCTTTTGACACGCAATGCCATGCTTTTTCGTAGAGAACAATCCACATGACGTTTGTACTGAAAGTGATTGAGATTTTGGTTATTGCTCTGAATGTGCTGCACTGCTGCACTTGCTGACCGCGGCGGTGGCATTTCGTTCTGTTGTTCTTCCCTTTGGTCCTCCTCCATCTCAGGGAGCACGCTCTTCCTCGTATTTTTCTCTGCTCATGTGCCTTTGGGCATCCTGTTGACACATACTTATCATCGGAATTGACGTTTATAAAACACCAAAAAAGAAATAATCACGGCACGATGTTTAAGTTAAAAAACTGGCCAATAATGGCCTGTTTTTAAGTACAGATGGGCAACCGGCCTGCGGTATAAAAAACCGGACGGGCAGGTCTAAACCCGGGCGGGTGGCAACCCCATGGCAAACACCAATAAGAATACAACCCCCCCTTCCCCCCCCTCCCCCATTAACCCTTTCACTGCCAGGTTTTTTTCTGACTGCTCCTCACCCCCTGCCGGGTATTTGTTTTCATGTTGGTTCAGTGGAAGTTGGTTCGCGGGTGTGGAAACGTGAGCTCCATCTATGTTCTAAAATTTGATTTACAAGTTGTATGTGTTCAGGTGACCTCTCCATAGATGGCGGGACATGAATGCAATTCTTTTTTCGCACAAGTTGTGTCGGGAGTGGCAGGAAGTGAGTTTAAAAAGCAACACGAGTATACTCGGGAGTAGCAGGGGATGCGCGTGGGTGGTTTCACGAGTTATCTCAGTAGTGGCAGTTAAAGGGTTAAAAAATAACCTGCAGTATTGCTAAGGCAACATGCACTACAACTATAGCCGAGCAGTAGATAAGAATAGCCCACAGTGCCGTTAGTGCAAGCTGCTATTGTGTGCACAGACTACGTCAGCCAGCAGCACGGTTTGGACTTGCGCACAGCTTTGAGGCTCTCCTAAATGAACCTTGCTGTTTAGTTGCAGGCAAGACACAACAGCTCGGTGACCATGGTCACAAAAGAAGTTCTTTTTTTTCCCTTGCAAGCCCCATTTTTTATAGAGGCATTCACTGTATTAATATTTTACACCTTTCTGCCTTATCTCTGGATATGGCAGCGCTTTAGGCAACGCAAATCCTACCGTACTGCTTATATGCAGTTAAACAATTGCAGTGGGTTACCACAGAAAAGAGAGAACCCTTATGCATATGCCAAAGCTGTGGCAAGGTGCTACAAAATGCAATTCTATTATCATTGGCCAACTGTTGCTCATTTTGCTGTTTTAAAACGTTTTAAACTACTTGCCCTTGGACTAGTAACTCTTACAGCCTCCACGAGACAAGGGGAAAGCTACATGCACTGTGCGGTTATGTAATAGGTCCCAAACACTGTGACAGCTACAGCAGTTATCGATTAACAAAAAGCAAAGCCACAGAAACAGTTATGGTAACCAAGAAAAAAAGCAAATTTATTGAAAAAAGGAAATGAGTGGTAGCAGAGTAAAAGTGGTTTGGCACAAACACACGGTACGCCAAATATCAGCGACGCCTGTCACGATTGCGGTTAGCATCGCTAGCAGATGCAGCCGGCAAAGGCTCGCTTGGCTCTGCCTGGGGAAGCGCCTCCACGCCCTGAATTGAAACCACAAAAGCGAAATCAGAAAAGAAAAAGAAAGGACACTAGTTCTCCTGCGTGGGCCCTCGACTGACTTTTGTTAGCAGCCCCTCATCAGGCCCAATCAACGAGGGTACCAAAAACAAAAGGGGGAAGGGGGGGGGGGAGGAAACACTTGAACAGAGGAGCACAGAAAAACAAGGACATGCTTTTTTAGTAGCCACCATAAAGCATTTCGCTTATCACCTGGCTTGCACCAGCACCAAATTTCAAGAACCTTTGTTAGGAACCTTTAGACCTGCAAATATTTGAACCGTCCTCATTACATGGACATGAAAATTGTGGCATGTCTGCCTAAAATGAAGCGGGCTCCAAGTATGCAAATATAGGACTCTTCTCCAGGCAGTTCCATGATCAGTTATGCACATGTTATACCTAAAGGCATATGCAATTTTTTCTCCCTCCAACCCTTATTACAAGTTGCGCAAACTGGTTAAAATTCATTTAGATGAAAGAGCGAGTAACTAGACAGCAACAAAAAAGAGAACGGTACACAGGGCATCAGAATCTGTCCTGTATACTTTTCTCATTTTTTGTCTCCGTGTAGTTCCATGAAATAAATTCAGTTATTGTTCCACCTGTCCTGACTACATAACGGGACCAAGATATTGGTAAGAGACAGTTTAGAAAACCGTTTTATAAACAGACAAGCGTGCATATTTTATAAAAGGTTATACCTTATCGTGCCACAAGCTGTACACTAAAGTAACTGTGGTACAGCAGGTAAGCAAAGAACCGCACGAGACTAACCATCCGCAAAATATTTTGCTCCCACCCCTAAATGGGCAGCCCGTGAAGGGCCACAGCGTGTTCAAACGACGAGCAGAAGCCCAGTAACAGGCATGACCTCTGACCAATCAGGCCACTTCCCGACATGGTTCGGCAAAGTCTCCGGAATATTCTGATTGATTATGTTGCTCATACAGCACACATTACCAACCAAGATGTGGGGGAAGAACGGAAACCCCGTAGCCTGCCGCAGTGTAGCAGTGCCTCCCTGCTAGACTGCGGGCCCGATTCACATCCTGCAGAGGAAAACTTGGACACCACAAGTGTCGTTTTTCTGCAAGGCACAACTCATCATCCTAATGGAAATGCCAGTGGGATGAGACAAAAGTGCTAGAGGAGACACCAAAGAAACTACTGCCTATATTTGTTTGCGGCATCCAATGGTACAGCCAACAGCTGGCTCAGTTGTCTGCAAACTAATATTGCGCTTTTGTTGCGAGCTGTCATAGCTATCACTGGCAGCAAGAGGTGATGGTAGTTTTTACCTTGTTGAAGTAGTTTGCAAATTCACCATACAGAAATTCTTGTAACTACAGTCATACACCAAGGTAAAACAGATGGCTGAAATCTAAAGGACTGGTGCTAACTGACAGCGGTGTTTAAATAACTGACAAGTTGCCAGATACTTTATATTTCATCTTTGCAGCCTTCGATCTTACTGTCCCTTTAAAAAAAAAAAAAAAGTGGAGACTATTTCCACCTTTCACTGCTCCGAGATTCCCGATGCCACAATTTGCAATGCTTCGATAAACGCAGGATGTGGTGATACCCAATGTCCTGCCTTTCAGCATTTCCTGCCTTATTAAAACAACTGCTGCTGTCGAGAGTGGCATATATTTTTGCATTCTCAACACTGCAATCCGCTAACACAGACCAATTTCCTTTGATAAATCAAAACCAAATCAAAGAATCAAAGCAGCACACACTACCTTTTGTAGTCACCAATTTTAGCTGCTTGTGTTTTCAGGAGCTCAATTCAGCGAATGTTACGATCGATGCTCCAGTTTAGTATCAGGAAGTTTGCAAATCCACCTAAACTTGCACGACATTTGACCAAACCTTCACCAGTCTGTGCTGGTTGTCCATCAGCAGCGTGTGCTTTGTCAATATCAGGGAATTTTTCCAATAGAGAGAAGCTTGTGCCCATTTTCAAAATAAGAAGCCCTAGTTGTTTGTAGCCGTCAGTCAAAACAATTACTGATGTAATCAGAATTTTTTTTGCATCACCTAGAGCAGGGTATCTGTCAGCTGCACCAAAGCCCTATAACACACAGTTTAGTAGAACCTAACAGGATTGAACCTAATGGCAACCGACTGAGTTGGTAACAGGTTGTGACCACGTCGTTCCATGCACAAATGTTGTCAATAGAAGAATTGCTTTTGGGAAGCAACACAAAAGGGCTGCCTACTTTGATGGCCGTTTGGAGGACCACGCTGGTGGCATAGCTCAGACCACGGCTGCCCAGGAGCAACATGGTTGAGTAGCCTTGCTCTTTTGCCTTTTCGATCAGCTCATCTATCTCCTGCACAGGGGAGAGACAAACAAGCGGTGAAAAGGAGAACAATAAACATTCAAAGGGGATATTTTTCTAAGGCTTTCAAAAGCAAATGAACACATTAGTTTGAAGCCAGCAATATTCATACATGAGACATGTACACTCACAACAAAGCACACGGGCACAAAAGACAATGCAATGTCTGACCAATATTCAGTATGTACCTTCTTTCCGCTTACCACACTGATTCAACAGGCCAGACAAAAGCTCTGGTGAGGTGGCAGGGTGTCAGTGGGGGTAAGTTGTTGCTGCATAGCTGAAGTGGAAAAATTCCTTGCTTATGCTTTGAAAGAAGCAACTCGGACAGAAGAAACAAGACACGATGACAACACATCGTCCTGTGTGGTCGTCCTTTCTGACCACGTTCCTTTTTTTTCAAAACAAGCGCTTTCCCACCAAGCCTGCTGGAACCCTGACCAATTGAGAAAGTTCTGATTAGCTACTGGATTACAACACATGCTCCAGCCATTACTGATGCTATGGTTTTCGTACTGAAATGGCTGCGTACTATTCTCTCCTTTTCTCTCTTTACTGCCCAGCAATGGAACTGTGGCCCTGGCAAAAGGCCCCAGGGGATGGCACCCAAGCACACCATGTAGCCCATTTCCCAACAGCAATGTGGTGCAGCTTGACGGCAGCACTACCCCGGAGTGCCAACTACCGAAACAGGTCTGCAAGCAGTGATCCCTTACACGAGATACAAGTGCCATTGTAACCCTAAGACACTCGCACTCGTCTCCAGGCAAAAAAATATTGAGGCTGACACAGGGGTGCCAATATAAGCTAGCAGCACAGGGTTCTGGAAGCTTCCCATAACTGTCCACCACGCAAAAAAGAATGCAAGAAAAGTCTCAACTGCTATCACTGCCCTTGAAAGATGGAACCAAAGGATTTTTCTCTCCAGCATGCTAGTAAGCAAAACTAGCCTTTAGTTTCCAGTGACAGCACCAAGCATGAAATGAAATTTAAATGATGGAGTTGTGCTTTGTAAATGAGCACCAATGTGCAAAATAACAGTCATGTGCACGTTATTACATGCGATATGCTGTTCACTATGTACCTCTGGTGGGCACTGCACTGGCAGGTACTGTCGCAGATTTTATTGCATGCTGACGCATCCCTGCAGATAAACCAGGATTTTAGTAGTTTTCAGAAGCCCCAGCTGTCATGCCTCCCCATGCCAGTTTGGAAGAGTGGTGCTCGATTGTCAAGAGTAGTCAACGATCTCAGATTTCTGCCGGGTCAACTTCAAAGAATGCCTGGCATCACATGCATTCTTTCAGTTTTGTGTCGGTAAAAGCGTACCGATGGGAATTTTGAAAACTCCAGTGATACTGGTTTATCCATAAAGAGGCATCACCGTGCAACAAAAACCACTACCCTATACATGAGCCATATACAGACATTCGCTATAAACAGCACTGCACTGTTGAAGAACCACCTCACTTCCTGTGCATTTACAGAACATGTCCCCTGCATGAAAATGTTTAATGAAGCTGTTTAATGAAGGTGCCTCCAACATGGAAGGGAGAACATTACACGAAATTCTTTCTCCTGCTCAATTGTCTGTTGGAAGTGTGATTCCACATGAATCTTCAGGGCTTCCACAGTGCCAAAGATGAAGCGAGTCAGTAAGACCAAGAAGTGAGGAAGATTGTGAAAGGGCACGCCATCTGTCAAAGATCCTTTGTCATGCCGTTTTTTTTTCATGTGTTTTTCATGTTTCGTTTTCTTCAATTTCGTTTATATTTGGCGCCGTTGGAGAAAATAAAATTCAGTTGTAAATCAGCGCTTCGTGTGCCCTCTTGCTATCGTACTTTGTCTCGTCGTTTGCGCTGTGGTTCAGCTGGCATTGAAGGCAAGCTTCTTATTTTCTCTTCCATGAATTGGAACAGAATTAGAAGTGAATGGTCAGCCAAAATTAAGAGAAAAAAAATTTTAAACCAAGCAAACCATGTTCTGAAACTGGTCTCCAAACCACTTTGGAGCCGTAAAGCACTTGACAAGCCATTATAATTTCTGGCTTAGTTCAGCTCGAAACTAAACTGCATTCTCTCCCAAGCAACACGCAGATACTTAAATGTTGTCTGTGTTCAATGTGCACCAGAATCCGCCCACAAACCCAGCTCGATTAAAAAAATTGCATATTTTGGCGGTTTAATGCGCTCAAGCTAGACCTGCGCTACGAGGAGTGCCGTAGTGGAGGGCTCTTCCGGATTAATTTCAACCACCTGGAGATCTTTGACGTGCACCAAAATCTCGACACACAAGTGTTGTCACTTTTCGCCTCCATCTGAAAAGCGGCCATCACGGCTCGGAACGAACCTGCGTCCTTGGGCTCAGTAGCACAATGCCCTCCTTAGCCACTGCACCACAGCGGTGGGTACAAATTAAGTTTGGGTTTTACATAACAAACCCACACATGGTATATAAGGCACGGCTTAACGGGAGAGCTACAGAGTACATACGGCCCAGCGGAGAAATGCTTCACGAAATGCTTGCCCATGACAACTTTCTTACAGCAATTGGTATCAAGAGAGGAAACATATACAAAGAGAATGCCAATTTCCCCTTACTCCTGTCGTTCTCAATGGCATTGAGGCTACGGCAGCATTGATGGCGCCTTTCATGCTCTGCCCCTCAGCGAAGATGCAGGGCTGGGCAGTATCGCGACAGTATATCAGAGATACTTTTGAGTACCTATGTTTCCGTATCGAAATACACTTGAAATGTTTTTGTATCGCAGTAGTAACATACTTTTACGGTGAATCGAATATATCGCAATATTGTGGCACGCACGAGTATCTCGATGCATTTATTTTTGTGATGCAGGAGACATCCGCGTAGAAGAGCCTCGTGCTCAGACCAAATCAACGCTGTCTGGAAGATAGCTTGTTTGGGAAGCCGCCTTTGTTAATTAAGTAGAACTAATGTTTTCTCATGTGGTGAGTGAAGTTATATAATTCTCCTCAAGATTCAATTGTATCAGTGATGCAATTTTAGTGCATATATTGGTTTTGAAATACATAACGCTTCATAAAAATGTATTTTAAAGCACGAGGTTGCAGAAATAAAAAAAGATTGTGAGTATCTTCTTTTATCTGTATTCCAGAATACTTTTTTCTGTGCCTGCAAAAGTATCTGAAATATCCCGTTACGTCAAACTTGAACGTATCTTAGCATCTGTATTTTAGCTGCCCAGCGCATGTGTGTGTGTGTGTGTGTGTGTGTGTATATATATATATATATATATATATATATATATATATATATATATATATATATATATATATATATATATATAGAGAGAGAGAGAGAGAGAGAGAGAGAGAGAACTTTATTTCTGGTCAGATTAAGACCTATGGGTCGTACTCTTCCGCAAGAAGAATCATCATGGCCAGCTGGTCAGCGAGGGCCGCCGACGCCAACCACACTCGCCAGTTGGGATGAAGATGGTTAGGGTAATGAGGGGACTGTTGGGCAGCGGGGCAGTTGACACAGCATGGGTCGGAGCGATAACCGTAGTGGTAAAGACGTGCTGGAGTGGTGATGGTGTTTAGCTGGATTGCCTGAAGGGTGTGCACTTGTGCAATGGATAGGGTAGTGTGGGGTGGCGGACAAGTCTGTAGCGAGTGCTGGAGGTGTTGGTAGTGCTCTTTGAGGGTTTTCTTGTAGAAATATGCCTCGTCCGCCATGGGAGGGAAAGGCCAAGGGATCACCGGCGCCTGGCTAGTAATCTCGCGGGCCAGCTGGTGAGCCAGCTGATTTCCAATAATCCCCGAGTGGCTTGGCACCCACACCACAGCGACCGGCAGGGGAGAGAAGCGAGAGATTTTCAGAGAGGTCGTCATGCAGATCTTCGGCAATGCAGTTGTCACGAAGAGCTCGAATCGCCGCCATGGAGTCGGAGCATATGCGATAGCGGGGGGAAGGGGGTAGGGAAGTTAGTTCTATAGTTGCGTGAACGATCGCCGCAAGAAAAAAGGGAGAAGTAGGATGGGAGTAAGGGCCTGCTGCGAAGGTTATTGGGGTGTCAGTGGGGCGGGACATGATGACGCAAGCAGTAGAGCCACAAGCTGGGTAATATGCCGCGTCAACATAGCATGTGACAGTGTCCGGAGGGAAGGGGTCGTGGTAGTACGCGCGAGCTTGCCGTCTGCCCTCGTGAAGGTGTGGGGTCATGTTGGAGGGAATGGGGGCACAGCAGAGGTTATTTGGAAGGGGCCGTTGGGGGGTGTGCAGGGGAAAGTCAATGGGCCGGATGCCTGCCTGCTGAAGTAGCCAATGGCCCTGTGCGGAGCCAGACAGACAGCCCAGCTGTCGATCCCTGTGGAGGCGCAAAAGATCAGGAAGAGGAAGGACGAGACCTGTGGCGTATAATTTCTCTGTAGAGGCGTGTGTTGGGAGAAGCAGGGCAGCTTTGTAAAGTGTGTTAAGGGCAGATTGAACACTTCGCATACGTGCCTGTGTTAATGTACCGTATAGGAGACAGTACAAGATTTTGTTTAGGGCGAAGGCTGTTACCAGCTGACTGGCTCTGCGTTCATCGATGCCCCCACGCCGCTTGACCACTCGTCAGACCAAGTGAGTCACCTGGTGGCATGTGGTGATCGTGTACTTTATGACATGGGAGAAGGAGTGGTCTTGGAGGGGAAAGCCCAGAACCCGGCAGGTTGAAGCTCGGGGTACGCCCGTAGTACCATCGAGGGTGGTGGCTTTGCTGGTAGTGACGTGCTTTTGAAGGACTTTTTCGTGCTGTCTGTGCCGTAGGAGCTGCTTCTGGGCCGCATTGCCACATGCCTCATCCCGGGTCTTGCGGATGGTGCAGACTTCAGCGAAGGGAGAGTGGTGGCCTTCACAATGAAGACACCAAGGTGTGCAAGAATGTGGCTCGTCGGGACGGGTGGTGACGGTAGAGCAAATGGGGCACCGCTGCTGGTTGCCGGGATGCCAGCGTGCGGTGTCCGTATTGCAGGCAGACTGTGCAGTGGTGGGCACGAGGCTTGTGCAGACGGCACCGAAATTTGATGTGTTGGTAGTAGATCAAAAACGGGACGTGTGTGCCAGAGAATGTAAGTATGGCAGAGCTTGTATTACCCATGCCAGCGGGCGGACAGGATATCGGATTGGTAGCACTCCAAGTCCCGGATAAGGTCATTAGGCGTGGCATCGGGGGCAATTCTGTGGATTACTCCGCGGCACAAGTTCATGGGGGCCATGAGGTAAGGAGCTACTTGATGTGTGCGTCTGGCCAGGGTGATGCATAGTATTCGGAGGAGGCGGTTCACGACTTCGATGTGCTCTGTTTTGATAACAGCGAGGCGGTCGCGATGGCGTAAGTGGAGTGAAATATCGGCGCATGTATGCGTCGGTAGCTTCCCCGCTCCGCGGGCGCGTCGGATTGCATGGCTGGCAGGTGAAGTCCGACTGCATGTAGGTCGAAGCTTGAGCGGGCGGTGAGTTTAGGCTTGCGGGCTTTCCTGGGGGCTATCCACTCCCCATCTTGGTCATCCAGTTCGATAGGGGCATCCTCTTCGTGCGTAGAGGTGGTAGAAGGACCCAGTACACTGAGTTGAAGTGGGGGCTTTCCGGGAGGCAGCATAGTACTGCCAGACGAGATCGCCTGCGGTGCTGGCGGCGCAGACCCTCCCGAAGAGACGCTCGCTGCTGCTGGGGTGAAAGCTGATCCTTCCAAAACGGAGGAGCGCGTAAAAAGCATGTCCGCGGCGCTCCGAGTAGCGTCCTGTATGACGATATTTGTATTCCAGAATACATTTTAAAGTATCCCTGCCCAGCCCTGCAAAGATGTAATGTCTCCCACTGGCTCTTGGTTTAAGCTTCCACTTCCACAGGGTGGTGATGCCACCTGTTTTGTTGGACTCCACCTATGAATACGTGCTTGTGGCAGAGCATGTGTAGAAGCAGTATTTTGCAATTTCAGCATTCTGTGCGCAGCTGAATTTACGCAGTCCTGTGTTACGCTTGAGTGCCGTTTGATACAGCTGTAGCGACTAGTGCACCCAGCAGCGGTGGTGAATACTTCCAAGTAAGCTGGTTATAAAGGCTACAGTGCCTACAGTTTTACCTGTGTGCACCAATAGCACTCACGCCTACAGCGTGGTGAAGTGGTTGCTTTGTGGACAGAATATTGCTCGTCGCGAATATACGACAATCTAGTGTTTGCAACCCCAGTTAGCAAGAGATTCTGCAGCGATTGTTACATTAACACTTGCCTGTTCAAGTCACCTGACTGCACGCCTGTTGGTTTTGTACGACCTAGAGAACTTGTCACGCAAATTAGGCATTATGTTAAATTTATGAACCTGCTCTTTACAAACGGTGTTTAAGAATTATTTCCTACTTCCAACCCTGCGGCTAAATCCAAGTAAAGATTAACACTGCATCTACAGGTTATTTTATCGTGTTATGACCGCTAAGCACTCTGGAATGCACCTAGCCTGCTGCAGACAAATAATGAAAGCAGCCCGCCAGTGGTAGTGTGTGAAGCTTCACTTTTGCACTCATCGTGAAGCACAGTTAAAAGTGGTAGAAAGTCTGTGATCATGAAATGCTTTGCAGCACGTGCTGTGATCAACAACACACTTGGACAGAGCACAAAGCTGCAGCCCAGCAAGGCAGCTGCACAGTCAAACAGCATACATCACCTTTTCGCAAGGTGGATGCATATTATGCAACAAGGAATACGATGCCTCCCCACCTCTCCCACAAAGACAAGCACACACGCAAGTGTGCTGCAGGAAACATTAAGGTTGCCACACCTTTCCCCGGAAAAAAAACCTGGCCCCTGAGGGGGAGGGGGGTGGCATACAGAGGGTTGAATTTGCATTGAAAAAGACTTCATGTTATCTGAAATGCAATGCCATTTGTTGCTGCGTTTTTGTTGATAGCAATCAACATAGCGTTTGTACTGACAGTGACTGAGATTACAGTTATTCCTGCACTGCACTGAAAAATGACCGCATATACTTCATTCATTAAAAGTTGTTCTTTGCATCTGAATCCGCCGAAAAAACGTTAAAATGTATGCAATGCATATGGCATAATGTATTTGATATTCTTATATAAATACAAGCACAATGCCATGCAGCATGCCAATAACGCAGAACGATAAAAAGGAATATTCACTGACGTACTTTCACTCTTAACATGTTTTTGCGCAGCTTGTCGACACATAATTATTGCTTTAGTTGCTCAATCGACACTTATAAAACGGAAAAAAAAAGGCACAATGACCTAAAAGGCCAGCGAATGACGGCTGGTTTTAAGTACAGACCGACAGCCGGCCCACTGTCTAAAAACGGGTTGGTCCGGTCAAAAACTGGACAGGTGGCAATCTTAGGCAACATTTACAAAAAGCACCAGCGTCAATGGATCCAACATAGAGATGACTAAAACATCTGTCCAATAAGGGATATTAGCTCTGCAGCCCATAAACACAGTGCAAAGGGTGGCAGTGGTTCAAAATAGGCATAGCAAGGGAGATACAAACTTTTGTAGTGCAATTGTGAGCCCATAGGTAGCTTGTAAAATAGTGACATATGGCTCAGAAGTCCTGGACAATGTAACCTAACAACTGAGTGAGCTTACATCAAATCTCGGACATCTTTCCCGACCTTTAATGAGACTGCCAGTTTTTTTTTTTTTGATAAAATCTTGTTCAGACAGATGTTTTTGTCTCTCGCCTCAATCAGAAAACAGCCACAACAGCGCAAAAGTGAACCCACGACATCACAACCCACGGCACAATGCTTACAACCAGCAAGCCAGCGTGGTGCACTTGGTTTAGACTGAACACGTGCACCTTAGCAGTGAAAAACCTTGCCATCTGTGACAAAAGTATGCCCTTTTTTTTTTCATGTGTATTATGCACTATGAGACTTGCACATATTTATGCTCAACTCCCTGCACTTTTTTTGAGGGGGGGGAACACAATTCACAACTAGTGGATGAAAAAGCAAAGGCCATCCACAATCCGCAAGCACTTTCAATGTCCGCCTGACAGGTTGTGTCCCCATGAGTCACTTCCCACGACACCCACCTGCTCTCGTTGAACCAGCTGTGGATGAACGAAGCGCCTGTAGAGGAGACTTGATCCTTTTGTTGCGGGCGAGAGGAGCCAGAGGACAAACAAGATCTTCAGCTCGTAATAGAACGGCATCCTGGCAACAGAGGGAAGGGAAACGGTAAAAGCTTGCCATAAGCCGTAGAAATCATCAGAAACACCGCTCCCAAAACCTACCCACTCAAAACAAAAATTTTTAATTTGTGTGCAAATCTGAACGGCAACGCATGCAGTTAGAACTTGGGCGTTATTGTGCTGCCGACAGTCTTCCTTGATCACGGGCATTGTTAAAATACAACTTAAAAGACATGAAGAATGACTGATCAGACCCATGATCTTTTGAAAACCATGAGCACTGCTGCTGAGATCAATACAGAAAGCAGAGAGATGGAATTGTTACAGGCATATCAAAGAACATCTGCCCATGTACATATTTACATATTAGAAATGGCGCCTACAGTCAACCAGAATAAACAGCTCACAATAGGGCTGTTTGCTCTCGGGAACATGGGGGAAGCTCAGTTTCAGTTTCCTTCGTAGGCACTGATTTCCTATCTCCTTACTGATGCCTATTGTGTTGTACCCACGTGAAGATCAGAACATTTTCGAAGCTAGGGTGAATTAGAAATAAATAAATACATAAAACTGACCATGACATAGCAACTGTGTTTATCAACAGCAACAGTTATGTGGCTAATAATCATGTAGAGAGGGCAGTGGCCCCTTACAGCATTCTGCTACATCTAGCAGAAGGGATTTTGTCTTTAATTTGATGTGGGATAACACACACACACAATAAAACATTTATTCATTTTGATTTTTAAGGCAGTTCCAAGAATACTGTTGCCGTTTGTACATTGTTGGCTCATTTGTCACCAGCTACAATTACTTTCCTGCGGTGCCATGAAATTCCAGGGTAAACACTAAATTTGTTTATTTAAAAAACAACTAGAAAGCGACAGGAAATCGGTGAACATGACATGTTTCACAGTATGTGCTGTCTGTAACGATTTTTTGGACATAGGGTAAGTAACTGTTGTGTGCACTCCATGGAAGGGAGTTGTGCGAACAGCAAACATACATACCCCTTTCCACAAGGCTTTGGAGATGGGGCTGTTCATGCATCAAAGCTACACCAACACTGAGCAGCACCGTAGTGGAGTGATCTGGATTCATTTAGACCACCTGGGATCTTTGATGACATACGAATGCTTTCGCTTGCACCAGAAATATGGCCACAGTGACCGTGATCAAACCCTTACCGTGATCAAACTCGTAAAACAGCAATGAGATGTTTCTGATCGCATGACAAGATACCACTGTCACAAAAAACAGGTTTAAATCAACAGAAAGCATGAAATTGAAATCTTTATTGCAGTATTAAGGAAGTCAAGGCAGATATATGCCTTTCTAAGCAGGTGATGTTGCACACTGTAGAAAGCCTGTGCCATCAGAGCTGGAATTGCTGCCCCACAAGCATTTTTTTTGACAATCGCAACCTGGTCGTATTTTGCCTACAACTCTTCCAACACGTCTATGATCCGATATTGCTTGCATAATACTAGTACCAACCAAGCAACCATTGTGTTTTGCTGCAGTGTTTGGGTACCCATACCTGCTAAGTATTAAATAGAAGGTCGTCACATTGGCATTGACAGCCTGCTCAACGACAGCTACTTTAGTTGTCACAGCTAAAACTAGCTGCTTACAAGCTTGCCAAATACTGTGCACTTACCAAAATGAAATAAAGATGTCGGAAAAGGTCTCGATGCACGTGAAGAGAGCAAACACAATCCAGTACATCATCCATTGGAGCTGAAAAGCACACATCATTTAATCTGCAGGAATCAACACGGGGCGAGTGAGGTGCAGTCTCACTTACATGTGACCTGACGTCCTTGTTCTTGACAGCCTTGTAGGATGCATACGCAGGGTACAGCACCCCGAAGAGCAAGCTGAAGAGACGATAGAGACAATGAGCCAGCACTGGGAAGCAACAAGAGCAAAAGAGCACGAGAAGGCACAGGCGACCGCGCGTCAGCTGCACAGATGCCAGTCGCGTCCCAATCGGTGGGCCCTGCATCTGCACACAGGCCGTGCTGGCTCACTCACAAAATCACACTGCAGCAGAGCATGTCGGTGCACAGGGGAGGCGGAGGCTAGTCACCACATGATGGAGGCGGGAAATCAGAGCTGCACATGGCCAAGCAAGGAAGAGCTCCGCACAGAAGCTCGCTCCTGCCCCCAATGCCCCAAAATAATCGCGGGCTCCAACCAAAATAAACGGACTGCCCTCGCAGCAGGAAGCGGGCTACCCTCCCCTGGCCGCGCGCACGGCAACAGCAGCATAGTTGCCCCACAGGATGACCCCTCGCGCCGACACGCACCCCCCACCGCTGCGACTCACTCCATCACACTCCGCGCAGAACAATGAACGCCCGTCAAACGGCACGGGTCGTTCAAACGTAGAACTGCTGTCAGAGTGCACGACAATGCTCACGCTACACCCAGCCTTGTGTGAGAGTCAGCTGAGCCTCACCTTTTAGGCATCCAGAACAGCGCGCATTTGAAAATCAGCTACCTAATGCACTACTGCAATGAGATTTCGAAGGAGTCGCGAAATGCACCTAAAGCTCCGTCACCTGTTTAAAAATGCGCGCCTCATCGCCTGCGTTGCGTCAGCGCGTTAAACCCTACAATCAATCAACCTGTTTAAAAATGCACGGCACACAAAAAAAAAATAATAAAACTGGACGTAGCAGTGTTTCATCTTGTCTGTTCTAGTTCGTCTTTTTTTCTTTAACCAAACTCGCCCATGTGCGCTATCCCCTACCCCCGTTGAACAGCTACCCTGTTTACGCTAGCTACTCATTCATCAAAAAGAGATCGGAGACATTCCCCTCGCAAGCTGTGCCAGTAAATAAAGTGCAAGCTGAGCGTTAAATCCTTGCCTACTGTAGCGCAGCGGACTCAATTTTTGGGAGCACAAAAATTTCCGAACGCCTTCGCCACCGATCCTGATATGGAGAAAACCAAGACTGAACATAACAAACAAATACTGCACCTGCATGGAAAACGTAACTTATGTCCTCTGTTTCCCTCAATAGCGCACACACTTAGCATGTAGAGACAAGGCCATGCGGCAAAAACTGGAACACAATGCCGTCACACAATAGGCACGAACGATAGACCTGTCCTCACGAACATCTGCTTCGTGACAACGACATTGACAGCCCGCGGGCGCTCTTTGTGGTGCAGTAAACATTCGACCACGGAATGGTGGGGCACAATTCGACAAATACACATGCTGTAAGGGCCCTGGCTGCTCCGATCCTCAATTTAGGAAGGGTAAGAGCGACGAATGCAGAGGCAATAACGTGCAAGCGAAAACTTGCGATATGTCGGAATCACATGGCAATGACGTAACACACAACACGAGAGAACAATGCAGACAGCATCGTCGCCTTTTTAACGCGTAGCTACAGAAAACTTATGTTACCCTACAGTGGCCGCTTCTTCCTAGAGTTCCAGCGATAGCCGCTGCCAAAATTACTGAGTATTGATAACGAATGCATCCACACAATAGGCCACAATAGGTTTTACTACATCGATGCAACGAGTATGATAGCGCTCGCTCCACACATGTTCACTTAAACGCATTGATTAGCAGTGCTGGCGGCATATCCTCCTACAGCCACGTTGCAAACGGCTCTGTCCACGACAAATCGCAACAGATTCAACATGCAAACGCAAGTCTTTGTTTTGCTAGACGTCTTAGATCTCCTACCGTACTTACATGATCAGGCGGGATATCAGCGTGGAAATCATTGCATATACCGGAAGAGTTCTCTCCGACGGTAAGCAAAAATATAAGCTTACCGCACTGGTTCACCTACATCAAATAAAAAAGAGGGGTCCGATGTTTGAACACAGAGTGGAACGAGCTACGTCAGAAAAACGAACCGCCAGCCCGCGACGGCACGAGCCAGGCCGGAGGCGACGCGCCACTTTCAAGCAGGAGTGCCGCTATTGGCGGAGCAGCACCTCGTGCGGCTCCCTATTGGACGCCCAGCGGGGCTTTTCTCCAGTGGCGGCGCGCCAGCTGGTCACATGACATAGCACTAGTGTTCTTTTTTTTTCCCCGTTCTGAGGTCGCGCAGGCGTACTAGGTCTTACGTGGCGACCTTTCAACTCGCGTATTATTCGTTCCCGTTTGGAGACGTGGTAGTGTTTTCGTGCAGTCCACGCAGTTTTTAAGTGTGCAGTCTGGGCTCCTGCAGCCAAGGATTGGATACTTAATATGTGCAATGGCCTACAAGCACCGCGAGGAGATTGTGGGCAAACGGTTTCTGTGTGTGAGCAGTGCGGGCAAAGGCAAACTTTCGAAGCCATCCGATTTGGATTGGAGGGCTGGAATAATCCGTGCAGCATCGCATAAGGATCCTAAACACCCAGAACTTTCTGTGAGTATTAAGAATCCCTATTACTGCAGATGTTCTGCAAATGTGTTTTGGGAGAACTTCTAATGACGGGCGGTAGCGTTGTGGTGCAGAAATCTGAAGTTTCGAGGACGTTTTTTTTTTTACCTCTGAGCACCTCGGCGCGAGCGCTAAAAATATTTTTTTCGCTTCAGCATTATTGGTAAACGTAAGGTTTCCGAAAGCCTAAATAGAACAAACTCGCTACAATGTTATCAGACCCAGCGCCTCTTCGGTTCCGAATGTGCCGTGTGTTGTCAAATTATGGCCTGGCATAACAATGATTAAGCGTGCATTCTGTGCAAAGTGTTCACCGATTTGCCCGTTAATTTAGCTTGATATGCTGCACCGTTAGCGTTGCTGCAGTCGCAGAATACTCGGCCGAATTGCAGCAGCGTTTGCGGTGAGCGTTCGCGATGTGTTTACGTTTTCAGAAATGGCGGCAAAATGCTCCGGGAGCTAGTGCAGCGCAGTTTCCTTTTCGCATTTTTGGTTTCGCGCAGTGCGCTAGCTAGCTCCTGGTTCGAAGCGTGCTTTATTTCTGCTGCGGATGTTTGTGCCTGCTGATGCTGAACGCGGGCAGATGAGCACCAATGGGAGAGCGATGTTCGAGTACCGACCGATGTTGAGCTGTGATGTTGCTTGAGCGGGTACGAAGCTGCTGCCACTGGAAAGTAGCTTGGTGGTGGCCGTTTGAGTAATGAGTTGCTCGCTCGCGCTGGACCAGTGTGCCGGCTTTTTGCATTTGTTCGCACCGAACGAAGCACTGCACTGGCGCTATGGGCCGAAACTGCGGCTTGGCGGGCAACTGAGCCACCTGTAGGGGGGCGTGCTGCACTGCGCGCGCGCACCAGGGTCTGCTTTAGCGACCTCTGAACTTCGTTCCATTTGCACACTTCTATCACTGCGTGTACGGTCGTTTGTTGTTGTTTCATTTATTGTTTGGTTGCTGGAAGCGGCATTATCCTGTATGCGTCGCCGGCTGCATTTATAACGGTTTGGAAACTCCACTTTCCAGGGCCAAAGTTTCCCCAGTTCGAAAACTTGCCCCACTGCGAGACCGTGTAGATGCGGTCCATTAGCGGCCGCTAATTTGTCCGTTGCTGCGCTGGCTAGCAGTAGCCGATCGACGGGGACCCGGTGGGTGTGCGTGTGTGGAAACTTCTGGAATGGGGTCAGCTGCTCCGTTGTAGGCCGAGGAGCGCTTGTATCCCAGGTGGGCGCGCGCAGAGATTTCCCGTTCGCCGTCAGCGGGAAACGCGTGTTATGCCTTGGTAACAGCACCGCCGTGACTGGTCGTTTGTGTTTAAAGCTCTCTCGGACGTGGTCTTCTTGCCGATGTGCTGGACTGCTGAATTAAGTACAGTTCTTCCACCTGGTTATTACGCTAGTCCTGCTCAAGAAGCATTTATGCCCGATCGTGTGTTCGGTCGACTAGCGTTTCTTGCTCCCCCTCCAGCCACACTGACGAAGCACACCTCGACGGTATGAGCGGAGCTGCGCGGTGTACGGACTGCGTAAAAGAGGCGCTCCTACAATGCACATTCCGAGCGCTAGGCATTTCGCACCCAGAGGAATGTGCGCAGGCGCGTCCCCTCGCCCGTGTATCAACACAGGGCGCTGACCGGCCCGCGCTCCCCACCTGATTCCGCTGCCACGTTACCCGCCAATTCCGTGAAAATAGACGTCAGGTTTCATGTCGGGGTCTTCTTGTTTTGTATAATAGTGACGTACGCACAAGTGGCCTCAAATTGGTTAAGGTCAGCGAAATTTCTTGGACCTCTTGGAGGGGGGGGGTTGACGTGCACTGCGCGAATTCAGATGTGTGGGAGGTTGAAATCGCCCCTATTATGTGTGGACCCGCCACTACCATGCTTGGAGATATACCGTTGATTTTAACACTAAATGTTGCATTGAGTCACCTTATTGCAGGGAAGCTTAATGGCTACGTATGGTAGAACTATTTTTAATTCACGAGTCCATGAAACTATTTTCTTTGTTAACCTTGTATTGCATGCGTGCCTCGTGTGACTGCACACCTGAGCATGCAACACCCACCTTGTCTGCACACACTGTCAATTAAAATCTCTTTTTACTCAATTATAGCACGGTAGATGACACCACCAAGAGGGATTTATCAGGAAACTGACTTTCAATACTATTCATATTAACATCTTTAAATGGATGAGTGTCACCTGTGGGTGTAGTTAACTATGCGTCAACGTATTTCACTCATTTTCCAAAAGAAAATGGGGGTTTTATATGTAGAAACTACACCTGGACTCTGAAGCACACTCTAGTGGAAGGGCTATCTAAGTTTAATGTAGACCACCTGGGGATCTTTAACGTGTGTCAAAATCACCGCATGTGGGCATTCCCCTCTACCAGAATTAAATGTGCATTGTGTGTGAGTGAGTGCATGCGTAAATGTAGTTACGATTCACATGCCATACTGACTGTACATTAATCACGTAGCTTTTTCTTGCATGACTGTAGTTTACCTCTGTCTGCAGGCTAATTTAAACAGTTAACGCGTGCAGTCTTCACTTGTGGTGAAAAAAACTTGGGTCCTTCTGAAGCGCTTGCCCTGGAAGAAAGCTCCTGTTTCACTTTTTTTTTTTTTTTTTTTCACTTGACAAATGTCGCATGTGCTTTAGAAGCCTGGTACAGTGGACCTCACACATCAGAATATTCTTAGCAAGCTGAAGGTCCAAGCACACCAGTTTGCTAAAGTTTGCGACTGGCCTTAACCTTTTTGGTCGATTTATTCTGTGTGTGTGTGGTCAAACTGTTAACCTAGAACTGTCTGGTGCACTACTTCGGTATTTTCAGTGCTGCTCTTCGTGTGTTTGCCAGTGTGCTTTTCAAATGCTGACCGAAATATTGGGACGTCTTAAATGCACACAGCAGGCAAGCAAGATTGGAAACAAGATGAATGGGAATAATGCCGGCAACTAAGCAAAATTTGTCAAGCCATAGTAACGCAATGTTGTAGGCATTGTGAAGACCTTGTCTGTTGTGGAGAAAGATGTGTAATTTATCTAGATATAAGTGTACTCGCCTACATAGATAAAGGGTGCCTCGTGTATTAGAAAAGTGACTGGTTGCCTCTTGTGATGGTGAGGAGGATCGCATGTGCATTCTCAATTGTGATTGAGGCGACATAATTTATAGATTGCTGATTAAATATAGTAAATTGGTTTTGACTAAAAAATAGTGGGGCATCCAAGGAAGCACCTAATTCAATAGTATTGACAAACATTCTACATATATGAAGGATTTTTAATCCTATTTAATGTTAGCTTGTTTTGTCTTTGCTCAGGTTATAATTATTCTAAATGTGAAAGAAATCCATGACACTCCAAACCTAAATGTCGGTCTTATTTAGGTGGGATGCCAGCCGACTTGAAAAACATGCCGGAAAGTTTAATTTAAAATGCACTGATCAGAAACATGTTTTGAGAAGTGGTTAATTTAGCATTTATGCAGCCTTCTAGAAATTAGCTAGCTGTGTAGCTTTAAAAGCATCTGTCCTTCATTGGCTTTGACGAGTTGGGTGTTGACAGGCTGCAAGGAGGTCAGCCTATGCCTTCAATGGCAGGAGACGTGTCATGCAGCAGTAAGCTATACAGTGGAATCTCGATAAATGGAAATTGCTTAAATGAAATTGCCGCTTAAACGGAACAGTAGCCTGTAAGTTGGTTGGTTTTGTATTCAGATAACAAAAAAAAACTTCCAGTAATCGGAACTAAAATTTCCTCATCATCATGTAAATGGAACCAAAAATGGAATTTCTGTCAGACCCATTGCCATGAGCATCAGCTTTTTCCGTTTCCGGCTGTTTTGCACAGCATTCACAATAAACTTTGTGAATGCTGTGCTTTAGCTTTTTGTAGTTTCTTTCTTCCTGAAGAACTACCAGCCACATGCACCTTCTAGTGCTTGGAGTTCCATGAAATGGTATTAGAAAAATGTATGCACATAAATTTGCACTTTTGCACATCTCTTTCAGTAAACGGAACTCGTGTTAAATGAAACTAATTTTTTCGTTCCATTGAAGTTCTGTTTATAAAGAGTTAACTGTAGTTACAAGGGGCCCTGAAGACGAAATACAGGTTTTGTTCACTAACTAGACTGCTTTGTCCCAACAACAGTGATACAAATTTTATCACATACTTTAAGCAAATAATTCGGGAAAATGGCTGAAGCAGTGGTGACCCCCCGGCAATTTTCTGGCCATTTCACTATGGCATCACAGAATTTTGTTTGTGCAATTGCCCACCTAAGCCATTGCCAAGAAACTTAACGGGCAATTGTAGTGGGGCCTCTAGTTGCTTTTGATGGCATCACTTGATTGCTAACGTGCGGTTAACACGCTGATAACTGTTTTTAGTGCTGGCCCATATTACAGCACGCAAAAACGCCCGTGTGCAAGAGATATCGGCGCATGTTAAAGATCTCCAGGTGGTCACAATTAATCCAGAGCCCTCCACCACCACGGCACGCCTCATTGCCTGCGCTGCGTCTACACGTTAAACCTAACAATCAATCGAATCATGTTACGTCAGTGAGTGCAAAATTTGAAATTTTTTTCAATATTTCTTGTTCTTTTTTTTTTGTAAAAAAGATCTTTCGCGGTGTGAATGGAGCTAAGTGAGTTACCAGAGACCAGCTTTTTCTTTTTTTTTTTTTTTTTTCTTAATTGAAAAAAGTTGCATTTTGTCTTCATGGCCTTTCATATCCAGCATAGGGCTGGATATGGATTGCACAATAGTTTCAGCGGTATTAGTTGCTGTTGTGACTGCCTGAAAGTAGGAAAAGATATAACAAGCCACCGTGCTGTCTTGGCACAGTTGCTTTCTTGTGGAAAGACCTCTGGCAATGCATGCAGTTAGGTAAAGCCAACTTCCATAGCAGCTTGCGGGTACTGAAGTCTCATATATACCCAATGCTTGATATTTTCATTTGATGCACCTAAGGTTTCAGCCATGCTGTTACGGTAGGATTTTACAGTTCAAAAAAAAAATTAGCTTGAGGTGTAGCGAAATTGAATACATTTCGGCACTGCTGGGATACCAGACCCACGTGTAGGGTAGTTTGCAGAACACTCAAGTGAATGACTTCAAGAAAACGACATGCAATGCCGTTTACAAATGGTACTCTAAGGACGCAAAAAATGTGGAAGGGAAGTGCTGGTAGTAGAATATGGAACAGGCCTCTATGTAGGGAAGACATTTCGGTTTCCATGTTGTTTCCACCTTTGTGAAATTCATTTTCGGACAAAGTTTGGGCACCTAGCACAGGATCCAAACCCGATTTGTTTTTTGTTTTGGAATATTTGGCCTACACCAAATATTTTAAATTAACAGGAATTATTCTAAACATATTCAAATATTCTCACACTCCTAAAACAAAAATGCGAACCTGTGAAATAACAAATATTCAGAAAGATGGAGACATGGTTTCCTCAATGTGCATCCCTTTTAGCACCTGTAAGTCTACCTGTGCCATATCCTTATTGTATTGCTTTGAATGCACTTGCAGTTTTTTTTTTTTTTTTGAGACATGGCGGCGCATAATATACTTTGTCATAGTCCAAACATGTTTTGGATTATCCAGGTAGTGACGTCGAGTGATATGTTTGCCGTAACATTTTCTTTTCTAGTGTATTGTGTGAAGCAGAAGGATGTGTTTTCGGTGTTCCATATTACCTGTAAAGGTTTTTTTCTACAGTTGAGTGCAAGCACTGTATTTTGATGTTGGAAAAACAAAAATAAGGGTTGTGCACAGCAGGGGCAGATCGAGGGAAACGTTTGCGAGTATTTTTCTTCATATAGCTATGCCATTTCAAATTCTTTAGCCCATCTGGTGTGCAGTTTCAGCGGTGAAAAATTTTTCCATGTTTTAGCACAAATGCCAGCATCAATCTCCCCCTAGGGAAACTGGAGGAGAAAGGAAATCATGAAGGTGTTATTACTTGTAAAGTGGCTCTAGGGTCCTGCTTGCCTTCGAGCCTGTCATCTACGCGAGACCGCCGAGCGTTCATTTCTTGTAGGCGACGGTCGGAAACGGTCGCATTCAGGGTTCCCAGGTTTTCTTTAGCTGAGGTGTTCGCTGTTCTTTTACGAAAAGCCTCTGTGCACTCATTTTCTGCCCCTGGCGTTTCCATCCGCTGGCCAGCCAACAAGCGTGCGTTCGAGTGCGCGTGTTCTCCTGCCGCTGTCGGTGCACGCTGTCGCAGCATGTGTAGTCGGCTTCGTCGTCTTCGGCGGCACCGAGGGGCCGCATTGGTGGCGTCTTCGTTACTGCTGAAGCGGTGATTCTCTAGTGGTCTGGCGACTTCGGCGGCGGTTTTCGGTGGCATCCGCAGGCGGGCAGCGTTCAGCTGAGTGGGGCTGGCAGCGCGCGGCCGGGGGCATTGAACCGCGTGCGATCGATTCGGGGCCGTGCGAGGGCGCCGCTTCCTCGCTGGTGGCCGAGGCCCAGCTGCCGGCTTCGTAACGAGCCTCGGTTTCTTCCCGAGGCTTTGCCCTTGCCGTTTACCAGCTGGGCAGACTCGTCGCGCCCTCACCTTGCGGGCCGAGGGCCCACTCCCAGCTGCGGGGCGCCATCTTTGCGTTTCCGTCCTCGGTTTTTGGCCTGCCCTTAGTTACGTAGTACGTAGTGAACTGGCCCCAGACCTACTTTCGCTCAGTCGGCATGGGGCTCTTAGCCACGGCCTTGAAGGTTATCGCGGGTATTTCGGGGGAATAGAATGACATTTTCCCTCCCGTTCGTTTCGCGCCCTGTTCACTGAATTGGGGATACGCGGTGCGGGTGAATGTGCGAACCCCGTCAATCTACGGGCATCGGGAAATGAAATGCCGGTGTTTGGAACCAACCGGCGCAGCCAAGAAACTGTTGCCAGGCAGCGCTGTTCTGTCTCAGAAGCCTCGCAGCGCACAAAGGGGAATAATCCCGCGCGAGCAAGAAAACTCGCTGCCAGGCAGCACCCAGATAGTCGTCGTGCGTGGCGCTGCAGGTCGGGAGCGTTCGAAGCGTTCCCCTCTGTTTTAACGCTGCCACTCGCGTTGACCTGTGTGAAACAACTTGCAGTTGAGACCTAACCTTGAAGATTGGCGTCGCGGGTGTATCAAGCTCGGAGATAAGAGTTGGCACAGCGCCAACCAAGGGTGAGGTCAGCGGAGGAGGAATAGTGTGCCGTTTTGAAGTGGGCTGGCAAATGCGACGTAACTATAGACGAACAAGATAATAGTTAGATAAGCGACTGCGGCGGGAATGAAAGTACGCTCACGCGAAATCCCATTTCGTGGAGCGACCTTCCTGCTCCTTGGCCAAGTTGCCCCCTTGCGTCATTCACCAACACAGTCCAGTGAAGGGTCCCTGCTCGGTATTTGTGCGGGTGACGATCATAAGACAAATTCCGCCGGTCTTCTAAGGCGCCTTCCTTGTTCGGTGCACCAGTGCGCCCTTCAGTTCTCTGAAAAAAAAAAAAAGGGGGGGGGGGGGGGGCTGTTTTTATGCGTCGCAGTACCACGGCAGTCGAGGCAGAGCAGAGCCCCTTTGGAAGCGTGGATCCACGCATGCGTGTGTAGGTGCATGTTATTGCATGATTCCTCCCGCTGTCTCGACCTCCGGCACACTGTCTGCCCGCGCGGCATTTCGCGCACACTGCACCGCGTCCCGATGGTCGTCCTTGGCGTGGACACGCGCCGGCGGGCTGCATCTGGCCCAGCGCGGCCCTCCCTCTCCGTCGTGAGCCTGCCTCAGCAAGTGCGGTGGTGCCACTGCACGATAGGGGATAGGGCGGCCTAATCACTGCCCCGGGCGTGCAAGGACGGCGGGAACACGTGGTCGCCCGGGAGGAGCTCGCGTCAGGTCAACGGTCGCGCAGGCTGTCACCTGCCGACGCTGCGCGCGCGCTTCTTCCTGGTCGGCCCCCTTCCTTCTCCGCATCTCCTCTGCTCTTTGTCTCATTTCCCACTGGCGTACGCAGGTGGGTGTTGCACGAAGCGAGAACGCAGCCTGTCGCTAAATGACCACTGTCGAGAATTATATTTCTATCGTAAGCTGCATGCCCACCTTACGCTGCCTGGATGTCTGTTCTCACTACCGGACATTTTGAAATGATTTAAAACCATCTCACCAAGTGTGGTTTCGGAGGCGGCTTTTTCACCGGTCTAAGTTGGCGGGTTAGTAGCGGCTCAAATTGTCAAATCGCAATGGCGGTCACTGCGCTCCACGCTAGCGTCGTCTTGCGATGACGAATCCTCCTGCGGAAGCGCGACCATGCTGTGCAGCGTCATCCGCTCTTCCCACGCACGAGGTCGCGTGACTGATTTCGAAGTAGCGCACGCCAGTGCCTTTCTTTTTTTCCCTTCTGGTCTTCCTCCCTCATATCCCGACGGCGGTGTAAATCGACTGTGGGGAATCAAGAGTCGTGTATAGAAATAGGGGTGCCAGTGGCATCGTCGTATGCAAACATGAGGATCGTGTTGCATTGGATTAGTGCGGGTAGGAATGCGCGGTGAAAAAAAAAAAAAAAAAATGTCCGTGGACGGGGACAAATCATTTTTACCGGGGAATGATCGTTGCTTGGGTGTAGTAAAACTTGCAATTGATTTGTGCGAGCCTAAAACTGAACTCGCAAGCAACAGACAACCGGCCCAGCGGGCGTTCTCAGCATAGGCCTCCTGCGCTGCCCAGGGGGCGCTGCGCAAGCGGCTTCCGGGCAGTACTTCCGGGTAGTACAAAGCTGCGCGGGTCCCATAGGATCCCGTGTTGACAGAAGCAAACTGAGCTCGACGCTCCCGATTATTTTGCGACGTGGTCACCAGTTCATCCCCGACGCGTCCGATTTATTTCAGCGATCAACTTGGCATTAGGGGGAGAAGCTTTGCAGCGCTTAACACGTTTACAGCGCCGACGAAAGTGCCGGGACCGTGACGGCGTCTGCTACTCGCAGGTTCACCGATCGATGGTCGTACGAAGTAAAATTTTAAGTGGAATTTCTAGTTTAAACTAATACTCTAGGTGTGAGAGACTTCTCAAAAACAGCCAAGAAGAGTGACGCAATCGGTGATGATCGCGCTTTAAAAAGCCAGCGAGTCCGGCGGACCGCAGGCTCGCCTGCTGCGGTGCGCCGCTCTTTTGCGTACCTGCACACTTTGCGCGCACTTTCATTAAACAGTGCTCGTTTGCGTCGCCGTTACGAATACACGGTGCAGCGTTAGCTTGCCGTTTTGTTGCGTGTCTCAGTGACAAATTGCCGCGACCGTCAGAAGCGTGAAATCTGTTTTGCGATTCCGAAATTATAGTGGCCGTAAAACAAAGTGGTCGGGCGAACTAAGAGGCCGCTCGCTTTCCTTGTTTGCTCTCGCTTTACTTAATTACGCTCTTGCAGTATACATTCCCAGTTCGCACTTAATAGCCTAGAATGAGCGTCAGCAACGGCCGAGTTCCATGCAGCCGACACGGCGGAGGGCTGGACGGCAAATCGGAAGGGGGGGGGGGAGGAGGAGGAGGAGGGGGGCTTTGAATGCAAAAAGAAAAAAATTCAGCGAATTTCTAATAATATTTGACAATAATCTGCCGAAGTGTGAAGATGGGGGTGCAATTCAACTGGAGGACGCCAATTCTCTGTTCTTACCTCGCTGTCTAACTCCATTTGAAGTCAAAACTGGGGTGTCGGCGTTTAGATTCGACGACCCCTGCACTAGGAAACCAACACAGTCAGTGATGATCGTATGTAAATATTCGGGGCCCCGCGCCGTGTATGAGGCTGTGTTATGTTATGCTGTGTTATGTGGTGTTATAGAAGTACACATCTCTGCAGGCAGCGGGCGTGTGATTTGGTGCATGTTTTGCATCCTTTAATAGCGCTTAATTTGTTTATTTGGCGCTATTGCCCCACCTACTCGATGGTATACATGTACCCTCCCGTTCGTAAATCGTGCGGCGTAAAACGTTACGCAAGAATCATTTAGTTTGCGAAAATACGAAACAAAATTTCCACTCGTTTCAAAGGCGGTGCCAGGCCAGCAGTGTCAGCTGAGTCGGCTGCGCAATTCTTGCGTTCGCTTGCATGCTCCCGCTGAAGCAACCTTTTGCAGTTACCTCAGGATATAGGATGAGCAGCGTTCCTTGTTTATGCTACTCGTGAACTTTCCTTTGTCGACCGCACGCAAGAAGAAAAAACTGTAACTGTCGTGAAACAGTTAAACCACCCGACCTGGCGATACTGTCCCACGCTGCGACCATCGCGAAAGCTCGCTAAAAGAAAGCCGACAAATAGGCTTCTTTTAGCGGATATTATTTTGTTTAGCCTCTGCAACTACTTTAAGGGCTATTTCATACAATATGCAGTCATTTAAACTCGCCACAAAGCGCCACAACCAACTTTCACTCTGGCTTGTAATTGAAAACACATGGAGGGCGGCGGGGGTCGTCTGCTTTTGTACTACCCAGAGGCGTTGGCCGCTAGGGGCGCTGCATGTCACCAAAACTTCGTACGCGAGTTCGACAGAAGAGGCTGGACGATTCAGTGGAGGATGTCCTGTGTCGTGTGTGTGTGCATGAGGAGGAAACGATGGAACATGTGGTCCTCCAGTGTGATCAGCTTGGACCAGACCGCAAGGGCGTGGGGAGCGATGGCAACACTCCTCTGCATGTTGCTCTTGGGTTTGAGGAGGGTGGCTCAGTGGACATGCGCGCTGTGGCGCGGACAAAGAGCCGCCTTGAAATGTGGAAGAGGGCGACCCTTGGCGCACAGTAGTATGGGTCGTAGTGTGGTGTAGGACTAGGACGGTGGGTTCGGGTTCTTCGGCCACTGGGCCTTCACGGGCCCTGAGCTCTTGTATATAGAGTGCGTGCGTAGTGTTAATTTTTTTTTTTTTTTTTATGTTTGTTTGTTTTTTGGTTAGGGTCGAGACCTCTCACCCGCCCGCTGCAAAGGGTACAACCGCAATATCATCATCATCATCATCAACTCCAGCGCAGGAGGCCTATGCCCGGGAGGCCTTCGCGACAGCGGGATGCGTCGGAAGAATGATGCACGTCCACTGGCTCGTGGTGTGTGCGGCCGGAGGAGCGGCGGCCTGGCCTCCTTGGCGAGCAGCGCGCCCTTTCGCTGTGACCCACTTGGAGGGCTTTCAAAGCCGGGCGCTGCTCGGACGGGGCCTTTCTTGGCGTTCCTTTCGCGGCCTGCCCCGCTGGACCCGTTTGCCTCTCCCCCCTCCTCCCCGAACGCCATGTTGCCCGCGGGCTCGTGGCGAGGGTGTTTTCTTGCCTCGCACTTTTGCAGGGGGAGGCAGCCTTGTGAGGCGCCGGAGTCGAGCGGCGCACTTAAATTACCTCTTCTGAGTGGAACCCCGCCAGGGGGACCCGGTTCGACGGTCCCTGCAGAGCCTGGCCCAATTTCCCCTCGTGCGGACACTGTTTCTGGCTGCACGTGCGCCGCGCTATGCAGGCAACCGGAACACGTGTATGCCACACGCGCTGCGGCGAAGTGGCACGGAAGCGGCTGATGGCGACCCGCTTTTGTGTCGTTTCACGGGTGGCCGCTGTGCTTTCTCGCTTATCCGCGCGCCGAGCGTTCTCGTTGCGCTGGCGTTCGGTACTAGGCGCATCTTTGACTGCGGCGGCTTCTGTAGTGCTGTAGCTTCGCTGGTGCCTTCTCTGGGCATTGTTCCTAGCCGGGTGGGCGGGGTTTGAGCGTTTGATATGGGCGTGTGATTTGAGGAGCGCTTCATCATCTCCACCGAGGCCCATCAAGGCTCACTGATCGCCACCACCTCCCTCCCCATCCCCAACTACGGCCATGTGGCCTTCCCCATCTCAGTAAACATTACTCTATTCAATTTCGTGACTATTGTCCCGCGTCGTGTTTGTTACTTTTTGTAGTGTGGGTAAACAAACCACTGCGGGGAAATAAATGGCGAGCGCGTGGGTGAAGAAATGCAGAATCGAAACCTCAACAAGCCTCACATGCACGCGACAAGACGTCCCTCTCAGCAGCATGGCTGTGCCGTGCTGAAAGCATTGCAGAGGCGCGGTCGGTTTACAGAGCTTGGCAGCCACTGCATTGTGGTGAACCGACTCTATTAGCGAAAACTTTCAATTGTTTAGTTTCGAGTCCAGTGGAGGGAACGTAGCTATCGGTTATTCGTGACCGTCGTAGCTGGCGGGGAGGGGTGGGCTTAACCGGAAAGTTTTAAATCACACATGTGGCGTGGCTGTGCTGGAAGCACCTCTGCGAAGCCAGCAGCCGCCAAAGCAGAGAAAGGCTGTACTGGCCAGAGAAGAGGCCCCAAGTGCGTCTCCAACAACCGGCGAAACATTCCATTAAGAGACTGTTTCAGGGCGATTTCTATCCAACTGCGTTCTTGTACGCTCTTGTTACTATTTAGCCATACATGTGCAGCTCATTTCTCTCTTGCAAGATAAAGTTCTTTTAGATTTCTGCCAGTCGGTTGATGAAGATACAGCGGGTGCCAAGAAAGTGTGCCTTCTGGCGATTTGTGCTGTCAACCGCTTTAGAAGAAGTTTCAGAAAACAAAAAAAAAAAACATTGCAAAAGGTTCTGTAAAGATAACACAAATGGCAGCATCACCCGAAGCGCGTTTTCACATTGACGATAGTCGCCACGAAAATGGGCAGTGATGGAGGACTTGTGCTTGAAAAATGCGCGATTTTTTTGTGTGTACCCAAAATTACAAAGTATTTCGCGCTTCGTGTATGCCTCGGTGGTTAAAACGGGCTTGAACATTTTTAGCAGCACTTCTAATCGCTCCCGCAGCTTCCAAACATCTTTCGCTGAAACGGGCGACGTTACTTCGACGCAACGGTGTTCGATGAATCGACGTCCGACGAAACTGTGTTAGATGAACTGTCGCTCACCCGCTTATCGCGGTCTCCGAGCCACGGCTAGCTGCACGTGTTTTCTGTCGTGAGACGTACCAGCGAGATGTCCAGCCTTGCGATAGGATTCGTGTGTCATCTCCTTTAGTGTCATGGTGCTGTGGTGAATCCCAACGGGCTGTGGTGAATCCCGAGTAGTGGTCTTATTATGATGGTGTAGATGAGGGCCTCAAAATACTAATTTATTTCCGGAAAGACAGAGGCCGTAAAATGAAACTTCGTTGTGATTAAAACCCGAAGTACCCATTAATTAGATCCCTTCAGCAATTCAAACGACATGAAGCAGAAAGAAATTCTTGAATACATTTATATATGCATACCCCAAATTTGTCGCCAAGAGATAATATAAGTGGAATCGATAACGTCAACCGCAAACGCTCAATTGGGTCCTCCTTCAAAAGCAGTTGTCTAGCTGCCGAGAAGTGGCGACAGATCTACTGATATTTTTCTCTTTTTGGTGGGCATGTGTTCCCCCGCTTTACCAGGTGTCCACGAACAACGGACAGTAGTGAATTAGTGGAGGACCTTCCGTAGCTCCTTCGGTTTCTGTGGACAAACCCTGTTTTGTTGCTCTTTAAATATTTCAAATAATTAAAGCTGGCGTTTCTCTCTATCGTTTTTTTTTTTTTTTTTGGGGGGGGGGGAGGCCGGGAGGGTGTGAAAGAATGTGACTAACCGAACCGAACTTCCTGGAAGCCCACCACACCGACAGAGCCTGTGTATTTTGTTTGTTTGCACGTGCATTGGGTGTAGAGGAGAATTTCAGCAGTGGCTTTGACTTGATAACGCGGCCGCTTGGGAGGAGGTCTGCTGGCTGTCGGCGTGATGAGCAAAGCTGACGGCGAACATCGTCGCGTGGTCGATTGGACTAATAATCCAGTGCCTTTCGCCGCTGGCTGCCGCTCCCGTGTGCGCGTGCAAACAGGCAACGCATTGTATCCAAGCACAGACAATGCCTACCGCCTGCGTTAGCGCTGCAACGTGTTCGAGAAATTTTGCTGGCTCAGCTCGGGTCTGATACCTTTATTTTACATTTCGCCCTTCTCAGAAAGACGCCTTAGCAAGCTTCACCGATCTCGTTTTGTCCTTTACAATGCGGGACATCACAGGCGATAGAGCGGGAAAGTGCCACGGGGTGCGGCGATACTCGTTCTTGCGGTTTTGACATTGTCTGCCGTCCGTTGCTTAACAGCCTCAGCCGCTCACGTATTTGCGTTCTCGGCATCCAGAACAACTCGTTTTCACACTCTAGTGTCCCTTTGGCCCAACTGTTGCTGAGCATGTTCCCAAGCTTGCTGGCAGGCGCGTCCGTCACCCTCCGTGGAAACGCGGGCCGAGGCTTCGCTTATACCGCGTACGTACGGAGTGGTCCATTCTTGAATGCATGGGTGTCATGCAATTTGTACAAAGTTAATGTGAGAGCGTGTAGGAGCTCCCGCATGTGCACCAGGGACTAGCCACGAAGATTTCATTGTTGCTTTACAGGAGCCGTTTCGACAAGTACCGAATCTCGGTGAAGTGCGGACATTGTGCTTGGAGGTGTGGGATACGGCAGCGGGACGTTCCTGAACAGTATACAGAGAGAGAGAGAGAGAGAGAGAGAGAGAGAGAGAGAGAGAGAGAGAGAGAGAGAGAGAGAGAGAGAGAGAGAGAGAGAGACGGCGTGTGTGTAAATCTACGTGGCTAAGGCGTTGTGCTGCTGAGCCCTAGGACGCGGGTTCGATCCCGGCAGCGGTGCTTTTCTGGTGCAGGCGAAGAACGAAAACGACTGCGTAAACCCCAGGTGGTCAAAATCAATCCGCAGCTCTCCACTACGGCGCGTTGAACCCGCACCCAAACTTTGCATTTAAATCTCGGGCAAGTGCCGGAGACTCGGTGGCATCGGCTACTTCTCTAATTTTTTCCAACGAAAAATGGCACACTCGAGCACGTACACAGCGTGTTCGGGCGGGTCCGAACTGTCTGTCGTCGCTTTCCTTGTGACGACGCCGTTTCCGCGTGCCCCGTTCGCTGCGTCGGAATGGCGCGCTTCCGCCTCCAGCTTGCGTAACAGCGCGGGAGGTGTTCACGCTGCGCGCAAATGGTGTTCTTGGTAAACAAACGCGACTGCAGTGCCGCTGCTGTATTGTTTGCAAACAGCGCTGCTGCACGGCGGCCCGACGATGGCCTGTGGGGCCGGCCTGGTTCCATCACGTGCCTCACCGGTGCACCGGGAGCGCCAAGTTACTCCTGGCAGGAGCCGCGGGTCGTTGACTCTGGGGTTCCCCCTGAGACGCTATTCTGGGTTCGGGCTCGCGCTTGTCGGGGCCACTTTGGGATCCGCTTCCCCGCAGCGCATCCCGCCTCCATCCGACTGGCTCAGTGTGCTGCGGGGGCTGCCAACGCGTCGCCTCGCTGATCCAGTCCACTGCTCGCTTGTCGCCTCGGTGCACCACTCCGCAGGGGCGGACTAATCGGCGAACCCCCAGCGAAAGTGGAAAATGTGACGGGAATGTGGCCGGTGCAGTCTTTAGAATGATTACCGGGGAGGAATTCAGGGGCAAATTCCTGCCAGGAAATTTTGCATACGTGCTGCCCTGCACTATGGGGCGCATCCGGTGCGTGAAACGCCAATTTAAAGTTGCCCTTCCTTGAGTAGCGAGCTTTCCATATTCGTAAAAAAAATATGGCATTTCTTCTTCTTACTTGCAGTACCGCAACCTCCAACGGATTTCTCGGATTTTGCAGCGGCCGAGAAATGTTTACAATAGCGCAGCAGTGAACAATAAATTATGGATCTTTGTCTGTGCACTGACCAAGGAACGTCGCAGTAATAGAGCAGTTACAATTAACCCTTTTCCACGTCTGTGTTTCCGGCAGAAATATTGAATTTTCGAGTTCCCAAAAATCCTTCAGTGACTGTTTCCGAAACTAGGTAAGCTTGCCCAGAACCACGTGACATGGGACACCTTCCATAGTTTGTGGGTGTTTCACCTCCTTCGCTAAAGCGACCAACCTTCGTTAATCAGATGTCGAACGTCCGCTTCTTGACACGTTCTGGCTACCCGCCAAACGATGTGAATGCGCTTCTAACCGCGTTCAGCACCGTGACCTTGCGTGTTACTCGTCGAGCTCAGCTGGAGGCTTAATTAGGCGGATTATGACTGAGCAAAAGTAGTCTTCGGGGTAGATGCACTCGCTGCGGGTGAGTCTCCCTTGGGGCTTTCCATGATCACTAGTTCGTTACTTTTCTTTTTTTCCGCCACGTGGGCTAGCCTGTAATTGCATCTTGCCCCCCCCCACCCCCACCTTCCGAATTCGCAAGTCGTCAATCCTTGCATGTGTGCTGTAAATTTAGCTTTTTTTTTTCATGTAGTGGTGGTACCTTGTCAGCGTATACGGTTCATGGCATTGATTCGCTTCCGTGCACTACATGAGCAACCATCGGAGGAATCGCTTCTGAATGTGCTATACCTTTGTTAAGAATTTATTTTTTTTTCTTCACGTGGCTTTGGCAGTCTGAGCCACCACGACGATAAGCCGTTTTGCAATGCCGCTGAAAAAAAAAAAAAAAAAACGCGAACAACGACATGATTATTGTTAAACTTTTTAATTTTGCTTTTGTTTTTACGTTTACCTCATTATTGTGTAATATCTCTCTGGTCACATGGCTAGCGCCAGTACCTTGTCATAAGCTGCGTTTACAACTTTCTAGCGCATCGCATCCATGTAAACGGTGCTAATGCGCAAGGAGAGCACGTCACATTAATGCGCCAGACAGGGGTTGATTAATGCCTGTGCTACACGGCAACTTTGAACGCTCACTTGAAAATGCACCTTATGTATTTGCAATGGTGCACAAGGTAGACAGTAAGTTCGAAGGCCTTCGAAAGGCCTTTGAAACGGCCGCGTAGCACATGTAGTAGACGCGTAAGTCGATGTAAAATCGAGCGCATCGAAGTGGGAATTATATCGACAACAACCGTAAAGGGCTGACACATGTCCGGCGCGCGACGCGTTCCCCCGCGCGTAACACAGCTTTGCATTGCCCAATCACATGCACGCGTAAAAGCGACGTACTCGCGCAACGACGTAAACCGGCGTAAACGCGTAAGGAACCGGCGTACTACGGCGTACGCCAAATGCATTGCTACGCGCTTGTTACGCCCAAGTCAGAGCCTGCCAGACATCGGCGCAAACTTTCGGGCGCCCGGTGTTGACGTAGACCTCTGGCGGTGATGTTATATGGTGGTCAGGTCGCACAACAAGACAGCAAATTGATAAATAAGCTAACTTTACTGTTAACTATGCGACAAAACGAAGTAATTTGTAAAATACGGAGAGCTAACAACCCTACAAAAGACGCGAAGCAACGAGCAACTATGGGAGCCAGGCAGTTCACGCCAAATGTAGCGGAGGGTTTTGTGCCTACCAAGTATGCATACTAATCCCTAACGTTTTTTTAATGTCCCCAGAACTGTTTTAGTTGTTCCTGTATTAAATATACGTACTTTTGTAAGAATAGGCATTATTTGTTTTATTTGAGTTAAAATGTAGTTTTAACTGGTCGCCACAAAACTGAATCCGGGGTAGTCGGTGCACTGCGCGGCGCATTGGTTTACGCGCGCGTTGCGGCGATATGTGGTTACTCGCCCTCTCCGACGTCGTTGGTCGGCGTAAAGGCAGCGGCGTATGTCGCCGCAGGCGTACGTCGTTGTGCGAGTACGTCGATTTTACGCGTGTATGTGGTTGGGCCTGGGGTGATGCGCTTGGAAATGTGATGCGCTGTCTCATCCTGTCGGATTCTTGTAAACGCGGCTGTACAGCTGAATTCCAATTTCCAAGTCGATTTCACATTGAATAATTTAATGGAGGCGGGAAATGAGAACGGCTGTGCATCGAGATTTGGGCGCACGTTAAAGATCCGCAGGTTCCCCGCCCCACCTGGAAAAAGAAAGAACGCTGTACGTCGCATTCGTCCACTGTTTGGGGAATTGAGGCGAGCGGGATTTCTTTTTCCTCGCTGTCCTCCGTCCCTGGCTTAATCGGCGTTAATGCGCGCCTCGGGTGTTTCGCCTGCTGGTGCATCTTTCTCGGCCACGGTTCGCTGCTCCGAGCGCAGGCGTGCGTGAAAGTGACGTCCGTGTTTCAGGCCAGGAACTCTGTTTCCTCGCCCACGGCCCTTGCCGTTTCCGGTCGCTTTAGCCGCAGGGCACCGCAGGTCTTTGGGGGCACATGCCGTCGCGTCCCTTTCACGCGCGCGACGACTCTTTCTGTCGAGAGAAGTTCGCTCACGTCTCAGCATCCTTACAGGCATAGCTGTCGGGATTCGCTTGTTGACCTTTTCTTGTGTTTCCTATTCTGATTGGGCGTCTTCCAAATGAGTTGGGCCTTCCTTGGGAAGTCCCTGGAATGAGCGTCGCCGTTGTTGCGCTGTAGGAGAACTGCTATCTCGGAGGCATGCATTTCTGTGCTCTGTTTGTCAGGCTCTTCTCGTAACGGCGGGCCCCACCGAGCACTGCTTATGGTAAAAAAAAAAAATCCAAAGAGTAAAAAGGTCCAAAGAGTCAAGAGATCCAATAATCACGTGACAGCAGAGTAAAGCGATCGAACGAGCCGAAAGGTGCAATGTGGGTCAAGAAGTCCAAAGAGTAAGAAGATCCACCGGGTCAAAATGTCCAATAATTCTGAAACCGTGTCAGAAGGTTCAAAGAATTACGGGAACCTTCGGAGCAGTGGCTAGATATACAAGTTATAGACTACGTCATTTTATCGCATTTTTAGTGTTGTTTTGGCCCTCATATCTGAACTTTCACTTGTAACTGCAGAAGTTATATGCACTTGGTGCTCCGAATTAAGCCGTGGCTAATATGGACGTTGTATACAACACCATTCATCAGACTTGTTTTGATTTTTATTACTTTCATATTGTTCTATTTTGTCGTTATTCTGTCATTGGATACTATTACATTCGAATGATTTTCTAGTTATTCTTTGGGTGATCATGAGGTTTAGCGCGCCGACGCTTCACAGGCGATGAGGCGCGCCGTAGGGGAGGGCTCCCCCGGAATAATTTTGACTATCTGGGGATCTTAAACGTGCGCAGAAATCTCGAACACGTGGGCGTTCTCACTTTTCACACCCAGGAGAAAAGCAGCCGCCGCAGCCAGGAGTCGAACCCGCGTCCTTGGGCTCAGCAGCACAACCCCTTAGATTTTTTAGTTATTGCTTGGTTATTATCAATATAAGTGGCGTCTTTATCATTGTTTAATGGAAGAAATGTGGGGAGCCATCGAATCAAGTTTAGCTGGGGTAGTTTGTGTTTTCTTCGTTTACTATTGTGTACACATGCAGAAACAAAAGAAAAAAAAAACATTGGATTCGTGGTCTGTTTTAGTCAAATACTCTTATTCTGTATGGTTCAAAAATGACCTTACAGGATGGGCACACAATGCTCTACTAGTCTGGCTGCCATCGTCGGTTCAATAAATATTTCTCTATCTCAATCTCTTATTGCGCCACAAGGAGCTCGAACGAAGCAGCTCTGTCCAGGTAGTTATTATATATGTCCTGGTATAGATCGGCGCAGTTGCCGCGGCATAAGATGAAAAAGGGGCCATTTCTTCCTGCAGTTTCGCGTTCTTCGTGTGAACTCCGGTGGAAGGTAGCGAGGCCACTTCCATGGGGTCCCTCAAAAGCGCCTGAATACTGTTCTGGTATGAGTACTGGGAAACTTGCAAGAATTGAAAGAACTCAGCCAAAGTTTGGTGAAAATTGCTCATCGGGCTGTGAAGGCCGTTAAGCCAGTCTTCCACCACGCTCGTAGCGCAAGGGTCTTGTGCACCGAACTGTCCCCAGATGCCTTTCACATTTGGAATGGAGAGCCAAAACCCGTCCACGTAGTTGGCGAACTGTTGCAGCCGCGCGTTATCAAGTGGGGCAAGTGGCGGTCTTTGTGTGATGAGATCTTCCGCCAATTCCAACCGGGATTCATCTGGCACGAACGCGAGGTGACGCACCGTCCTAAACCATTCCTGCACCAGCAGGTTGTTCTTGCGCGGGCTCCGCAGACGTTTAGTGTTAAGCGCCTTCGCAAGGTGAAAAGCGCAACCACGAGCCTGAAAAAAAAAAAAAAAAAAAAAAAAAAAAAAACACGACGTCATGCTGATATTTGTAACTGCCCGGTGCTGCGGCCCATGTATATTCTCCAAAATAGTTGCTTTGTAAGCACTAATTTCGCTCATATATTGATGCGTTAGGCCCATTCAAAGATCCTGAAAAAGATTGAGATGTCGTATGTGCGTGCGTGAGTGTATGCGTGTCTGTGCATGTGTGGGCGTTTCACACACGCAGCTCATGTGATGAGTAAGCTGTCAGTTCAAAGCACCCGAAAAAGCCACCCGCCATCCGAATAGCGCGTAGTTCCCCGGCATCGGCCTTTGCTAATGCATTTCTTGATGGCAGTAGCTCATGTAGTCTATCGCTTCGCTAAAACGACGGGTCCGCAATGTCAACGTGCGCGCGCGCGTTTTGAAAAGAGTTACGCTTAAGTGGGTGACAGCGTCATATATTTTTCTCACCTAGTTTCGTTGTCGTGGCTGCAGTAGTTTATAAGCAGATTAAGTCCGAAAAATCACGGCAACGTCTCGTGTCACGTTCAAAATACTCGCACCAACACGGTCTTTGCGCCGCGCGTGGGAGCAGCCGGCTGCGGTGATGAGGCGCAGGGGCAACTTTTGTCGTTCCTAAGTTGTATACAACCTAAGAACGACAACGGAAGTTGGTATAAAACCTGACCTATCCTGGTGTATATCCAAGTATAGGGCACATATACCAGTTCTACGGAAGTGTACCGCAACACCTCACGTTTATCCTTGTGTCGCAGTATTCGTAATCGCAAGTAGTATTTCCTTGGGTAAGTTATTCAGTTCTTGGATCTCTTGTGTTCTGTTGATTTAAAAAAAAAATCCTAACTTGTGATATGGGCCCCTCTAAAAGGTTGCCTAATTAATTATAGTCCCCAAACCTAATTACAGTGGAATCTCGTTAAACCGTACCCGCATGAGCCGTAGTTTTTTATATCAATTAAGCCGAATCCCCGACTCGGTTTCCCTTTAACCTAATGCATTCGGATAAACCGTAGTGCCTGTTAGTACGTACTTTCTTCACGTCCCCGTCAGGTACGGCTTAACGAGGTTTTATTGCAATCTTCCAGTACGTAACACAGAATCCGCATTTCTTCATCCCTGTAAAGTAAAAAATTCAATCTCCGCCTAAAATGTCCGACAACGCAGGCCCACCCCATCATTTGTGTTGTTTAAGCGTTATGTTAGTTATTTTACGCATGAAAGGTGTTATCAGAAATATTTATTCAAAGAGAAACGCAGAGTTACTGGTATCATTCTTTGAACAGAAAAATAATGCAGGGGAAACAACTTATGCGCACACACAACTTGTATATGTATATATTGTGACGTTGCCAAGAAATGTGCAAGGCTTTTTCATTAAGCAAACTTTTTTTTGGAGTGAACCTGTGCTCCGCAGCAATCAAGATGTAAACACAAGCGGTGAAGAAGCGCCCTTCAGAGCGATATGCACAGGCGAGCATTTACTTCTCACCGCTATTCTTCCCCGAACCATCACATTAGATCGAGAACATTGATCAACGAAGAGAAGTCTAGGCTAGTGACTACAGCGGTACACCCTCTCCCCATTCAACAAGGTTTCCCGGCGCGGCACACGACAAAAACAGCAAACCCCGCCTCAGCTCGAAAAAGCTGATAGCCCGGCCCGGCCAAACGCTGGTACAAAAAATGTTCTTGGCAATATATACACAACTTGTATACACAGACGCGATTTCAACTGTTCGATATTACACGGCGACTAGAAGCTTCTCTTCACGGGTGAGGGCGAGCTCTCAGCCTGTCCGGGTCCGAACGAACCCCCGGGCCCTTCATGGCGCGTCTTGGGTTTCGGGCTTCTCGGAGAGCTTGGTCTGCTCTTGGTTCTTTTACTTCGCCGTCGGGCTTGAGCTGATTTGCTACAGCTCTCGACTCGGAACCGCCGAGCACCCCCGCGGGGCTGCCCGGCGTGGAGGAAGCGTGCGCTGCCCGGGGCGAAAGCGAGTGCCGCTACGGCAGAACCGCTGCAAGCTCGTGCTGCATTTAACGGCCCCCTGGCCGCACCCTTGAAGGAAAGGTCGCGCGTGAGCGGCACTTCTCGGACGTGGTTTGGCGGGGGGGAGAAGGGAGGTCAGGGCCTGTTTTCCGCCATCTTGGCAGCAGTCGCTGGCGCGCTTGATTCGCCGCGGCCGGATGCAACTCCACGGCAGCCGGTGTTGCCTCTCCGGAGTGTCCTATTGTGCATTGTTCTCGCTGCCCGGACCTCGCCCCGTGCGGTGTACGAGCCGCGCTACGGTTTCCGTGTGGGCCCACGTCCGCTACGGTGGCGCGAAACTCGATGCCCCCGGTGACATCGCGGATTCGTCCGCGACACACCAGATATCACTTTTATGAAGCCGCTGCTGTAGCGGTTCGATCGCGCCCAGCTGTTCGCCGAGCTCCGACCTTCGATGCTCGCACATGTGGGGGCTTCCACGCACGCCTGCTGCGGAGACACGTCTAGGAAGTGCGTGGCGCTCATTGTTTGCGCTTCGCGTCTCGAACGCATGCAGCTCTGTAACTCATCCTTTGTACACATGTATACTCTACATTTCGGAGGCGAAGAAAGAAAAAAAGCATTCTTTATGCAAACAAAAGAAAGAAGTTTGAAGTGCGTTTTTTTTTTATTTCGAATGGCATTTAATGCCTGCGAGTTTGCGCGGAAACGCCTCTGTGACCTCTACAGATCCATGTTGTATTTCACTTTTTTTTCAAAACCAGAGATGGTGGTTGTTGTAAGCTAGCCCATTTGTGAAACGTGTTAAGCCACTGTGTATTTCATTTTTTTTAGTAGCAGCTTGTGTGTGTAAGCTGGAGCTGTCAGCACCAGCATCCGATGAAGGACTCTCCCGTGAATTTTCCAGCGTACCTGGGTGATTTCACGAGAAATCGGACAGGCGTGTACGGTCCGCATCTTTAATTCCGACGAATCTTTTATATACAGTTCCCTGTGCACAGGGCAAAACATGTGAAGTTATTTTGTGGGGAAGAAAAAAAAATTCCCTTTCTTAAAAAAATTGCCAAAGCTGGCCCGAGTCACTGGCGCGTTGAGCGGCTCGCCATTTCTCGCCCTACATTGCGGTCATAAGCATCTTACAAACCGCTTGGGTATGTCACTGCAATACTGCTAAGAAAGCCATATTTGGCGCTATGTAGCTGCAAAACAACAAAAATAGTGCAACATGTTTTAATGTAGGAGATAAAAGAGCAACCTTGGCTTTAATTTGTGAAAGTTTGAAAAAAAATCGAAGATGGCCTTTTTTTTAATTGGCTTTCAAAATATACCAATATGCTTTACCTTGTTGCAGCACAGGTCTTTTTTCATATGGAAGCGTCTTAACCACAACACTAAAATTGGCACGAAGATTGAACAAGAACAGAAGAATAAATAAAGGAATACTTGTGACAAGGAAACATGCCCTCCGTTGCCAACTAACGTGGGCGAACTCATTAACCGCGATAGTTTGAACCAAAATGCATTGCACGCTTCAAGCTGACTTGGGACCATTTCGTCCGTCTTTCCACTTGGTACCTTATCGGGACCAAATTGTCCGGTACCATTTTGTCCTGTACCATATTGTCTGGATCCCTTAAAAAATTCAAAACCCTTCGTCTAAGGACAGTGATGGTTGAAACGCGAAGCTTTCTTCCGCCGTAAACCAACTCGAATGAAAGTCCAATCTGGTGAGGGATTCGTTGGTTGTCGTCTGAGTTTGGTCTTTGATGATTTAAAGTGCTGACTGTGTGTGGGAGCTGTGTAAGTTGGCTTTCCTGCAGGGCGTTTTGGGCGTAACTATTTGGGTTTCGTACTTTGGAGACTCTGGCTTTCGACCGGAGAAAGCTTCGCGTTCACCTATCTCACTTCACCCACGATCATCATTGTCGGTGAAAGTTGGCTTTCCTGCAGTGCGTTTTCCCGTACGGTCGCCATCAGTGAGGCAAGGAAAGCTTCGCTTTAAAAAACGACCTAATGACTACTCTCTGATTTTTCACACACGTCAGTCCATCTAGGACGCTTCCGAGCGCACGTCATTTTGACGAGCGCGCGTCGAGGCGGCGGTGGCCTGACCCAGAAGCGCGCTCCGCCGCACGGCCTGTACGTCGAGCAGTAGAGAAGGTACACGGGGTTCGTTTCTCGTCGCGTTAAATATGCATGCTGCGCGCTGAGCTTTTGTCAACGAACACGAGTGAACCATTTGTGACATGTGGTTTTCATGCTAATTCTAACCTCTCACTGTTGCACGTCATCGGCGGCATTTTCATAATATGTACGGTATATTTCAGTAAAAAAGTGAGGGTACAACGATTGGGTATTGCGTGGATATTGCTGGCGGAGGTAGAACGATATGTATACCAGTTCATCCTGGCGACAGCGGCGTATTCTGCGTTCAGTGGCGGTCAGGAAAGAGCCATCCGTGTTGGGCTGGGCGTCTCCGAAAGCTAGCCGCTGTGCGCGCGCGCCTGTTCGCCCCCGAGTGGGCGGCTGGCATTGTTCGTCGGCGGCCCGTAACGCTTGGCGCAGGGTCGCCCCGGGCTGACCCCGATACGGCGCTGCCGCTCGCTCGCCGGCAACGCGTCGCGTAGTACGTGACCCTGCCCTGCTGCTCGCCGGTTGCCGCTCGCTTTTCTAGCGTGCACGTGAGCGTACCTCCCTGCCGCAAGTCTTCCTTGCGCGTACGTCAAGGGGACGTCGCAAAGGGCGCTGTTGCGTTTCAAAAGCTTCCTTGCGGACCACTCTCGGTAGAAGCTTGCCTGCTTCGAATATCTTTCCAGCAGTCCAGAGAGATCTTCATTCTGCGTTGCCCGCCGTAGTTTCATACTAACACATACTAGAGGGCAATCTGGCGCCACTCTAAGTAAGCCGCGGTTTAGCGAGCGTTAATTCATGTACCGGGCAGGCACGTTCCACTTGTCCTTGGCATGGTTCATGAACAGGCTGAAAAGTTGCCTCTGGCTGCAATGAGCAACTATATTACTGTAAAAGGTTATTCAAACTTGTTTTGGTATTAGAAAATTGAAGTTCCAAAAAGATTTATTTGTCAGTGATATTTAGAAGCTTCATGCAAGATGACCAAGAAAAAAAATGTCACTCTTTTTTTTGTTGTTGACTTTGGTTTGGAGACAAAACAGAAGCCATATGGCTAGCTAAGCCAAGTAGGCTAGGGACGTCGCTAGCTGCAATGGCGCCGCCATGGCGGCTCGCGGTTGCAGCGACAATATCCCTCTAGTATATATTAGTATGAAACTCTATGTTGCCCGCTACTAGTCGCGTTTGACGTGGCTAGTCTACTCTGTAGTCTACTAGGTAGGTCGAAAATCCTCGATGGCCATGGCTGACCACGCATAGTGAAGGCTTCGTGACCTTAGAAGCGTGTACTGAGGTAAGCATGAGTCATTTGAGCACGCTAATTGCACAAGTAGCAATTGTGCGAGAAGAGAGGCGCGCCCTTCTAGCAAGCGGGTGTGTGCTGTTCCAGCAAATGTTGAAAAGGTGGCGCCAGCGTCACTGAATGAAGGCTTTTAGAGTATCGGCACTCTTTTCTCTCATTGTTATGTGCCGCCGGGATTTTCATTGGTCGGTCGGCACCACGTGATGTTTGTTTACATATGTGCGCAGCCATTTTGTTTTTGGGTGCCTCTCCCCTCTCTCTCTCTCGGCTTCGCGGACGCTATAGCGGCCGGTCGCACTCTGCCCGTCACAACCGCCGGCGGTTTCATTCGGAGAGATGGCAACACTGCAAGCCAGAAACAAAATGGCCCCCAGACGCTAGGTGGCGCCACTCTACGTAGCCGCACTTAAAATAAAACAAGCGGGTGGTGTGTTCGAATTCCATCGGTCCACTGCGATGGAGTCCGAAACGTCTGCGTCACCAGCGGTGTGAAACGTTGTTACCCGCGCTGAAGTGCGGCGAAGGGAGACAAACGAGTGGCCAACGGAAGCCGAGAGGGCGCGAAAGGAGCGAAGATGGCGCTAAGAAGGAAGCGGAAGCAAGGCGTAATGCTTCTGCCCCTCTCGGATTCGGGGAACATGGCGGCGCACGTAATTGTGGCCTATCCGTACTATCCTAGGCAACTAACTGGGCACGAATGCTTTCGCATTCATTACGCCATAAGGAGTGTTCAGGTGTTCTCCAAATTTTTCTAAAAATAAACTCGCATAAACTGAAGCCAGGCAAAACTGCCGCAACGAAGCCCTGAAAACAGCTGGGAGCACTTTCAGTTTAAAACCGAAAATTCCCCGCTGAGGAGGAGGACGAAGAAAACACGTTCATTGGAACCGCTGGAAAAAAAGCAAATAAGAAACATCTTTATTTTGGCAGCTTTGACCGGGTTCTTGCTCACCAGAGCGATTCTCGGGGCCTGTCGTTCGCTGCTGGATGACAAATTTAAGGCACATAACCGAACACTCTAAGACAATGCGGCCAAGATGTTATTTTTTTAAATACCAGCTTTTTTATGGAGCAGTACTCGACTATTCTTTTTTCGATCATTTTCGTATTGCATTAACATTAGGAGATTGAGGGTCCTTAGCGTTCACCTGATGATGCAAGTACTCAGGCTCTGTGTGCGCCTGTGTCTGTGTGGGAGAGAGCTTTTAAAAGTTCACATTGCGCTTTGAGACTTTGCCATTCGTTTTTGGCTTCCTTTAGCCAGAGTTCTCTTCGGGACTGCGTCGCGCAGCAGCAGCAGCAGCGCGCTGTTTGTGCCCTTTTGTTTGGCGTCCGTTCTTTCTGGGCCACGCTTCGAACGAGGAAGTCGGCGGCGAAAGCGAGCGTTGTTTCCTCCTGGCGGGTTTCTGGTCTCGGCCGGTTTCTCAGCCAGAAGCCGCCGTGGGACGACGCACCTCGGCCCATCCCTGGTTGCCCATCGGGCACTTCTACGGTGGGAAGAAACTCTCCCTCCGCGTCCTCTGTGCCTCGCGGGCCGGCCGTGGCCCACCGCTCCACACTGCTAGTTTTCGCTCAGAATGACTGTTATTTGGGGATCCCACCGGGTTCACGTGGCTGGGATCGGCTGCAGCGTGTCCTGCGCTACTGCTCTGCAGCGCTGACCTCGTTTGGCCGCGGCTGCAGCTACGGCCGGGAGAGAGTGCGTGGGTTCTTAGGGCCTCCGAGGTCGGCGTCCATGGCAGTCGGGACAAACCGTTCTGAGCACCCCCTCTCTCTTCTCGAACCCAATATGCTCGAGGTGGAGGGGGCCTTTTACAGCAAGCCCACCCTCCTTAAAATGGGAACTTTATTTTATTTTTGCTAAAGTTGGTATGGGGCTTTTTATAAGCGAGGAAAACGCGATACTTTCACTTCCAGTTTGCCTCAGCTGCCGTAAAACTCGTTCTTTGCCTTTATGCTTGCAAAAAGAAACCAAAATGTGTTTCGCAGAGCTTATACCAGTGGCGGGAAGTAAGTTGAAGCCGCCCGAAAGCTGACAAGCGGCTCGTAATAACCAAAGCGGTTGTTTGTGTTTGACGTAAGGGATTGGTATCAGCAAAATTTGTGCACGTGTGTGTGCGTGCGTGTGTTACGAATGCACAAGCGCTCGTATGATTCGAAAGAAATACAAACCCCACTGCTGACTTGTTGTCGGTCTTAAGCAGATGTCATCAGACCTTCGTAATCGCGAATGCCATAAGGTGTGCGCCAAGTGATCTTCTGTGTCCGCAACACCTGCTGCGCTCCACGTGCGCATACGCGTGATATTGGAGTCGCGTGCGGGGTCGTGCGTGGGCTTATATACAGGGGATGTCGTTAGTGAGCGTAGTTGAAGGGTTGTTTGCGGCAAAAGCGTGGCAAGGACACCTCACTCGAAGTGGCTCGAGTTGTCAAAAGCCATACAAGGTCAGTGATACTTCACTGCTGCCGCCTCCTCCTGCGTTCTTGCTGGGGGTGGTTGTGCTTGCGAAAGTATTCGCACAAGTCTGGCGCATGTTGCACGCACCAGTGTACTTCGTTTGGCTGTGTGCAGACCTGCAAGCTCCGGAGTCCCGCAAAATGTGGCAACCTTAGATCGCGTCGGACACCGAGTGAGTCAAGCCCTGGCCACAGCGCGTGAGCCAAAGTGAAGTTTAATGCGTGTAAACATTGCGCAATGCTCGCAGGCTGTTACCGTGAGCTTCGGCACCTTTCGGCGTTGCAGCCTGCTGCGTCCTTGAGGCTTTTGTTCGAAAAGCGGAAGCCGCCCGCGCGGTGGCTACCGCAGCGCGGTTAGCTTTGTGTCCCCTCGTCCTATCTGGGGCCCCTCCTGCGTTTCCGGTTGTGCGCGGTTTAGTGACCCGCATTTTGGCGAAGTGGCGCACGTGCTCGCAGGTGGCGTGCGTCATGCGCCTCCCTTCTCCCCCGTTAATTGGGGCCTCGCTTTCTTCTGTTGGGCGTTGTCGATCCAGCCGCTGTGCATCTGACTCGCTGGCATGCATTCTCCGGAATAAAAAAAGTTGCAGTAGAAGGCCCCTTCGCCGTGCCAGATTCCTTTCGCGGTTTGTTTATTTACTGCGGGTACAAAAACGACAACGAGCTGCTTTTAAGCCCACGGATCACGGAATTTGATAACCCCTGCAACTAATTCCTTTTTGGTGTTAGCCCCCACGCAAACTGAATTCGATAGCGCCTGCAACTACTACACCACTGCATTCTGGTTAGGCCTTGCCAGGTTCTTTTTTGCAGTTAGCTCCCACGCCGAGTGAGCGATCACGGTGAACTGAATTCGATAGCCCTTGCAACTACTACACCACTTTCCGGAGCATATGCCAGTGAGCCAGATCAACGGTGACCGCTGTTCAGAAACGTCGTGTAGTAGTTGCAGCGGCTATCGAATTCAGTTTGCCGTGATCGCTCACTTCGTGTGGGAGCTAACCGCACGAAGGAATGCGCCCGAATTACGGGCATTTTCTTAAGTGCCTCGTATGACTCGCGTATACCTACGGAGCTCGTCTCCCTGGGTATACGCGAGCTTTCTGGGGCGAGTCTCCCAAGAATGCTTACGCATCAGCAATGCGCTCGAGAACAAAACTCGGCGGTCTGCGCTAACAACGGAAGAAGGCAGCATGGATGCCGACACGTTCCGTGGTCAAAACAACCCGCATCACACCACGTGCATTCTCGGTTTCCTACTCTTGTTTGTCGAAACTTGTTGATGCCGGGATTCGTTCCCAACATGTCAGGAATTAATAAGTGGTGAAAGAAGCCCAGAAACGTTGCGTTGCAATCTGAATTCGTGCGGAAGCGTGATTTCCTGTACGTTTTATCTTCTAATGTTGACGTGCTTTACGTAACCCTTGTTATTGTGTATTTCGATATCAGCACACATTCGTTGCTATGGTACATGCCTGTAGCTTCCGCGTTTGAGCTGGCGCGTTTGTCATTGTCCAGCAGGAGAATGAATACACTTCTGAGAGTTTGTATAGGCCATGCTGGTAGGCCACCAAGAATTTAACATACGAGGTTTTATCTCAGTTACTGTTCTAAGCCAAAAAACTGGCGAAAGCACTATTTTCTTACTGACATCAAATGATTCGATCACACTTGAAGGTTAAGCTTTCGCATTGAGATATCTTTGTGGCGCAGAACTTTTGGCGTAGCCTGGAAACTTTAGACGAAGACTACCTTAGGTGAAAGAAAGCAAGCGGGATTTATAGCGAAAGCGCGGGCTGTTAGCCCGCCGCGGCCGTTCTCGCGTGAACGGGTGCAAGCCCTATTCATGAAGCCTCATTCATGAAGCCTCCCGCATTTTACAGTTTACAACTCGCTTGCGCTATGGTCGCGCATCAGCTATGGTCGCGCATCAGAGGGATGGCGAAACACGGGTATTGGCGGCTCGACCTTTGAGGTCTGTAGTCCTCAACGAACATGGGACTTTAGGCCTAACGTCGCTATTGAAGGTGTACGTTCTTCGTCGACTGGCACCCATTGGAAAAAGTCTTTATCAGAGAGAAAGAGAGAGACGTCTTTATTTGCTCTTTGTTTTTGTGGGTCAAGCTGCGAATACCGGTTTTGCGAATACCCTGGCATTGGCCTTACTGTTAATTTTAGTTCGCCGTGGCAGCCGCTAGGAGGACCGGTGCTGGAAAGGTCCATTTAACCTTATAACGCAGTAGTCGTTGACAGTTTTCTCTCTCTTTTTTTTTTTTTGCATTTTCATATATAATTATAATTTTCACAACTCAGGTTAGTTTTCGGTGTCCTAACTTTTTTCTGTTCCTGAGGTTACTTTAGTGCCAAACTACGGTGCCTGTGGGCGTCGCTTTAGTGGAGGGCTTACAATACCGTCGGACGGCATATAGACACAGCCTCATATAAATGCACTCGACTTCCTTGAAGCGATTTTTCGTGTAATTATTTGTTGAGAATCGTTCCTCGATGTCGTTTTATTCTTTTTTCTTCGGCATCTCCGATTGCGTTGGAAAAAACATGCATTGATCCTGCAGTAAAGTCTGCATGCGGACTTCAGACGTGGCTTACGGCGCCGGATTTCTTTGAAGAAGGGGCTTCAAACGCTCTGCCCGCGTGCCGCACGTGGCCCTCAGGCCTTTTGATTCGAACCTATTTATTAGAAATGTTCTTGTTCGCAATTCTGCGTTATTTTAGGCCAAGGGATGGTTATGCGGTATTGCCAAAAACGACTGTTTATTTGTTGGATATTTGGTGGAATATTTGCACCTTTTGGAAGCTTCGCTTTAAAAACGCAGAAAGCCAAAATGAACATCTTCAGCTGCGATGCGCACAGTTCGTAGCAAAATGCGAAAACTTCGTATAAAAACTGTCAGACAGTGAAGCTGTTAGATACTAATGAAAATGATGTTACGAAAGGAGTCACAAAAGCGCTTTGAATTGCAATTTCGCCATTACAGTTGACTCATATTAATACGAACTCCATGAGGACCGCACAAACCTTCGAACTAACACAACTTTCAAGTAAACAAAATCCCGTCGGGGTGGCTCAATGGCCCAAGGACGCGGGTTCAATTCCCAGCCGCGGCGGCCGCTTTTCCGATGGAAGCGAAAAGCGAAAACGCCGGTGTGTTCGAGATTTCGGCGCACGTTAAAGATTTCCAAGTGGTCTAACTTATTCCGGAGCCCTCCGCTACGGCGCACCTCATCACCTGCGTAGCGTTGGCGCGTTAAACCTCACAATCAATCAATCAATCAATCAATCAATCAATCAATCAATCAATAAAACAGAAAGTACCATGAAACCATTGCCATAACTACGCTAGACGTCGTCCTTCTTGATTTTGGTCGCAACCTTGACTTCCCTCGCCATATCAAGCGCACGACATTGTCCTGAGTGTTAAGACTCATCGCTAAAGTTGAAGCCTGAAGCGTCCAGCACGCAATCTGCTTACACGGAGTTGTGTGCAGCAAAAAACGTACAAAGAACGTAGGGATGTGTACGTTGGCGCGAGTTTCAACGGACCTGGCTGCGCGCGGCCCCAGTTGCCATGGCGCCGACGTAACACGGTGGTGTTTTGGCGCTGAAAATTTTGAATTTAATCCAGAAATGACGGCCACATGTATGTTGTTATTCAAAATACCTTGATGTACAAAATACAAAAAAAATGATGTATAACAAATAGTTGAATAAAGGAAGACCAGGTGCAGCTTTCTGGCTTACCGCAATTTTTCCAGGTGTGATTACTATAAAGTTATTGAGCGCAGTGCAATGTCTTTTCGCACAGCCAATGAAGGGGCAAAAGCTTGCTTTGTGCGCAGTTTCAAGTTTATAACTTTGTTCTCCAAGGCTTCATGGCCTTTGAAATATCCCTTTGAAGTGTATAGTAACTTTTGATATTTAATGACACGCAAACTATTCAGATTGTCATATCTGAGTCCACTGCTTGATCAGTGCGAAATGTCACTTTTTCTTGTGAATTAACTAGGTTCCCGTCCAGTTATATTTTCCAGCAGGAAAGCTGGGGAGGAACCAATAATAACAGAGGTATTGTTCGTTGACATTCCGTCTTGCTCGCCAACTGGAGGTTGAGGTGGCTTTGCGCTTTCCGGGGGCTTCTCGCTGCCAAAATAAAATGAGGGCCATGAAGACGAAGTTTGCAGTATGACAACAAAATTTATGCACGCATATTTACATTTGTGCAAGATAGTAAAACAGGGGAAAGCATCCGTATTGACGACCTGGGAACAAATCTCTGTTCGGCGAATCCGATAGTGCCGAGCAGCGTACACAAAAATACCGGTATATTCGTCCACTCGCGGGGAAGGATTTTTCACCTTCACCCTCGCGTCTCTTATCCCTCGGTCGCCCACGTCGTCCGCTTCGGCGCGTTCTTGGAAAACTGCGCATTGAGCTCCTGAAAGGGTTGCTTAGCTTATTTAGTGACGCTAGGTTGCCTTGGGTAGCGGCCGCTGCACCGCTACACGAATGGTAGCGGTGGCCCGATCCAAGTGCAAGAGTTCTAGGCGAGCTCCCGCCGAAGCCGGCGCCATGCACGCCCGTTCCCCCGTTCCCATGTGCCGAAAGAAATTCGGGGAGGGACAGGTGGCTGACCCTTAGGGTGAACGTCCATCATATTCAGAATCCGAAATTCGGGGTACAAAAAAAAATAGAATAACACATTCGTTTTGGGGGTATTTTTACAAGGCCTTTTCGATGCATGAACATACAATTACACACAGAGTTAAGCACCCGCACGTTCCAGTGAAGGTTGATTTCGGTACAAACCAATGATCCAGGAATTGATGATAGGAAAAAAAAACATAAGTGCACTCAATTTCTTCGAAACGATTTCTTCAGAAATTGTGTATAAAAAGGGTTCCTCAATCGCGTTGTATTGATTTCTCATTGGGCAGTATCTCAAAGATTTATTTTTCTAGAAACGGCGTCTGTTTTCTTATTGTAATATTTACGCACAATTATGAATCCGCATATTTTTTAAACGATTGAAATTGTAGTTATTTATTAGGGACGTTCATCAATCCTCTTTCAGTTAATTGCCTTTCCTGTAAATGTTCTTTGAATAGCAGCGCTAGCGACTGAAACGAATTATTGAAATTGCGAATTTGTGACGACTTAGTTATGCCCAATGTTTATTTTTTTAATTGCGAAATGTATGCATATCTAATTCACGGTTGAGACCTAATTGTGGCCTGTACAAAATAAGTACCACTTCAATGGTGAAAAAATCTTGCAGTCAATTCGTTCTTGCTTTCACACTTAGACATTTAGAGAGTGCTAGTAGTTCATCAACCGGTTATTCGTGGATGCTAGTAAACAAAAACAAACCTATGAACGCAACGACCACCCAATCCCGAGAAATACAAGCACGCGCGGTTCCTCCCTTTGGATGTAATGGCTCGTTGGATCTAGCGATGCGTTGGATCTAGGGACTCGGATGGATTTCTTGACTCGTTGGATCAATTGAGGCGTTGGATCTAGTGACTCGGTTGGATCTCTTGACTCATTGGATCTTCTGACTCGGGCATCACGTGACCTAGTGGATCTCCTTACTCGATGGATCTAATGACCCGTTGGATTTAGTGACCATAAGCGTGTGTTGCATACCCATAGGGTAGCAGGTATTCGGAGTGCATGTTGTTCGACAACGCTTCACGGGGAAGAATATGTTTGCCGTTGCTTTCCCGCGGTATTCCGTGGCCAGCGCCGTCAAACCGTTCTTTCTCGCTTTTCCCTTGTCTTCCCAGAAAAAAAAAATAGAGATAGAGACGTGCAAAGGTCACGCTTCTCCTCCTTTTTTTGTTCTTTACAGCCGAAATTCTAAATTCATTTTGACTCGGCTGGTCGATCGTTGTGATTTGCCATTGTCCGGATGCGGTTTAATCGCATTGTCGTCATCGCTCAATCGTCGAGCAATGTCAGAGCTGGCTTTCCACAGTTGCTGAGCTTTATTCGACCCATATGCTTCGGCGAGTCGTATCTCGGCAAGAACATCAGCTGGTGCTCGCGAATAGTGCAGCAACGCTTTTTCTACCGAGGCGCTTTATTTTGCCCTCTCTCTCTCAGCTTTCGACACCTTTGTGAGGTCGTCCCTCGTGGATGTCAATTTTTTTGTGCAGTGCGGACACGTAAGAGTGAGTTATGGTGCATTGTTCTGCAAACACACCCTGTCTCTGGGTTCAAATTCTTTTCTCTCTGCTACCGGCTCGCAACAACTGTGGCATCAAGCAGGCCCGCGGAAGCCCAGCGACGCCACCCTCACTCCACACTAAGACGAGCGTCTTAGGTGGGGTGCTAGGGGAGATGGGGAAAATAGCCATTGATGTCCATGCAGCAGCTGATTACGGTTTCGGTTTGTTAGAACGGTACAAAGGTACTGCTGCATTCGTGTTGTTTTACATATTAGGGAGTTGTGGTGTAGCGCCTTGGCACTGTTGCGCTGTGCAAGCGAACTAGCTTGGCGGAAGGAAGATGAGTTTGTTGTCCTCATTGTTTTGATGTCGTTGCTATTGTTGGCTACTCCTTCTAAACGCCGTCGGCGTCGAGCATGACAAGTGGGGCGTTTGATATCTCCGGTGACGATGGAGTTGTTGGAATTTGGCGGATGGGGGGCGGTACCTTGCACCCTGGAAATGAAAACTGTTGCTCGGGTGGCTAGCATCTGCAGCGCACGCTGCCGGGGGAGATTTTCCCCCACCTGCCACGACACTCAGCGAAGACCTACGCGCTTGACCCTGGCTCGCCTGCCCTGCTTATTATTTGTACCCTCTCGTGCTGTCGTCGCATTCTACAAATACAAGCTTGCCCCTTCTGTTGTCTGTTGGCGGCGTTCTGTTCAGTCACGTCGTGCAATCAAGTGTTCCGTCTGGCTGCTTGCCCGGTCGACGGATATCGCTCACGTCGTTGCACGACACGCGCCCATTCGGAGATTCGTTTACTGCTGTCGTGGGTGAACAATTTCAACGCGCTACGTAATCGTAAAATATGGCCGACTCCGAGTGTCCTTCCGGTGTGGGGATGGATGCCCCTTGCCGAGGAAGAGAGATTGGCGCGGCTGTTGCGTGAGTATTTTTGTGATGGCATTCCTTGATAGCTTCCTTCTTCCAGCGGATTCAATGGTAGCCCGAAAGAAAACGATCAGCACATTGAAACTGGGCTCTGTAGCAGCACTGCAGCCGAGTAGGCTCACTGTTGTCCAAATGGGAGAGCGCGGGGTTCCGCTTGCAAGGGAACCGGCTCTCATCAAGCGACTCCCCCCTCGGAAATGAGCTGTTGCATGCACTCTTGATACATGACAGTCGATCAGATCCGCGGGATGTCAGCAACTTAACTATGACTATTTTTTCGATTAAAAAAATTTCTCGCTCTGCCCCAGTCTTCTCGAGCTTCGCGATCGCTGCGCCGCCTGCCGCCGCTTCTCGGACGCGCTTACGGGAGCAGCGCTGCGTGGCTCGTGCAGTCTTTTGGTTCTCTTTCACTTCCTTTTGCTTTTCCGCATCCTAAAAAAATTTGTTATGGTGATGCCTGTGACCAAGTGGTACATTTGGAGCACTTCAAAAAAACAGCTACGTTTTGGTAGAGTGCTCGAACGCCAACAAGAGCTATCCGGGTACGCGGTTCGCCGCGCTTCTGCGCCGCTCTTACGGGCGTCGGCAACGGCGACAGCATATCACCACTGTCACTACCGAACACATGAGGCACAAGTGAATTCAATTGTCGCCTCGTTTAGATCTGATACTTGAACAGTGAGAGGTTCGTTTCGTTTTGCAGCGCGGACTACGAATGCGGCTTTGTTTCGAATATATACGTCGTAGAAAAGTATGTTTCGGGGATGTGATTACCTAATTCATGACAATAACTTGTGCCTTTTATGGGAATATAAACCGCGCAAAAATGATCAGTATATTGTGGCCACTGTGGTAAATATTATGTGGTATGTGGTAAATATGTGGTAAATGGTAAGTATATTGTGGTAAATATGTGGCCGCTCACGCTAAAAATGTGGCCACTCACGCCTTATAGCAAGGACCAAGGAGGGTTAATGAATCCACGGGAAAGTAAGTGATCTGCCAAGTGCGAAAGAAACAGAACAGAGAACTGCTCCTACGGGAATGAAAACCCCAGCGCAGCTTCCGAAAGGCTATAAACGTTCGTCGAAACTCAAGCAAAGTAGTGTTCGTTAGAGCAACTAGATGAGAAATGCACTGATATTTCGGGTAATATTGGGGGGGGGGGGGAGGAGGAGGAGGAGGAGGAGGAGGAGGAGGAGGAGGAGGAGGAGGGGAGACGCTTAACTGTCGTAATGTACAAAAGCGGAGCGAAATCAAGTAATCACACACACAAGCTGCGCGTTCAATTTCCTTTTGTTTTTCTACTTCAACAAATAGCTGATCACTAGGCGGACGCATTTTTTTAAGTATACAGTTATTACGTGTACAGTAACTAAGTTCACAAGTGATAAGCTGTGTCGTTATAAGAGTGTGGTATCTGATAAGGCCCTCTGATTTCAGTTTGTGGTAGATTCTGCAGGCTCCCTGTGTCGTATGACGATGCTTCGAAGAAGCGTTTAGTCGCAGACGCAAATTACTCTATCAGCCCGTCTCCGCGCAGCTTGTGGAAGATATATGCAAAAGATGATTGCGAGCGCTCACCTTGCGACAAGACAACCCAGCACTAAATTTTTGTCGCGTTCTGATTCCCGCGTAGAATTTTGCATTATACCCCTGCTACACTAGCGTCCGAATGTCATTTGAACCAAATGTCATTTGACTCAAATGCCAAGTTGTGCTGCTACACTAGGTTTTGAAATGCCATTCGACTCAAATGACATTCGAGCCAAATGAGCACCGAGGGAGACATTTGGGATTTCAAATGCCATTTCTAGCACTCTCGCGCACAGCGTTCCAAGCCATCATAAACAAATACATTACTGGCGTACTTAAAACGAGGAAAATATTCTTAATTGTGGGACTTTGTTTACTTCTCATTCACTTAAATCGTGATATCAAGATGTAATAATTCCGTACTCTCAGCACCAGTGTGAGCAAGCAATGAACCAGTGTGGCCAGACAGCACACAAAACCGCGATTGGGATTCAGAATTAAGCAAAAACCGTGTCAAAGTTTACGTTATTGGTAATTTCATATCATTTCGTATCATTTTAATACGAAAGACTGCCGCTAAATTTGATTGTTGCATTATTGTGTAAAAACAGAACTCGACAGAAGCAGCGCCATGCAGCACGGCGAGCGAATGCTAAAGCTTTCAAATGCCATTGAAATTGTAGTGTAGCACGGCGGATTCTGAATGGCATTCGAAGCACCCCATTTGAGTCAAATGACATTTGGTTCAAATGACATTCGGACCCTAGTGTTGCTGGGGTATTATACATCGTACTTATTTCCTAGAATGTTCGTGAAATTTAATTATACCACATCGGCTTGTCCAGGGTAGTGATCAATATCTGAGGTATGTAGCGTAACTGGCGTGCTGTCAGGTATGAGTGCTCCGCTAGATTATGTGAGCACACAAAACCTATTTACATCGTAGTGTGTATATAGCCGTAGCACGACTATCTGAAGAGACACTGCTTACGGAGATAATGAGTAAATTCCAGGGCCGTGGAATTACATTCAGCTTCACGCATATGCCGGTTTCGCGACGCCGGCCTGTGACACACGCCCGGCGCTTATACGGACTGTATGTACCGCACTAAGATCGCGTCCGAAACATTTACACTCTCGTGAATACACCACATTTGCGAACAGTGACTGCTCCACTAAATATTTGTTTCCAACGCATGCAAACGGTAAATCTCAATCGCGAACGTGCAGCAAAAGCAGCGGCAACAGTGATGAGCGGGCCTGAGCCTCCCGCGACTACTTTCGAAACTGGCCGCTTGGGGGATTACAGTGGCGCCCCTTCAGGCAGCGCTCGAGGCGTATTGTGCACGCCTAAGAATGTCGCCTTAAAGGCCAACTGCACTCAAACTTTCGACAACGTAGAAATAATGTCACCTAATAGTACGCACAAAAAGAGTGCGAATTGCATAATACTGCGTTTCAAACATGAACGCGAGCGACGCAAACGGCTCACGACATTGGCTTTTTCGGAACCGAAATGAATAGAAAAGGCGGCCATTACCGGCGGCCGGCCGTGACGTACGTGATGGAACGGAAGCCTCAGAGCCGCCTTCAAATGCGCGTGGTAGCGTCGCGTTTCGCACTCTTATTTACACAGACGAACTCCCACTTATGTTTGCCCAGGATAATGGAGTTAGGTGCAACTGCGACATCGCGTTGCTATCAATCGAAATGAAGTAGACCGCACGAAAGGTATTTTTCCATCAGAATAACTGCCGTCGTAGCAATCCTTGGCATTGTGAGTTAAAAAGCGGGCCGTTATTTACTTGCTCGTACGATATCGAAAAGCAGCTTTGGTTAGCCGGCGTCTCGGCAATCACATCGCTCTCTTTGAAGGGAACAAACCGCATGCGGGCGGAGATCAATCACTGTTTTTACGATGCATTACTTGCAAACAGCTTCGTGAATATCAGCCCAAGATTGTTCGCCTTGCGGCACATCGAGAATCGAAATATAGAAGGGATTTGAAACTATAAGCCAGCTTCCACAGCTGAATGATGCCCTAAAACACGAAAAAAGTTACCTATCTGCCGCTGTTTTCTACTTTCACCACAGACATGTGCTGTTGAAAACATTTTGCTTTCAACTAAACTAAATCTAGCGCTCTACAAAAGTAAATACTTCATTTTGGGAATTGGAAAAAAAAAATCAAGTTTGTTTAGGAGAGAAGCAGTTTCGTTAGTTTTCGCACTTCGCGAAGACGATGGCCGATATTTATGCGGATTTGTTTGTTACCACGGGCAAGGGCGATTTTGGTTCACTTAGTGAGTGAGGCAAAACTCGCAGAAGTGCCTATACCCGCGTGTTCAACAACTCTAGTTAGGTGGCAAAATTTTGGACAAGCCTAAGGGATGGAGGTGGCGTTGGCCCAGCCCAAATATTGCAAATATTGAACGCGAGAGTGCATGAGGACAAGAAGTTATAAAAAAGCCTTTTTTCCTGTGATAGATGCAACAGTAATGACAAATGTAAGCCTAGTGTGCGTGTCGCGCTATTTTTTTTATTTTTTTGCAGAAATATCCTTTTCAAGTAAAAAAAATTTGGTAACTCCAGAACGTTCGCAAGCGCGTGAATAGTGTGTAGATTTCTAATCTCTTTTATTGCACTGAAAAAAAAAGGAGGATTTTGCTACATATGTGGTTAGTTTTAAACATATGATGGCGACGGCGATACTACGCCGCCGTGGTGGGCAAACGCGTCCCTTCGTCCGGCAGAGCGCCGTGCATGTCGCCGGAGAAGCGCGAGCTTGACTGGTTCCCCAACCTCCGTCACAGGCCGCTCGGAACTTGTTTCGGCGACTCTCCGCCAGGTGCAAACGTCGTCTGCACGGAGCTACTTTGAACGACGGTACCTAGTGTGCTCTGTACTTACGAAGCTTAGGATTTCGCCATGGTGACTTTAAGAGCACAGACTATCAAATTTAGACAAAGAAAAATTTGATTCAGTTGGCCTTTAAAGGGGTACTGACACAAAATTTTGAAGGCGATATAACTTCTGAGATAGATTGGTGTGAACACACACATCATCTGCAAAATATCCTAGCCTAGAACATATTTAAAATCAATTTTAAACTGTGCGAAACGCAACCGAGCAGCCAGCAGAGGACCACGCGCAATCGACATCCCGTGGATATTTTGTAAATAAACAACATCCAAACACGTCACGACTTTGTGTTTGCCGCTTCCGCACTGCCGGCGTTTTTCGCCTGCTCGCCCGGCTCGCCGCTCCAATCAAAGGGCCGGAGGGCGGAGATTCTGCTCTCGAGAACGAACGACCCGATCGTTGGCGGCGGAGGCGCCGTGATTTCGTCGGCTCATCGGGCAGCTGGCCGCGACCAAAGTTCTACAGCGATTCCAGGCAGTCTCTTTTCATTACTTTTTATTTACATTGGACGCGAAAACGCGCCGGAGACACGAAAAGCCCACTGAGCGAGCCGCACGGCCGCGAAGTGGCGCAGGCTGGCGCAGGTAGCTCGAGTGATAGCTTGTTACCGCTGCACGAAATTGTACCCAGGTCCCAACAATGGCAGCTTATGTGAGAAAGGAGTTAATGATGCGATGGCGGGTTGCATTAAAAATTGTCATCTGCACCGCTTACGAGAGCGGCAATAGAATATCCGCCGCAGTGCTAAGCCGAACACCTGTAGGCGGACCTGTAGACAGACCAGCCGGCTGCTCCCAGCGCGCGTCTTGCCACCCGCAGTCTCGAGCGTCGCGCGTCGTTCTTTAGCCGCGGTAGCATTTGCACTCGCAGCACCTGCCTCACGTTCACGGTCGCTTTTTAATTAAGCGGCTCACGAGATCAGTACGTGGGGGCATTCGCAGAAACTGCCGGCGATGCAGATTCGACAGTGCTACGGCAGCTCTGCTCTGTGATATCCCTCCGACGGTCACGTGGTCAGCTTTGTTCCTACAAAATCCATCGTTTCGCGACACCCGCTGAAACCGAAACTGCGACTGTCTGCATCGAAAATGCCTCTAATTAAACAACCGCCGCACGCTGAAGCAAATGAGGTTTCTACAGGTGATAAGTTCGTCACTAGCTACTTATCGCAACAACAACAAAAAAAAAAAAAAACAAGATGCAAAATTTTTGTGTCGGTGCCCCTTAAGGTCTGCCCACAGGGGTGTAGTAGGCCCGTTCGTCACAACGCGTTTCGCCATAGGCCGGTTCGTGACAGGGGCGGAAAAACGATGTCCGCGGTGTTTCTCGAGAGGTGTACAAGCAGTGGTAAGGCATCTCTCATTGTCCATTGCCTATACCGTTCACAGTGAGCAGTTAAGCCCACCTGAACCAGATGGCGCTAGCGCCGCGTCCGCCATAGCGCACGGGAGTTTCGATTTCCGCCATAAACTGCTATGATCCACCGAAAACTCCGTCGTTCGTAAAACATGAAGAGCCATACTTTAATACTGTCGACGCAGTCGTGGCTGCGTAGGTCGCCGCGACATGGAACAGAACGTTGGCGGAAGCGCTGCATTGTACGGAAACATGTGAATGCCCTGGCGCGCCGCCGGCATAGCGTAGCTCGATCATCGGCTCCTAACAGTTCCATTTACCTCCGTAGATCAGGCTTGTCGTGCTAATTACAAATCGGACGAGGTGTGAAAAAGCAGCGAACGAAACTTTGCATTTATTGGGTACAACTGCGTCACAGAACCCATGTTCTCTTTTTGCGCCCTCAGCGAGCATCACGTACCTTGCGAGATAAAGACTCTCGAGGACACCGTTGCCTGTGAAATCTTGATCGACACACATTTCGTTGCGCAAGTCTTGTTCGTAGTGATTCGGATTATGCGTTACGTTTTCAGCGTAGACTGGCGCAGCGCCACAACTGAAAAGCTGCAACAAAAGGGAAGTTCGCTCCTTAGCTGGCAGTAGTGAAATCCTACGTACGGTTCCAATCGGCGGCATGCATGCATGGGATTGCAGTTAAGCTGCGGGAATAAATGAGCAAATATCACAACAATTACTACATGAAAAGATAATTAACAATAATACCTAAAAGACGACCAAAAATTTTCACGTCCCGTATGCTACCAAATCAATTTTGTGATGCATAATACAAAAAAAAAATACATAATCCATATCAATAAACAAGAACATGTAGAAATTAGTACCCTTTGTAGAAATATGAGATATACGAAATATTTTTAGCGTACTTACCTGCATTCATCTTCATGTCATGTCGAACTCCCAGAGCGTTCAATTCTTTTGGGCATGTGTGCGTTCACTAGAAAAATGCTTGAGGCCAGATCAGCCGTAACTCTCGCCTTACAAGGGCCTCTTTCATTGACTTTTTACCCATCGCGCAAAAGCATCGCACCACCTGTCTGGGTGCTTATTGCTTTCATCTCGAAATGGAGAATAAAGTCGCGCATAAGAATGGCCGAACGTTGAAGGAGCAACCAACGTGTGAAAGAGAGAAAGTATTTTAGGCTGGAACCACGTTGCCATTTTTGTCCACTCTGATTGCCGCTCACTGCTGAAGAGACCCCGATGTGTAGTTGAAAAAGGAAGAGGTCATTTTAGTCTGGAATCACGTGACTCTGCCAAGCCTTTCTGAGCAGCATTGAGAGTTAAAAAGTTCCCTGATAAGTTAGGCTGAAACCACGTGATTCTCACAGTCCTTCATGGGTAGCGTGTAGTGTTAAAAGGTCTCGTACTGTATATCTTTCTGTCCTCGTGTGGGGCTCGAGGCCACACAGCGGTGACAGCAATGAAGAGCTGGGGGCGCAGGTTGTTCTTCATGGCTCCTCTTCCAAGATGTTTCCTTTATTGTGCTACCGGCCTGCCTCGCCTCCCTCTTTTCAGTGGTTGAGCGCCCTATTATATCGCTGAGGCGCTTCGAAAAAGAAAAGAAAGAGGGAGAAAAATACACGCGGGCTTTTTTTTTGGGGGGGGGGGGGGGGGGGGGGGGGGCATGTATGATGATCTTTCCCATTTGTCGAACCGGCCTATGACGGATGTTCGGCTGCCAAGGAAAGTTTGACATCTACCTGAGGTTAAAAACAAGAACTGCTTCGTGTCTGATTTTTGGCACGCGCTAAAGAACGTGATCGTTTAGGTAGTCCAAATACAGCCGTGGCACTGCTCTTGGTAAGTGTCACTGCATTCGTTTGAGAGTAAAAACCATTCGAGACTTTCGCGTGCGTCTACCGTGAGCGGAGTGCGTGCGTACGGTCAGAACTGCATCTAACGAAACCCCGTCTTACGAATTTCCTGATATAACGAACAAATTCGCATTCCACCGCAAATGCCTGGACGGCTCTAACGCTCTAAACGAAATAGATTCAGCGCCATTGCCGATTTAACGAAGTATTTCCCAGTTCCGCAAGCCCCCAGTACGAGCAAGATGAAATCCCGCCCAGTTCCTGGGAATAGCTTCAACGAGGTTGCAGCAGATCTGAGCTTCCACGACTGTCTGAGCGCCGACGCAGACGCCGACTCGACGGATTTTTTGAACGATGAACAGTTGGTGGAGTTGGTTTCCGGTGCACAAAACGTTTCAGAGTATGCTGGCAACCGAGAAAGCTCCTCTGCCTACTCTAGCCCAGGCGATGGACGCTACTGGCTTGCTCAGGCCCCGCGGTTCTCGAAGGAACCGAGGACGCGTTGAACGGGCTTGTGTGCTACGAAAAGTCTAACGAAGCGCACGCTGACGGAAATCACAGGCTATTTTCGCGAGGAAATAAATTTGGTTCCCCCGGAACCCCGAGCGTTTTATTGTTCTTATTGTCACTGCGGACTTGAGCGCATTGCTAAATTATCGGCTGTATAGGATGCGCCTCTCTTTTGACATGGAATTTATGGAATCAACTACTTCTAATGAGACACTCCCGATTTTACGGCGTTCTAGATTTAACGGAATAATTTGCGGCTCCCGTTGACTTCGTTAGATCGGGTTTTAACTATACATGTTCAGCTTTCCGGCTCATCGGAACTCGTTCAGAAGTAATTACTCTGCAGTTATTTAGCGTAATTTAAAGAATTTTGGGTCGACAGCTTGCATTGTGTGGAGTTTGAAGTCCTGCGCTTAACTTTTCTACGTTCCAGAACCAAGGAAACTATCCCATTGAAATATATGGGCGCTAACCTTTGACAGCGAGTAAGGGAAAAACTACTTAGAGTTCTAGAAAGTTCTCTCACAGTGTTCATGTCCAAGTCGACTCTCTGCACCATGCGCAGTGATGGAAGTGCTGCTCCAAATGGTCATTTTAGGGGATTTTTGCTCCAAACGTGCACCGAAGGGGCATTTCTAAAGCATTTGGTAGCACGTACTTCTAACCCTCTTGTGCAAAACCGAAACTGAAAATGAACTTGCGTCTAATGTCACCTTTATTCAAAGATCAAAGACAAGCCTGCTTGTAAGCCGAGTTTTCTCTGATGTGTCCGCTCATCTGTGAACATGGCCTTCTTTATCTGCGATCGTCCACGGCTTTCTAATGGCTTTACGGCCGCCCCGGGGCATCGCTATGTTTTTCACAAAGAACATATGAACGGTTCTTTTTGTGAGCTAGTCTTATTCGGTTTTGCCTTTTTCTAGATGTTTTTCTGCAATAATTTTCTGTTACATGTCGCATCGGTCCAACTGTTCTGGTGTATCTGAACTATGTATGCAGACATATACTGGATACATATACTGGAAATTTAAAATGTTCAATTTTAAAACGTGACGTAAGGATGACTGTGGTCTTGTGGCTTTTGCTCTAATTGTGCTTGCCCTGTTTTAGTTTTTGGCTACAAGTGGAAATATGCGTTTTAAAACTAGGACAGTGTAGTGATGTACCTCAAGTATTTTTATCCTGAAGTTGAAGGCAGCAAAGATCTTGTTCTGATTTTTGAAATGATGTGACTACTGCATTTGTTCGCTGGTTTTTAGATGCACTATCGTGCATAATAAATATTGGAAACTTTGTCGGTTTCCTTCTGAATTATGTTCACCCTTATAACTGTATAGAGACATATTTTGGCATCTGCTCCAAAGTGGCTTTTATGTCTGCTCCAAACTGGAATTTTGCCTGCTCCAACAGCTGCTCCAAGAAGTAAAATGCCACTTCCATCACTGCATGCGAAGTACCACTTTCCTGCAGTGGTTCCACTAGGTTCCCGAGAATTCGGAATTTTGAGCGAGAAAGCTGGGGATGTTCCGTTCTAACTTCTCTCTCTCTCTCTCTGTTGCAACTTAGAAGCATTTTTTGGAAGTATTCTGCGAATAGTGTAATTTTTGATCGAAGCGAATATCAAAGAACAGCATTTACTGGCCAGTGTGCTTTCTTTGTGGCCCCCTGACATAAATACTGGATGTGCTTGTTGACTGCATTTTGAGAGCGTGTCAGATTTTGGCAAAAAACGAAACAGCGAAGCAGCGAGCCCCCTGTGTGTTTTCGTGGTGTCCAGCGACCCCGGTGGGTCATATGAGCCCGTCCGCAGCTTCAGCACCCCGCAGCAAGGCCAGCCACAATTTCCGTGTGTCCAAGCCGGATCAACTCTCGCCGATGGCGGCGAACGAGCCCTCGCACGCTGGTACTCATGTCGACGAGCGGAATGTGGTCAGCGCGGCGGCCTTCGTTGGCCAGCTGAGCGCGCGAATCCCTCGCAGTCGTGGCCGGTGTCCTTCCGCGTGGAGTTTCTCTCGACGCACGTGGCCTTGCATCATCGAGCGGCTTGCGCAAGGCGCGGCGGCTACTATAAACGCGTTTCTGCGCCTTCTCCGTGCCCTTTCCAGGTGGCGTGTCGCAACAACAACCGCTTTCACGCCCCCGGCTGCCGCCGTTGCCGGTGCCCTGCCGCCGTGGGTTGTCGTTTTGCCGGCTATCGCGGCGGCAGCAGGGGCATTACAGCCCGGCTCTCCGCGAGGCCGTGTTCATGTAAATTCCGCACCCGACGGCCTTCTTTCTGCACGCGCGCTTCTCACCCAGCGAGCGCCCTATGGATTATCGGATCGATATCGTGGCCACGGGCGGGGGGCCGTTGCTATCACTGCCAGCCTGTGCATGTTTGCAGCGACCACTGTGCGATTGTTGGGCGACGGTGGATTTCCCGCCGTCGCTGAGAACTCGCCACCACTGGTTGGAGTCGTATGGAAGCTAGAAATGCGTGCCAAAGCTTGACTCTCTTAGCGGCGCGCATTGAACGCTTCCAGATTGGATATAGCGCTTAAGCTTTAATGAGGCAAATCTGTTTGGGCATGATTCCCATAAAGGTTTGATTCTTGGCTCCTCGGGCCAAGGAGCTTACCCCGCTCTTCCTCCTTCGGCTGTCCTGCTGGCCAGCCGAAGGAAAAAGAGGGGTAAACTTTATTCATACGAGCCTTAAAGGGACACTGAAGTGAATTTGTCAAGGTCCCGTTTTTGCTTGCACTGTGTAGACTGGCTCAAATTAACACACTATTCATCGTTTATCCGGTTGACAAATCGGTAATTATTTTACAAAGCGCGAAAGAAGAAAAACTACTATGCGCGGTTTGCGGCGGCCGCACCAACTAAAGGCTGTGACGTCAGGAGGGGGGGGGGGGGGGCACCGTGATTGGACGATGCCCAAGGTTAGCAATCAAAAGTTTCGGTTTCGGTTCTGTAAAACAACATGCTTGACATCTGATGGCGTTGTTGGATGGGCATTCTCGATTTCTCAATTATCGCCGTACGCGCTTCTGCCATGTTGTCGGCTGTCAAATGTCTAGGATAAACCTCCCAGGGCGGCTTGGAATCATAGAAATCACTAGACGAGGCCTACGCAGTGGATGAACGCCCTCCGCGTCACCGCAGACTCTCAAATGCCATGCGCTTTTCCCGCATATTTGGAGCTTGCCTCACTCATGTCTGTTCGTAAAAAGCTAGTTCGCACCAGGCCAAGGGTATGCTGATTCAGGCCTGGGCCCACTGCCCGCAAGCAGTCGGTGCTTGTGGCAACAGCACGCCAACGAGAACTCGCTAGCGCGTCATTGTCAGTATGCGCGCGTTCTGCGATCTCGCTCGTGGAGCAGTGAACGTTACGGCCCAAAAATGGTGAACTCAGTTCAGAAAACATCGGCCGCATACGAAAAAATCAACTTACAAAAAAAAAAAAAACATGTACCCCCGGGGATTCGAACTTGCGACTTTCAAAACAAATTCCAGCGCCTCAGACCGCTAGGCCACGAGCCGGCGCTGGCCGGCTTGGATATATAAGGTTTATAATGTATGACCAGATTACATTTTTATTTATTTTAAGCATTTTAAGTATTTTATGTGACTATTTGTTGTATATCACTCATGCAGTAAGTGTCCCCCAAACTTTCACAATATCTCAGGTCTAGCAATTGCATTTCTTTGACGGAAAAGCGTTCGCAGATGTGCGGTCGTGCTGCTGACCGCTGTGCTTGTTTACCCAGCGCAAAAAGTGCTTCCTGCTCCCTAGTTTTGCGCTGTACGGTAAAAGTTTCAGGTGATTTTATTTTTTTAGTACCTATATTGACTTCGCTGACTCTTCTCCCGCCTTCAATTGGCCTTAGATTTTCCTACTAGCGTAAATTCAGTGAAGCGTCGCATGTGCACTTGTGCAGCGCTTGTGTGGAGCGACCCGGACTCTGAGTTTGACACAGTGTACAAACTAACAAAGTAAGGAAAGGCACATTCTTTCATTCACAAAGGTGTTGTGGCTTAGTTTCAATTGAGCGAGCGAATGGCGACGACCCGTCGGCGGCCGGCGGACGAAACGCTGGGCCGACTGACTCGATCGGTAGGTCGGCTGGTCGGCGAACCGTGCAGTAGCGCAGCCATTTCCCAGCTCATCTCCTGCTGACGTCACACGAAAACGCCACAGAAAATGGGCGAGCGTAAAGAGAGGACAGCATTTTCGAATTGATTTTTCTACTAAATAAATTCGCGTAAACGCGGCCAGAGTGGTCGAAACAATGCCTACGGACTCCGAACTACAATTTGCGCTAGTAATCCCGCAATGTTTACAAATCACTTCAGTGTCCCTTTAAGTGCTGATGTCTGGGCACCCGCCTGGTGGGGGGTTTCCTCTAGTCCGAGATACCCTGGCCTGAGTTGGCCACTCGGGCCCTCTCCCCAGGCTACGCTGGGAGGAGAGGTCGGAGCTGGTCAGCTGTTGTTGACAGCCCCATACCAGATGGGGCAGTATTTGCAAGAGGCGGGGTATAGGGTGGGGTACATTGCATGAAGTAGGGTATTGTGGGGGTAAGAGTTCGTTTGCACTCGTCGGAATATGGCAGCTTCGGTTCTGGGAGAAAAAAAAACTTTTTTTTTTTTCTCTCCCAAGGAGCATGGAAATACACACATGTCATCTAAACTTCTTCGGCAGCGCAGTTTTTTATTAGAAGCTGCCTGCGTACAGCTGCACATGTCTACAACTTCTGAGGATTTGTTGCAGCGATTGCAAAAAAAGTGTGCGTGTGGTGGGAGAGGGGGCGACGGCTTGAATCCGTCAACGAGAAAGCATTAATTACGCATTGGATCTGGGGTCGCCGCCAGATTTATGGCCACGATAAGTCCCGGGACGTGTTGGCCGCACGCGGCGTCAACAATCAGTTTTCCAGCTCCAGCACGATAGGCACTGGTGACGACGGGGCCACCACGAACGAATGCGGTACCGAGGGGGTTTTAGGCGCAGCGAAAACACAAAACCATGGCAAAACTGTCGCGAAATTAAACCAGTGCGTGCGCCACCAAGACAGCATACAGCGATGTGCATCTACCTCGGCGCTTTCCTGCACACATTGTGTACGAAACCCCTGGCAGTGGACCTCTCCGGTCGGAAACGTCCGCAAAATCGGCCCGGGCTCTCTGCTGTTCTGTATTCTATTGTAACGCGGCGGCAGAGCAGATGCGATGCGAACAATCTATTTACAGCATTTGCATGGCGGTGATCAGATAGCCAGCGCAGGGTGCACCAGCGCCATCTTCGTCGCCGTCGTAGGTGGTATTTTGTAATGGTGCTGTGGGGTATTGCCCACCTATATGTCCCGTGGCAATATAGCGGAGCATCGAAAACATGTTTTAATCCATAAACACGTACGGGGTGGCTCGCCACTTAGCGCCTGAATGACCTACCGCCGCGTCCAAATTTGACGAGCAACGAAATGCGACTTGTGACTTCGCTCAAAAAATGTGGCGCTCGCTGCGTCATCGCCTTCACCATTTCTATCTTTAGGTGCGTTGTAGTGAAGCTGAGCCGTGCACCGATGAACTTGTATACGAGGGCAGCTTCTTTACATTACATTCTGTCATTTGCGCCTCAAGCTCAGCGCACCACCAAACCCACAACCCCGCCGCGGTGGCTCAGTGGCTAAAGCCTTGTGGTGCTGAGCCCAAGGATGCGGGTTCGATACCCGGCTGCGGCTGCCGCTTTTCCGGTGGAGGCGAAAAGCGAAAACCCTCGTGTGTCTACATTCAGGCGCACGTTAAAGACCCCCAGGTGATCCAAATTAATCCGGAGCCCTCCACTACGGCGTGACTCATAGCGCTAGTGTACCTTCGACGCGTTAAACGCCATAATAAACCAAAAATACCACCAACCGCTTTTTCGGAACTTTCGTTTGCAATAATCGTTCTGAATAAACTAATTCAACCCCCACCCCCTCTTCTAAACACAGCTTTTATATTTCACTTTGCCATTGTGTGTGCGTGTTACCTACATATTATCTATATGTGCGGGTGTGTGCGTGTTTGTATACATTCCTGCGGCCCATCTACTGGAGAGCGAGGTTCAAGCGCGCAGTGCAAGTGTAGTCGTGCGTCCGTTTAGCGCTTTCTCCAACTTCATTCGCAACGGCAGGAGATAAGTGGCTGAGGTGCACTGATTGGTAGGCCCTGAGTGGTTAGTAGGGTAAGCCCTGAGTGGTTAGTAGGGACGAGGAAGGGGCTTACCCCCCACCCCGTAAACTTACGGCAACAGCCGCAAATGTTATTCCGGTTCATAGGAAGCAGCCCAGGTTGTTCAGGCGCAGCCAGGAAGATGTCACGGCCTCGCCCACGCTGAGTACTATGCACCGAAGCTTGTAGAAGAAGGCTTTGCGGGACGTTGCTCACCATAGAGGGCTTTCAGAAAAGTTTCCGCGCTAATCCATCTGGTGCGTGTTGTTTCTCCAGGTGTGTAGGGTAAAATTCAGTTTGGCGGGAACGAGGCAGTAAACTGGCCGAATCGGATAGGGTGAAGAAACCTCCTTCCTGTGGGAAGGGCTCGCTAGCCTGCTACCGCCCAGACACGCAAAAAACAGAAATCACCGGTTTATTCTGGGACAACAGAAGACACGTGGAAGAATATTCGCTTTCAACAGAACGGTCATGGTACATTGAAAAGCAAACTGCCCCGGTTGTGCGGAAGCCGCTTCCCTGACATTCACCAAGATGTCCGTGGTCCCAAGCCGCACCGTCCACGCCCACCACACGTGCTGCGTAGTCTGGGCTGGCCAAGCAAGGGTCGTCGTGCCTTCTTTCCGCACCCATACTGGCAATTCGCAGCGGCCGGGCTGTCCCAACACCACCTCAACTGCTGCACTCGTGAGCGAAGCCACACTTGGTGGTTGTGTTCCAGGTTTGATGCGCACTACACGTGCTCGTCGCGCGCTCACTGTTCATCGCACACGCACGCACGGGTCACGAGACAGGTTCACTGCGCTCACTGCACTGCACTCTCTATGCGCGGGCAGACACCGTACGTAGGGGCTGCGTCCCAAGAGGAGAACGACGCATGACGACGTGAACGTGGCAGGCAATTAGAACGCGCCAGGGGCATGTAAGATGCGTGCGCATTGGGGCTCTCGTGCACCACAGTCCTTGCGCAGGGAGGGTGGAAAGATTTTGTGCAGTGGCGGGCTGATTAGCACCATTCGATTGCCGTCCGTCTTTGGCGGAGGAAGACGCTTTGCACACTTCCCAACGTTGTGCACGGGAGGGGCTCTATTCGGGTTCCTCGGCGTGTGCCGTTTTCGGTTGATGACGGCGGGCTTATGTGCTCATCCCTGGTTCCGAAAAGGAAGTCTAAATAGTGGTGCCGTCGCAAGCACGCGCCTCTGGTTTTCGTGCCAAACCCTCACGTTGCCCCTAGTTTCGCCGAATGCGAAACCATACTACATCTTCGAATGTTTCCGAGCTTTGAAGAGGGCGCTTGGAATTAAATGCACATGGTTTCTCCTTAAGCACTTGCTTGACGCTAATCACTCCAAAACCGAACAGGCAAACAGAATCACTCTCTTGATCCATGAAGCGGCAGAGACCCCGAACGCAGTGCTGGAAAAGCTTAAAACTATGTACATCTCTCAAGGTGAGCAGGTCCAGCATCCCGATTATGCCGGCTCCCCCAATCCTACTCTGGATGAGGACATTACTGAGGCGGAGGTGCGGGAAACCTTGCATGAACTTCGTACAACCCCAGCCCCGGGTGAAGACAGGATTAGCAATAAAATTTTACAAAATTTAGATGACGCCTCCATAGCCTGCTTAGTTGGGGTATTCAATTGCCATTGGAAGGAGGGCACGCTCCCTAAAGAGTCGCAATGGGAACGTTACATTCATACCAAAGCTGGGCAAGCCACTATCTCTGGAAAATTTCAAGACCCATCTCGCTAACCTCATGTATTGGCAAATTACTAGAACGGGTAATTTTAGCTATAGGTTAAATCGTTTCATCGAAAACACGCAATCGCTGTCCCCCAATATGTACAGCTTTCGAGCAGGGCTTTCCACAAATGATATACACTTGAGGCTGCATCATGATATTCTGGAAAACCCACCCATAGCGGATGCCACAGCTGTTTTAGCCCTGGATTTAACCAAAGCCTTCGACAGAGTTACCCACGATGCTATCCTGAGAGGTCTGGAACGCATAGGACCAGGAGCTCGAGTCTATAACTATAGTTCATCTCATAAGCTACATGCAGCACTGTGGAGGCTACATTGTTATCAATAGTGCGCCCACTGAGGGCGCCTAATCCGCCGTGAAGGGGGTCCTGAAAGGACACTCCCTTCTCCCCTCTCGGCAAGTGGCACCGCACGGCCCCGCGCCTTTTGTCGCTTCCTTCGCGGTGAGTTAGGCGCCCTGAGGGGGACAACAATGTAGCCTCCACAGTGCTGCATGTAGCTTGTGAGATGAACTATACGTGCGCGCATTCCTCACACAAAGCACGGCCACACTCCGATTGGGAAATCTCATACTGCATGCACCCCTCAGGGATCCGTGATTTCCCCGCTGCTCTTTAACCTAGCAGTGGCTCATATACCAATCACCTTAGATCAGATACCGGAATTGCATTACGCCTTTTACATGGACTACATCACGCTCTGGGTAAAGGGAGGTAATAATGCTCAACTTTGAAGCTACCCTACAGGCTGGAGCAACAGCCGTAGAAGAAGGCGTGGCCTTGGCTGGCCTACACTGTTCACCAGCCAAACTCGAACTATTAGTCCTCCCACCCAAGAAATCAGAGTACCACGAGACCCCTCAATTGCGGTACAGCTGGGGGGTACACCCGTACCACGGGTAATGCAAATAAACATACTTGGGCTGCCTGTACAACAGGACCGACGAAACACAGCGTTCATCAGAAAATTATCGGCTCATGTAGCGCAAATAATCTGGCTTCTTAGACGATTGTAGCACGACGACATGGCCTCAAAAAAAAAAAAAAAAAAAGATAGGCTAAAACTAATACAAGCAGTCCTAATAAGTAGGATTACATATGCGCTCCCGTATCTTAGCCTTACGGAAACGGACATTCGAAAAGTAGATTGCCTAATTGAGAAGGCTTATTAAGCCGCTCTACAAATACCACCAGGAAAGCTTCCACTGCCAGACTGGAGAGCACAGGCGTGTGCATACGGCCACAGAGCCGGTCGCGGAATAAATGGTCCCGGAACAAATGTCCCCGGAACTTATGGTCCCGGAACTAATGGTCCGGAACAAATGGTCCCAACTTCAAAGTAGGAAGAAATGGTCCCACCACTACTACGCCTTAGCGCCTGCATGAGAGAAGGAGGGGGGTCAATCTAATTATATTTATGCTTGTATCTGTGCACACTGTATTTTGCATCTGTTCGTACACAGTATATTTGCTAATGCTGTATTTGCTTGAGCTCAATGCTGTATACAAACTTTTTTTGTCGCACGTGTGCGATCTCCCGTGCTTGCTTTGTTCGTACTTTTTTGTTATTCCGAGTGCCAGGCAAACCAGTGGGGAACCTTTCAATAAAAAATCTGCGTGTACTGGGCCGCCCTCGGCCGGTGTTTAAAGTGAATACAATAACGGGCTACCGTAATTTTTCTTCGTGAATGCAGTTTTCTTATGAAGTGGAGCAACACAACTGTTTAAATTAACATGGCTGACGTGCAATACTCGCAAGAATAAAAAATTTTGTTAATGCTTGAGAAGTGAGCCTGACTTCATCGAGTGCGTTGAGCCTATTTACAGGGACGGTATTATTTAGGTTATGTAAAGTATAAAAAATGTGCGTGTGACGTTACTGTTGACCGCCAGTCAACATAGAGCTGTACTGGTGCATTGCGCTCGCCGTTTTGTCGCTATTTCAAAAGGGAACTTTACTCGATGAGGGTTTATTGGGTTGGCTAAGCTGAGTTATTGTGCTCACGCCCTGAAATGCTTCGATATCTGTAGTTCGAATCAAGCGAAGCAACACTAATCAAGATTTTGCACCTCGATAATTTTACAGCTTGCAGTTTAGAAACTGGTTTTTCTCCGAAAATAGGCAATACTTTGCTGGCGGGCGGCATCTCCTCAAAAGCCAAAGCCGAACGTTTAGAGCGGTCTTCGCGCGTCTAACACGTTACGGTGTCGTCGCCTTCCCGCCCCGCCTTTGTCGCCGCGCGCGCGGGCACAGTGAGGGAGTCGTGGCTAATCCCTTCCCAGGACGCCGCCGCCCGCCGGACTACCGAGAAGAGCTCCTTCAACCCGACGCGAATTCCTAAGGCGAATGACCATCAACGAACAGCGCCGACGCCGGCTTCGCAAATCGTCAAAAACTAGAGACGGCACCCTTTCGCTTCCCGTCAGCTCGTCACCGAACGATCGCATACCAACAGAGGTACTAGGGCTCAGCACCCCAGTCTTTTGCCACTCAAAAGAGGAAGGAGCACAAAGCATGCATTCCGCGACCCCCAACTTCGCGTCTTTGCGGCTGCATGAAAGTAACTGAGCGTACAGCTAGAAGCGGAGGCGACGCCAATACATGAGCCACGGGCGGCTTTCATTAATTAAATGAGAAGCACGAACTTAACAGTGCTGACCGTCGTGACAGCCTGGCTTGACCAGCGGCTCAGCTGATGCTTGCGATCAGACCATACGTCCACATGTCTCGACACTGTGCCTGTCACCCCCCTCGCTTACTAGCGGCGTCTCGCGACACGTGCGGCTTCCTGGAACACGGCCGGACTCACAAACAATCAAAATGTGGAAAGCCGAAATAAGGAAAATATTACAAAAATCAAATACCAAAAGAGAAAGGGAAATAATAAATTAGAATGTTCGTCTTGAATCGCGATTGAAGTGAATCGCGATCGAGTTTTCAAGCGCGCTCGACGTACTGCCGCTGCTACACGGCACGTTTCAATCGCGATTGAGAAGTTGCACGGGTTGCACTCGCGTTCGCCAGATGGCGCTAACCATGTACTTGCGGCCGGCGTCTGGTATTATATTATTATATCTGGTATTATATTATATTACAGGGGTATTGTATACCCCTGTCACACGGGCACTTTCAATCGCGATTGAGTCGATCCGGATCGAGCTCAATCCGGATCGGGCCTCTGCTACACGGCAGTTTCAATCGCGATCGAGCTCGATCCCGCTCGAACTCAATCCTGGTTTCTCAAGCGCGATCGAGGCTTCCAAGCGCGATCGAACGAAAGCGGCGATACTCTCGTCCCCGCTCAGGAATTGCACAGAATGTGACAATTTCAACTAACGCCACAAATTGTGTCAAATAACTTGACCCAAATAAGCGTGAGGTAATATCTACATAGTTACGTATACGTACGACTGCGCGAAGTTACCAGACGCCGGCCACAAGTACATTGTTAGCGCCATCTGGCGTACACGAATGCAACCCGTGCAACTTTTCGATCTCGATTGAAACGGGCCGTGTAGCAGCGGCAGTGCTTCGAGCGCGCTCGAAAACTCGATCGCGATTCACTTCAATCGCGATTGAAAGTGCCCGTGTGACAGGGGTATAACTATGTAAATATTACCTCACGCTTATTTGGGTCAAGTTATTTGACCCAATTTGTGGCGTTAGTTGAAGTTGTCACATTCTGTGCCATTACTGAGCGGGGACGAGAGTATCGCCGCTTTCGTTCGATCGCGCTTGGAAGCCTCGATCGCGCTTGAGGAACCAGGATTAAGTTCGAGCGGGATCGAGCTCGATCGCGATTGAAACTGCCGTGTAGCAGGTGCCCGATCCGGATTGAGCTCGATCCGGATCGACTCAATCGCGATTGAAAGTGCCCGTGTGACAGGGGTATAAAATAAAAAGGTCGGATAAAATACGCATAAAAAAATTCCGAAAACGGGCCAGTCGTGTAATGAATGCCCTGCACTTTCACAATAATGCGTGGTTGGCAGAAATACCATGTTTAATCGTTCTAATCGCCGAAATTGAGCTAACCGGTTTAACGAAATCTAAAAAAAGAAAACAAACAAAAAAACCTAAGAAATTACAAACTGCACTCCAGCAAAATAAAACAAATTTAAACAGAATCCACGTGGAGTTTTATAGAAACATCTTGCCTGAACAAGTGCCTGGGACCATTTGTTCCGGGGCCATAAGTTCCGGGACCATTTGTTCCTACTTTCGAGTTGGGACCATTTGTTCCGGGACCATAAGTTCCGGGGCCATTTGTTCCGGGACCATTTGTTCCTACACCCCCACAGAGCTTATCGAAGGACATCGCAAGGGGCAGCTTGGCCGCCTGACGAGCAGTGCAGCTGGTAGAGCCCTCCTAGACAGCCTGCGCATTGGCTACCTACGAGAGCCGGAGATAAAATCACTCATCGAAACTGTGACTAGAGAGAACATCATTATTCGGCCCCTTCCTCGAAACATGCATTTCCAATATCATTCCCAAAGAAGGGCGCAACGTGCCTGTGCATTTACAGCAAAATACCCCATTGATCCAGGCACACTGTATGTTGATGCAGCGGAGTATCGTCACGTGGACGCTTTTGCCCTGGCAGTCATCAACTCACCCGATTCTCCCCCACTCACGACCCTCACCATCCGAACCAGTCACCCTCAAGTGGCGGAAGAGGCGGCGATAGCACTTGCACTCACACATAGGCCAACACCCCGATTCATGTTCTCAGATTCGAAAACGGCCGTTCTAAACTATGCCAGAGGCCAGATCTCGCCTCAGGCCCACCAAATTCTTAATCAAAAACCACCTACTGATCCTGTAGAATTGATCTGGTTCCCTGCCCACACAGGTATTGGAGGAAATGAAGCCTGATCAACCCGTTATAGTTTACTCACGTACTGAAAAATCACGGAACATTACCGCCTCTCCCGCCGCAAGTACCCTCACGCCCACCCATCCCTATCAGTGGAGGAGGAATGCCTTTGGCGTCAGCTTCAAACTGAATCCCTCCCCTGTTTAGCCGTACTTCATCACACTCACGTGACCCTCTCTGTGCCCCACAACACTCTGCCAGCACTGCGGAGAACGGGACCCTTTAGATCACCATATGTGGGCCTGCAAGTACGATCCCTTCCCTCTCATCACCTCCCTCGACCAGTGGGGAGCAGCGCTGGGATGCTCTAGCCTGGATCTCCAGAAGTCGCTCACGGGTCGGGCAGCCACAGTCGCCGAAGCTCTACGGTCTTCGGCCACCAAGCTGGTTAAATAAAGTGTTCTCTCTCGCTCTCACCCTCCGGGCAAAAGCTGCAACACAAAAAAACACCGTTGTGTGTGCGTGATATACCCTTCGTAGGAGCCAGAATGGGGGGGGGGGGGCTTTTAGGTCGCGCGCTTTCGCTGGCGGGAAAGTCCGGTTTCGCTTTTGTCATACGGGGAAGGAAAACAACCTGCGGCCAAGGTTACGCCGCCGCATTCGTCAGCTTCAGCGGTTTTGCAAAAGAAAAAAAGAAAGAAATGCGCACACTCACGAAGATAAAGCGCTCTCGCCGAGGGGCTCCCGCGCGGTGCCCTTCTCCTCTCGTTTTTTTTTTTTTTTTTTTCCTCCTTTGCGCGCAGCATTTTCCGACTTTGTCCGAGAGATGGCGCCACTGTCGCCGTTTCTGAGTTCTCCGCTAGTGTGGGTCGTAAGTGTGGGAGGCCGTCCTTCCGGCGCTCGACGTCACGCGCAGCTAGCGCCGTTGGCCCATAAGGTGCAAAATTTTGCATAGCTCCTCCCCGAAGCGCTGTTTTGTGCATAATTTACGCTGGGTGGGCGGTGCTTGGCTCTAGCGTGAATTAAGTTGGCAGGAGCCTTCGGTTCATTCCGCGGAGCGCCTCGACTATCGGGGCGCTTCTTTCTGTTTTTCACCGTGCTGGTGGTTGGAGCGAGCGGGGTTATTCTTGGTGAGGGTGCGTGTTGGGTTTTCTTGTTACCTTCCTGTGCTCGTTGGGCCCCGTGGTGTCGTCGTCCGCCTGCGGGGCGTTGGCAATCGATGCTGCCTTGAGCAACGCTTGGGCGCTGTCTGCCCCCTCCCCTCGTTCTCCTCCCTTCGCCTTGTATTTTCGTCACTGCCGGAGTCGAGCTGCACGGCTGACGGTTGCGTAGCTTTTGTGTTTGTGCGAAATCGAGCATTCCATCCCGGCCTTGCCCTCGAGCGTTGTGACGGCCTTGCCGTGGCGGCTTTATTTAAAATGTGCGGTGGCACCTTCGCGGCACTCTGTTTACCCTGAGCCACGACGTTGTCCGCGAGGCGTAAACACAATTATATTCAGTTATTCTTGCGGCTCCGCCATTCTGCTTGTCCTCGGTCTCGCGTCGACGAAGTTGTAAAGCGCGCGCCCGGCCTCCGGTTTCCCGGAATGTGGCTTTACTCGCGTAGCCCTGTTCTGCGCACTTGAAAGGCTCGCCCCGCGCAGCGGTTGCGCCTCGGAAAATAAACTGGCAGTACCTGAAAGTCGCCTTACCAGCGCTCCGGAAGCAAATTTCGCACGCGCAGGTTAATTTCTGGCCCGCCTAAATGATGTAGATTGCGTCCCAGGTGGGGGTCTTGCACGAGCGTGTCCCCAACTGCATTGCGGCCCTCTGAAGGGTGTCCCCAACTGCATTGCGGCCCTCTGAAGGGCGCTTACGCAATGCTAATTACGGCCAGACGCTGCTCGCGCCGGAGAGAAGGGCGTTTCGAACGTCTCTTCGACGTGAGAAATTGCTTCGCCGTTTCTTTCTCGTGGTCTTGGTGTGTTTTTGTCTCTTTGGCGGGAGATTAGCTCCCTAGAAAACAGCCGACCCTGTTTCTGCGGCGGCCCCTTAATATCCTTCGCGCGATTTGAATCGCGAGCTTCCCGCGGTTCAGACCCTTTGTTCTGCCCGGGTCGATTTGACTATGAATGGGTAGCCGGCGATGCCTTTGTTCTGGTGCCGAAGTGTGGCCACGGCGCAGGCCCCACATGAATGCGGCACTTTGGCATTCCTCTTCACGATGGCCGCGTGGAATCGGCTGGCGGTAATCCGACGGTGTTGCCTGCCCGCAGCCGCTCTAGGGTTGTGCGCTGCCGTCCGTCTTTACAGCGTGCAACCTATAACATGTGAGCGTCGCATATCTTCTCGTAAGTTTGCCTGACATCGGGTACGTGTATGGAAAGTGACCGTCGTCGTCACCACGGTAATGATTAGTTGTAGGTAGTAATGATTGGCTAGGTGGGATTAACATGGCTCAAGTACGGTGAAATATCGGGGCTGCTGTGTCGACGGGTGATAGGAAGGAAGCACACAGGCACGTTAACGTTGCTCGGCGCCGGGTACCGTGTTTTTCTCCATTTGTCGGTGCTGCAGTCGCTGTGTCAAAATGAACTTTTGGGATTCGCCCACGAGAAGTGGTCATTTCGAACAACATTTCTCTCTCTCTTCCCCCCCCCCCCCCTTTTTTTTTTGTGTGTCATTGGCTAACAATGCAGTCCTTCGCGTTGTTTCTCGCATGCACTGTCGTAACACGCTAGGATCAGAGCCCAGTTGGTGCTACCGTGGCCCGTGTTGTTTGAGCGCGCTGGAGGGACGCGTAGCACCAGCTTCTCCAAAACTGTGCCACCTGCCTCGGTCGGGATGCGTGGAGACGCCGTCGCCATTGGGGGCGGCGTACGCGTTTGCTGCGGGTGAATTCGGCGAACAGGTTTGCTCTCTTTTCGCTTCATCGTCGAGGCTCCGTTCCGCGGCTGCTTTTTACAGGATTAGTTCGGTTGGTGGAGATGTTTGTTCTCCGCGTTCCGCACGTCGCGTAATGAGCGTTCCAAACGACCGACTTATTCGAGGCCGATCAGGAGACTCAAGCGGAGTATATTTCGTATGGTGCAGAGAGTCGACTTGGACATGAACACTGAGAAAGAATTTTCTAGAACTGTGAATAGTTTGTCTTATTCGCTGTCAAAGGTTCCATACATTGCAATGGGATAGTTTCCTTGGCTCTGGAACATAACAGAGCTAAGCGCACAACTTCAAACTCCGCACAGTGCACGCTGTCACCCTCAGTAATATCCGTGCCAAAATTCCTTAAATGACTCTAAATAACTGCAGAGTAATTACTTCTGAACGAGTTCCGATTAGCCGGAAAGTTGCCCATGTCTGGAGAACTCTCCATAACCAAGAATGGTGTGTCTTGCTGCGCCTGTCGATTTGTGTCCCATGGATGGGGTATATACAGGGCTCAGCGGTGAACGGCAGGTTTCTGCGGTATAGAACTGCCAGCGTGCCGCAACTCGCACCGACCGTGGTGATCATGGAAGGAGCGCTGCGTACTGGGCCGCAGACGAGCTTTTCCGCTCGTGAAGCGCCGCCACAGCTGGTGCATTCACAATGGGGGGCGGGCAGAGAATCTCGTCGTCGCTTACAAGAGCGTGTTGCTGCCGGATTTTCTCCATTGCCTGCATGTTGTCGCAAAATCACACTTTTGTTTGTGTGTGTGCGTAGGACACTTCGAAGCCCCCGGGACAGATGAGTGGCTTTGTTATAAGCGATGCTTCGATAAAAGCGGAGATGCTGTGCTCCCAATGCACTTGGAATTTACTGTATATAAATGAAACGCCCATGCGCAGCCGATTTCGGTGAATGTGGAGGAACAAGTTGAACTGTCCACTGCCCACATTGTTGCACTGTCCGCAAATGCTGTCACATTAAAGCAAATTTGATGGACCCTTATATATATATCCTCATTAACCGAGCGTTCCGCAACGTTGCAATCGGCTACAAGCGCGTGTTAAACCTCTAGACAGAGTGAGTCACTTGGGTTCCTCCTCCGTAATGTCTCCGGGAAGAGCCCTCGATGGGAGCGTCAAGGCGTCGTGCGCTCCTTCCAGATGTGGCGTATTGCGAGAAGGGCCGCGAGTTTCCCGGGTCCCCGCGTGCCTGGAGCTACCGGCGACGTCATCGGAGCCCGCGTCGTGCGCACCGCGTGGGCTGTCGTTGCGATAAAGCGCGTCGTGTACCTCTCGGCGGGAAGGCCACTCGCGTGTGGGTGCGGTCGCCGCTGCGTCCGACGAAGCGTCCACACCCACCGCGTGACTACTTCACTTCAAAATTTTATCTTCGTTGAGACAATGTCACAGCTGGCAGCTTTTCTCGCGCGAAATCGTACGGTGCGCATCGCCGTTGCGTTCTCTCTTCGATCGCAAAGATTAGCGGTTCAGATGTGTTGCGGTAAAGCAGACCAACGGGTGTTTTAATTTGCGATCGTTGAAATTTGCCATCCCACTGTTTTAAACCTGTCACATTAATGCTGGTTATGGCTCACAAATTTGGTTGAATTGCCAGCAATCGTGTAGCACCATCCGAGCTCACGTGTTCTTTGGACATCTGTGTGTTCTTGAGACTTCTCACAATTATTTTTTTATTGTGATGCTCAACAGCTTTTTTGTTACGGAGAAAGCACCTAGCCTTTTTATTAGAACCAAGGGTGTTTCTGCTATTGATACTTTGTGAGCAACATTATGCATCATCCACTTCTGTTTGTGATATGTATAATGAATTTTGTTGGTTATGTTGATCGCTTCTTGACGAGTGTCGCAGTGCCGACACTGCTGCCATTGCATACGGGGCTGGGGCCTCTGTGAAGCTGCATCCACAGCTTTTAGCTCCATCCCCCTCCTCCTAAAGGAAATAAAGAATTGAATTGAGTATGTCGAAGTGACCACTTTGTGAAGTGGCGAATAGGTATGTAAACGATCGGAAGGTGCGTCGTGCTCTCTCTGCTTCCAAATTCTCTGCGCACGCTTTACAACTGGCAAGGCCTCGCGTCAGGCTCGGTCACCTTCGGTCACGAGATGCACGCGCTCTTCCTTCGGTGCCTCTGGAGGGTGCAGCGGCAGGGCTTTCCTTTTCCCCTTTGTGACGCGCCGCACGACGCTGGCGACCCTTCCTCGTGGCCGGTCGATAAAGGGGGCGGTTCGCTTCCCGGTATGAAAGTGCATTATGTTACGCGCACAATCGCTTTCCGTCTACGCTGGCGACCACGCTTCCCCCGGCCGGCCGGACGGTGCGGCGGCCCCGTCGGCGAGGAATGCGAGCGGCGGGGGGAACCGAAATAGCCGTGGCCGACAAGCCGCGCTCGGCGATAGCGGCGGCAGAGCGCGGCTTTTCGGAACGCGCCGGGCTTATCGCGTCGCCAGAATTTATTGCGTCCTCGTGCCGCTGCGGCACCGAATGAACAGGTTACGCAAGCGACCTCGCCTTTGTTCGCCCTCCTTTTTTTTTTTTTGTCTCTTTGTGTGTCCGACTGCTTCGCGGCGTGCCGGGCCGGCTCGTGTTCGTCTCCGCGCGTGTTTCATTATTGATGTCTTCCGGTAATTGGGTGGCTCTAGAAGTTTCCACGGCAGCAGGCTTTTGTCTGTGCCCGGGGAATGGATAAAAAAAGTGTGCGCGCGGTGGAGAGAGGGTTTCGGCCCGCTCAACTTGCAGGTAGAAATTAGTGTTCGGTTCTGCTTTGAATAGGCAGATCCCTGCCGTTCATTTTCGCAACTGTCCGGAAAACTGCTAGTCTGCCCGGCTCCTCGTGTTACTCGCTGCCCTGTTTCTGTCCCCGTTGAAATAGCTCACTTTCGTGTATGTATTTCTGTACATATTCTCGCTTGCCTTAGTGTGAGCGCAAGCTGCTGGGACAATCCGAGCACGCCGTGTAGCGTGTGGCACATGTCGACAAACTCCCTTGTAACCTTTACCCCGGAAATTCAATTTCTAAGCGAGGATTTTTTTTTAGTTCAAAAGCAGGCATTTTAAATTGAACTCGTTTCATAGGGGAGGTGTTTATTTCATAGCGGGCTCGCAGCGGGCAAAATTCACTTCCGATCTACTGAGTTTGTGACCGACACGGCATCGTCGAAAATTACGCTGTCTTGTAACTGCATGCGGCGCGAAATTTCGCTAGAATTCCGACCGAGAAAATCTACCGTAAAAAAAAATAAAAAAGAAAACCTCTGCAGCCCCAATTCATCGGAATTTCATTTGGCGCCTTCTGGGCATTTCACAGTAAGTCCAGTGAAAATACCGTTGGTACCGCAGACGAGCGCGGTGGCCGAGGATAGTACAGGTGTCACTCATGTTTACTGATTGCTCCTGGTTGCCTCTTGTCCGATAATCCTTTGAGTGGAGGAAAGGCTTACGATCTAACCGTAAACACGAAGGTTTAAACAAAATGGCGTAAGTAGCAGCAAACAGAGCGGACGCACGAGCTGCGAACAGCCTGTACCCAGTTCCTGTGGTGCGCCTTAGTAGTCGGCATGCATTTTTGCTCTCTAGAGTGGGGCGCAAGAAAACGGAGGCGAAAAAGGCCCGCGTTGCAGCGGCGGTACTTGGCCCTCTGCAGCCTCTTTTCGTTTGCCACCTGGGAACTGGGGAAGGCGCGCCTAGTTCATTCCAAGGTTGCTTCGCTCGAAATGCGTTACCTCATTTCACATCTCTCTGCATCCTCCGTGAAGTTGTCGAGGCGCAAGCAATGAAAGCGAATCTGATCCCGGAAATCAAGGCGGCCCATGTTTATTTTTTTTTTTTTTTTTGAGCGGCGCGGAAGCTGCGCCCCTCAAGGGCGAATGAAGGTCACCCGCTCCTCGTCGCGGAAGCGTTGTTGCACGCCGGTAATCCGCGCTCGCCTAGGACAGCTGCCCTACTCATTTCAAACGTCCTCTAGTTTCATGTGTGTGGCAGGCTCTAATTACGCGCACAGCCTTTTCTTTCTTCCCTTTTGCAGCGAGTGTATTTCGCACCCGCGTCACCGTTTTGATGTCCAGCCTTACTCATCTGCACGTGGACGTGACACATGCGTTCGATCGTGTGTCGGCGAGATTTTTTTTCCCGGGCCGCTCGTACGCGAATAGCGGATGATTCATCTGGGGGCGAAAAGGTCTGTGCGCGAATCGATGCGTTGCGTACCTTGTCGCGTCTTCCGTAGGCGCAAGTGGTCCGGTTTCTCTGAACCCCGTAATGACCGCCGTGGTCAGTGACTGAAAGTGCGCCGTGTGCCGTGTAGATAGCACCGTCCTTGGTCATTTGCTGCGCTTTGTTGACGCTTGTTCAGCTCGGGAGCATGTAGCTTAATCGTGTGCGCCGGGGTTTTTAAGAGCTCGTAGAGGCACCAGAGCCACGGAAGAGGGCCCCATCAGCTTCATCTTGCATTGCGCATTTAAAAGGTCAACTGCACGGACATGCTTTAACCGCTAGCTCCGTGCCGCAAAAGACGTCAGTCAAAAAAAAAAAAAAGGATTATGGTAGGAAACACATCCGGGCCTCTACGACATTTTCAGGCACTCCTTTGCCTGTCCCGAGGTTTCGTTCAGGTGTAATTTGGCTGTGTCCGCGAGACCTTCGGCGCCGTGGTCAAACACGTTGTGGCGGCTCCTGCTCCCACCTCGACGTGCTATCCCACATTTCTTGCGTTTGTTCGGAACGTTTCAACTTGGCAGTCCGTTGGAACAGCGGTCATTTCTGAAGGCGACACACCCGACACACGGGAATGCCAGTGAGCATCCTGAGATCAGACTTCGTGCTGCGCTTAACTTACTTTCGTTCTAACGACTTTCAATATGCCGAACTGAAACGAGGCCAGGTCGGTCACTACTGCGCTCAGCGCGCGAACGTAGCGACGCCCGGGCTGTGTGATTCCCGGAAGGCGTGCGACGGCTGCTCGCGTGACGAGGTCGCTGTTCGCGCGAGCCTCATTCCCGCCACGCGCAGTGCACGGCGGCTGGCCGGGCACTTCCCTTTCGCGCCAACCCGCTGGCGGCGCGACGCTGTTGCCGAACACGTGCGGCCCGTTTCCAATCGCACCGAGCCTGTTGGTGGCGGATATTGCGTTCGTTACGAAATGACCGTGGCCCGTTCGGACGACGACGGCGTGGGTGATGCCGCCGCGGGCCCCCCTCTCTTTCTACCTCGCCGGGCTTTTTCGAGCGCGCTGTCGTGTCGGCGCAGATTGCGGTCATCCCGACGACTGCGGAAAACTGCCGCAGGCCTGGCTGCTGCTGTTCGCTCTCCCGTCGCGCACCCGGCTCAGCGCTGCACCGGTGTCAGCCGACGGCTTGTGGTGGGCGCAGTTTCGACAGTTGCTCACGCAGACAGTCACCGGAGCACGCCCTGTCTGTCTGGCCTGGGGCGCGTTTCGGACGGTTTGCGCCGAGCTTTCGTTTCCCGCTGCGTCGGGCCCTTTCTGCCTTTTTTTTTTTTTTTTGACGTTGCAGGACGGTTGCGTATAATAACTCCGGCAGTAAATTTTTTTGCTGCGCGCGTGCGCAAAGCTTTGAGGATAAGTGCAATAAACTCTGGTGGAGACTCAGTTATGCCGGTACATTTGGAAAGTGGCGTGCGGTTGTGCTTACCGGTGTAACTGGCCGCTTCCAAAAGCGGGCTATATGTATGCTGGTTGTGCCTGGGTGTGAAGGCTTATCAATGCCACCGTGCAACAAAAGGGAAGCCACTATGTTGAAAGAGACTCCTGCTTTCCTACAGCAGAAATGCAGCGCGACAAATGAGGCTATATGTGGCGTTCGTTCCGCGAAAGTGGCATAAGCACGCTGCACGGATGTTTTCTGCCCGACCAGCAGTCCCGTTGCGCGCGTCGTGGTCGTGTGGGGGCGTATTTTTTTTTTTTTTTTTTGTAGGAAGGATGGCGTGCTCGTCGCCGCTACCGTTCTTAAAATTCAGTCTACGTAAGCGCTTGTGTTATCAACAGCCACTTTTATCGAGCCACCGACCCCTGCAAAAAGAAGACACCTGAGGTAACGGCGCGATAACAGTAGCTACGGGAGAATAATGCTTTGTTGAACTGACGGAGATCACGGGAGGCCATGGGCGGGTTTTGTAGCCAGCTGGTCAGGTTGTAAAAAAGAAAAAACTCCCACCTCCCCTCGCGGGAACCCCTGTGTAGATGCGACGCATATGCGGAGCGGCGAAGGGAACGCGTTTTATAGCGCGCATAACGTTGAGGGGTCTGCGTAAGCCGGTCCCAGTCGATGACGACGTTGGCGTACTTGTAAAGCGGCGTGGACTCTAGGTGTTTGAGCCAAGCGTGGATGTTGCTTCGCCGGAGAACGGCACACCGGTTATATGCGCAGCGCGCTCGAAGGAGAGGAAACCGCGGAAGCGAGAGTACTGCACATGCGCCGGCCCCAGCGCGTCTGCCGCGGCTATGACGCAACGCAATCCAACACAATCCACTTTAATCCAATCCAAGCCAATCCAATCAAATCCAATCCAATGCCTCTCGCGAGAGAGTGTTCGTTATCGGAGAGGAGAGGGGGTGAGCGGCGGAGAGCGCAGCTCGCGCGGCGAGGAGAATGGCAGAGGGGTGGACAACGCCGACGACAACAACGACGACGACGCCGGAGGGACAAGGCGAGTGAATCAGATGCTCTGCATCTAAAAGGAGATGCGACACCGCTGCTCCCCCTACCATTTTTAAACGAAGCTTTCGTGCTCTCGCTTATGGCGTCTGTAAAGCGAGAACGCCCTGCACGATAGCCACCTTTCTCTATGCTGATGAATGACCGTGGGTGAAGTGAAGAAAAAAATTGGCGCCCTTCCACTCTGTGAAGAACGATGACCTGCGAAGGTGGACGCAGTCCACGAGATGCACGAAACTGAACACGTTTGTTTGTAATTTGCGATTGAGCAATGGCACTCATCCCAGTGAAACTTGAATGGACTCGAGCTAGCGGACAGACATGGAGCTGTTTGTTTCCCTCCCGCGTCGTCGGCATCTTACCGTCTGCGTAACGCATCACCCCAGTCCGCTCGACCCACTGAGGACACCTGAAAGTTCGCATTTCGGCGGTGGGCGTACACGTTTAAACCTCCCCCCAGCACATCGGACATGTCAGTCACAAAACCTATAGCTGCGCGTGCACGCCGCGTAAATCGGCAGCTGGTTATGTGCTCGTGCTTCGAAGTGATAGACACCGCCAAAATTGTCCTTCTAAAAGTCCTTCAAGCTGAACAAAAATTATTGGCTCACGTCGAAGTTGCTGTTCATCCAAGAGACATTCCCAGCTACTCGACGAGCTGAAACTTGCGGCGGCAATGGCAGCGTATTTCTGTTGTTTTCGCACCCATTTGCGCTTTTGTTCCTGCAGACGCTCGTTCGATTCCCGCTGTTCTTCCTCCGAGCGAGGAACGCGTCTGTCTCATAGGGAGTTAAAACCTGGAAGGACTCGAGCTCTATTCTAGTGGACAGACATGTGGCTGTCCGTTTCCTTCCCGCGTCGTAGGCACAGTCTGTGTAACGCACCAACCCGAAACCGCTCGACCATTGAGGACAGCTGACAGGTCGCATCGAGCCGCGAGACTTCCGCGTTTAAATTCCCCGCCAGAACTACGCGCATGTCATTGGTAGCGGCATGCAGCCTAGCTGTGCATGCACGCCCCCCTTCTGCTTCCACCCCCCAACCAGTGCGCGCATAAACCGGGAACCGGTGATGGGCGTGTGTTTAGGCGTGAAATACACGGCCGGAAATGTCGCGCGGAAAGCCTTTCATGCTGAAGAAAAACGGTGGAGTTGAAAGCGGCCAAGTTGCTCTGATAAGGGCGTATCGCCGTTATTAGTCGATTGCGCAACTTGGGAACGAGGCATCCCTGGTGGCGAGGGGAATGACATTTGTGAAGCGGGGTCGTCGGTGGTGAGGAGGTGCGCCCCAGCGGCGCCGGGTAAAGCGGCTTCACCGGAATGAAAACTGGGGGGTTAGACATACAGTGCTTCGCAGTAAAAACGCTTCGGTGGCCGAAATCGAACCTGGGTCCGTCGCGTTATCGGGCCGGCGTCTATCCGATGGCTCGATTTAGACATGGTCGGAGCCCAGTCCAAACTCCGGCGACAGCCAAAGAATCCGCCACGAAAAATCTTCGAGGGGTGCAATTTCTTTGTTTCTTCTAGTACACGTCAGGCGCTGGGTGATTAGTTACAACTGGTCAAGGAGTTGCCACTCGCTTATCGGAGCTCCTGGCGTGGTCTCCGGGCACATTCAACAGTAGAGGGCACGGTGCGCATACACAATATAGCGGTGCAGCGTGCTTTACATAAGTCTTTTCCCCCTCTCTAACGGTGGCATGGAAGCGCAGGTTGTTCTCCTATTGCTGTGGAATGCAACAGATTGCCCTTTGTCCTCCATCTGCACGTCGCTGTGATGCCGATGAGGCTATAACATGAGCAGGTGTGACGTATACCTGCGCTGTCCCGCATGTACGGCGGCCTCTCTGCTCCTTCCGTGGGCCTGTTTGCAGCCGGCTGGGCAGTACTCGGTGGCCCATTGTTCTGCTGCCAGTTTAGCGGCCGACTCGCGAAAGGGGTGCGGCCGCTAATTTCTCGGAGAGGATGGCCCGGACCTTGCGCAACCGTGGGCGTCGCGCAAACTGGGTCAAGAGTCGGCGGAGGCGTTTGGCGGCCGCCGTGATCCTCCCGGGCCCCGCAGCCAGCCAGAACGGGGCCACGTTTCTCCTCGTGTGTGTGTGTCTTCGAGGGGCAGCCGTCGTTTCCGGCTGCTGCTTGCTCCGAACGCGGAAGAGGCCTGCGCGCGCCAGTGTGGAACGACGTTCGCTTGCACGCATCGGCGAAAAGAAAGCGTGGGTGTGCGGCCCTTCTCGTCCAGCCGTTTCTGCTTGCTTCGTGGGGGCCGCACATGTGGACGGTCCGGTTCGAGCGCTTATCTATAGGGGGGGGGGGGGGGGGGGCGTCGGGGTTGACATAGCTCCTTTGGTGGCCTCGCATACGTCCATAGCCAGCTGTGTGTTTTCCTCCTGTTTTCTGAGCTTTTTTAAAAATCTAGAGAAACGGCAGCCAGACCTGTATTGTTCTCACGGCATCGAAAAACGTCAAAAGCGCCACATGGTTAACTAGGTTTTCAAAACCTAGCTCTTTAATCATCTCCTTGCACTATTGGCTCCGATGGAGGGATGCAGTTCGATGGTTCCCCTGAAAAGCAACGCATCTTTCAACTAAAACCGCCTGTAGTCCAACCCTAATCATAGGGAAGAAAACCCAGTTGGCGTGCACCGGCGATCGAGACGCGTGACCGTTTCCTCCCGGCGGCCAGGCCGTGCTCTGCTTTACCGCACACTCGTGCGCAGTTGCGCTTCCACCACGCTAGCCGCGTGCGCAGCGTGCTCCCAGTGATGACATTGAAAGTATGTGGTGTGTCTGTTGGCTTGTCACAGACCAACCAGCTGCCCTGAAGCGCGTTTGAGACGAGCTTCACTGCCTTGATTGATACCAGCGGCCGAAAGGTACTCAGACAGCCCACCCCTATATCAGTTATGCCTTTATTGCGATTGTGCCCCGTAGCATGCAGCGAAGACGGTGTGCACGTAACTCTAAAGGCGGGCACCGCCAGTTTGTCGAGAAAGCTCTAAGCGGAGCCTGCGCCTTGGCCTGCCTGATCGCACGAACTCTTGGACAACGCGAGTCTCATTTCGTGGCCATTATCGCTGGTATCCCCGTCGGATGTGCACGTGTTCTGGCCTCCTTTATACGACTTACGCCGGCGCGTGGCCAGGCTTCCGTTTTTCAGCCCTTTCCGGCGTATCGATTTGTTGCGCAATTCAGGCGCTGCTCTTGCTTCCATGAAAATGCACGCCACGCTTTGATGCAGTCTTAGTTCCGGAATGTGTTTGGCATTTGCCTGTCGGCGTGACTTCGACGTGACTTGAAATGTGCTGCTGAGACGATGCTGTGCCTGCCTGCTGTTGGCCCGTTTTCATGTCGCCGCTTTCCTTTGACACCTTGTGCTGAGGTGGGTTTTTTTCTTTGCGCCATTTTGTTTTTTTTTTTTCATTTTTCACCACAACGGAGAAAACGCCAGTTCAAGGTCAGCGCGCAAGGATAGTAGGGCGGAGATAATGCAAATCGTCATTTTGGCGCACGTTTTTCAGCAATCTCTTGTATGCGGCGGTGGTGCCGCAGGACTGGAAGGTGGGCAGAATTGTCCCAGTCGCGAAAAAAAGGTCCCTCAAATTCCATTCCAAAGTACTGTCCCGTCCCCTTAACTTGTGTTTCTTCGAAAGTCATGAATTATATCATCTACTCCCACTGTGTAAAATTCTTATAGGGGCGTACAAATTTTTCCCCCTTCACAACTCGGCTTCCAGAAAAGGGCATTCTTGCGACAAGCAACTCGGGATGTTTGTGAATAGGCACGTTGCACCGGACAGAGGCCGCTGTGAGCGCAGCACTTTTCCTACTAAAGTTGTCTGTAGCACGCGCTAGGGCATCGGTAAAGGAGTGGCGATTCCTCGACCCGTTATCAACCAATGCCTGCGGCATGCCTTGTCAACGATCTATGTGGTTGGCACTGAGACACGGTGTAAAGAAAGACGGTCGTGATGAATGCATCGGTTCCTCCCTGTCATTTGTATTATCTGCAATCTGACTGGTTGACTACAATATCATCAGCTAACGTATTTGTAGCGCCGACACTTAAGTGCTATGAATGCTACGAACCGAGCCCGTGATATGCGTGACATCTTTCCTACGAGAAATGACCCCCGGAACCACCAGAATAAAGAACACGGCGCTGCTGCTTGCGAGGTAAACATCAGCGCAACGTGCCTATCGACACCGGCTCTAGCACGAATACTGACTCACCAGTGGACGCCCTTTTCCTAGACATTGAAAAAGCGTTTGATGAAGTCGCACGCGAACGCTTGCTTTTTAAAACTACCGCGCCTAAATTTAGGCCTCCAAATTTTCGATGGCATTCGTCGCTTCTTGACTAACCGCCAACGGTTTGTTTACGCTAACAGTACTTTTTCCTATATGTCCCCCCTTTCTGATATTCCGCAGGGCACAGCCCTAAGCTTGGTCCTGTACTCTTCTTGAAAGTTGATCTATGGTAATGACGTTCCTTCTTACCTTCAGTCCAATATTTTTTTTTATTCTCCGATGATTGGGTTCTTTACCGCCCTGTACTTAATCCTCCCGATTCTGCTGTCCTTCAGTCATATATACGCGTCATTCAAACATGGTGAGAAAAATGGTTGGTGCGCTTGAACATTAAAAACCAAACATTTAAAAGTACGTTTGCGGTTCTGAAATTCTTTCTGTAAGCACTTAGATACCTAGTCATCTACCTAACTTCCGATGTTTCTTGGCCCAGGATTCCACGGAAGTTCTGATATTTCTTTTTGGTCATCGCACGTTTCACATGTACGCTAACCGGGCACTCGGCTACTTGCGACGAAAATTAAAGCTTTATCCATAACTCTTCACTAAAGATCCAAGCTTTCTTAAAACTGTGCGGCCTAAGCTGGAATACGCATGCCGAATTTGACACCCTTTCAATATAATCACACGTACACTTGAAGCCGTTCAAAACCGTGCGATAAGATTTATTTATTCAGGCGATTCATATTACAACAGCGTATCTGCGCCAAAATTCCGCGCCAATCTTAAAACCTTAGCACCGCGGCGCATTTTTCATAAATTCTATCACGCCTCGCCTTTCATCTGATATCGCTCCCGCGCACACCTCCGGACGTCATGCCGCACAAGTCACGGAAAAGCAGCCCGTGCAAGCTGCCAAAATAACCTGGCCACCAACGAACGCCATGCACCACTCCGGCCCCACGAAATTCAAGGATTTTATCGCTCACCCATAAACGGGGCATTGACGGCACAATGAAAAAAGGAAACGTTACGTTAAAAATGGGCGTCCCGAAATCTGCTCGGTTGTGTGGGGCCAAAGCATGCCATGGGTGCCGTTCTCCGCCTGACTAGTATTTCAATGCGTCGGCGACATTTCCTTCTCGGGAACGTTGCACGGTAGCTTTAAAATTCCATAGGCCACACGCTGTCATTTGGGGAAGCCAGCGTCAACAAGCTATCATTTACTCCAGGCGTGCGCGGAACACGCATGTCTCCGCGGTTACTTGGCTTTTACTTGTGTAGTCGGAGACTCGATTTCTTTCTTTCAGAGTGTCATGTCTGCTCGATCGTATATCTTTCGCTAGTGCATTTTGAGGGCACTGACTTTTGTATGCATTGCAATAAAATTTGAGCGCTCGACATCTTTCCCACGAAAGTTGCAATATATTTTAAATAAACCAAAGTTCAGTGCTGTATACAATTAGTGGTGGAAGTGTCTAATCTGTATCTATATTCCGAGCAGCGGCTTGTGCTGTTCGCTGTCGGCATGAGACACGTGGTTGAGTAAAGGGAATGTTATCGTTTTGAAATAATTGGCTCCCTTTCGGCGTCACTTCTGCTTGTGTATTCTCCCAGCGCCAGAAGTTCATTTTATTTGAGGAACCTTTAGGATTTAATATGATTGGTAACATCCCGATATACAAACGAAAAAGGAACACGAGCTTTGAAACGTAAGGACGTAGCTTGGGTAACGCTCATTAAGAAATTAGAGTTCAGGGTCCCTTGCTACCGTTTCAGGTGCTTTCAACGACAATTGAGTATCACCGGGCCGAGGTGACAGTTCATTGTTTCCCGCCGCCGGAAGACATCAGCTCAGCGCACTGCTTTCTGGAAATAGTGAATCTTGGTGAACTTGGTGAACTGTGTCGGCCGCTTTCTTCCGTGCCTCGACACTGACCGCTTCCGCCCGAACGCTGCCCTTTTGACTCAGACGAGTTCCGTGCACGCCATCGTCTTGGTGCGCCTGCCAGCACTGCAAGCGGGCTGTTACGAAGAGGGGTCATTCGCATGGCACATTCCGAACTCAACAAAGATAGCCTTTGGACTCGGGACGCACCTCAAGTCGGAGTTGCTCAAGCTTGACCGGTGCATCGTGTTGTGTATCGCTGTCGGATCGGCGTATCTCATTTTGTATTGCCTCGGTGCCGGTGCCAGCAGTCGTCCTCGCTTCTCGGTACCTTCGAAATCTTGTAGTGATGGGTACAACCGCCAACTCCTAATCGCGTTGCTTTTGGCAAATATGCCTTTTTCTACCTAGGACCCAGCAGGTGCTTCTTAGACTGATGCGCGGCCTGTTTGGGGTCAGGTGCGTGCCGTTACGGGCCGCCACGGGGTCCCTTTACCGGTGAAGCCTTTGCCCGGCACACCAGTGTAGTTGCAAATGGCTGTCTGGAACACGGCAAAAGCCGGAACTGACGTGCTAGCCCTCGATGGACACACAAGTCCCTGCAAAGCACGGGCGAGGGAACGCGTCCGGTGGTGTACGCCGCTATTATACGAACGTCGGACATCGTCGCTCACTATGAACGATGCGCATGCAGAAGTGCCGTGCTTGGGCACTACTAACAGTCCTTGGCAGCGTCTTACTATTGATGTGTTCGACTTCCAGAACCCCGAGGCGCCCCCTAACTTTCGATGACATCTGCTGCCGGAATAAATGCTGTGGAGGGATGCTTTGTGCGCCGCGGAACTCCTATGTGTCTTAGATAACGCCAGTTGAAAAAAAAAAAAAAATTCTTTAAAAAAATAAACGGTAGCAAACTTTGGCACTTCCTTGTGGGGAACCTTAATAGGCAATGTCACGTCTTGAAAATTGTTTGCGCCAAGGTAGTTTGAGTTCGCGAGCTTGCAGCAGTGAGACGTAATGTTGCGGGCTGATTCTGAGGGCACAGGGGCGACACAAAGGAATACGAACGGAGCGCACGGCCTGCGATGCGTGCGGTGCCATCAGGCTGCCAGGTTCGAAAGCTCATGCTCTGGCCTTCTACGCATTTGAGTGTGTAACCTGCCGTTAGATCAGATGCTTTCTCAGCGGAGCGACGCTGTATATTTTTGTCGTTGCGCACTTCAAGAGCATTGCGTAGCAAGATGCAGGTCCACCATTTCGTGTCTGTCAAGGCTTTTTTTCTTTTTTCTCTCTTTCGGGCATAGTCCTTGTTCCCACACCCCGAGAGACCCACACATACGCGGAGCTTTTCAATCCGGCACCCAGATAGCAGAGCATATATCGAAGGCTGTGCGCTCCGTTCGTATTTCTTTGTGTTCCCCCTGTGCCTTTGCTCACCCCTGCCTGACCCCGGTTCTGACTGTCGCATCGCGTCGGGCGGCGTAGATTCAGTACGCTTTTCCAGTACAGCTGATGTAGCCTCGGCTTCGCATTCCCTGGGAGACGGCCTCGTAGCAGCGCACGCATGCTGCAGACGAGGGCGGTTGAATTGTGCTGGGCGTAACGAGGCCACGTCCGTCGTCGCGCGCCGGAAAACACTGGCGTCTCGAAAGACGGTTTGTGCTGGCCAGAGCCGTCGTCTCGGTGCGCCTACACTGCACGTGAAGGAGAGGGGGCCGTTCACGTGCCGCATTCCGGCCCGCTCTATAAAAAGCAACTCCGGAAAGGGCCCCCGCTGCTTAGAAGCTCCGAAGTAGGCTACGGCAAGGCGTACGAGAGTTTCTCTGCCTTTCGTAACAACGTCTGTTCTACAACGCTGCCGCTAGCCCTAACCAACGGTTTTTTTTTAAATCCCACTCCCAACGGTGTGCCAGAAACAGCACTGTCTCTACTCACTGCCATTGACATGCTATTATCCTCCAATAGGGTCCGTCTTGATTACGCGCGGTCATTGTCTCGCTTCCACGAAACGCTCTGCCGCCACGGAATACCAGCATGAGATGGAACAGATTGCTGCAGCTGTGATATCGATTTGAAGCATTGTTTGAGCGCCGACTGATGGCTAAGACAATGCCGAAGAACGGTTTGTGCCTGATTTACGTGACAGCAGCGTTCACGCGGAAAATAGGCTGGGTATGCCCTTTAATCTGATTAGCATCCAGTTCTAATGTTGCTCTTCCTAATACATCTCGCCCTGGATTTCGAAACATGGCTGTTGTGTGGACATGTACTGGCTGATGTTGAGAGCACACGCAGAGACTGTTGCCCGTACCAAATTAAACTTCAGTACTCCACATGTTCATGGTCGAGCCACGTAACCAGCCTGGTAGCAGGGCCGGTTCCTGTCCCAGTGACCAGCGGCATCGCCTGGAGTTTATCGACTGCGCCAGCTTAGCGGAACTTTTACGGCGCTGGATAGCTGAGATACGTTTGTGCGTCAAAGTCCGATCGTCCCAGCTGCGATATGTCCCGCCGGTAATCTGGAGTGCTCAGCCGAAGTTTGCTAGTGCGCTGCCGTTCGTAGTGCTGCAGTACGCCGCGTTCACACTGCCTGGCGCCACCGAGCCCGTGGAACTTAGACTGCCGTGTGTGCTGCCGAGATTAGGCGTGCCTTGGTCGAAGACCGCGACCAAAACCCCCCGTTTTTGCTTTCAGCACTTGACTGTACGAAAGGAAACGCGTCGGCCAACTCAGTGACTTATTTTCCAAGCCACCATCGATTTTAGTAATGCGCTAAGTAAACTGGGCGAGCCGATATATGGGGACGGGTACGGCGCCATTCAGAAGAGCGGATGTGGCGGCGTTCCAGTATGGCCGGCCGTTGTCCAAGGATGAGCTCTGGTATCGCGGCCGGATGCAGGCGAGGCAGAGGCATCGGTTTCCTCCCGGTACCCGAAACCCTGTCGGCGCGATGGAGAACAATGCGGCTCAAGATACGCGACCGACTCGTCGCCGACAAGGCGAACCCGAGTGTCCCGTGCGACAGTCATGCTGCGCACTGCCGGAAAGGCTCGCGTGTCCTCCTTCCTGTGCCGCCGGCTGAGGACGAAGGGGCGGCAGCAAACCTGTTCCGCTGGCGGCATCCGACGTGACTTTGGCCGTCTTGTGAGCCGAGCCGACTGCCGGATCCATCGGATACCGTGATCGCGCGGCTTCCTTTTTTTGTCCGTCGGCTCTCCGTCCTTGCTGTCCTTGGCGGGATGATGAATAGACTTTGTTTTGTGGAGAGTTTCACAGGGCGAAGCTTCGATTGAAGCAGCACGAGCCGCAAATTGAGCGATGTTTGTGTAGCCAGTCTTTTCTCTCGTGGATTGCCCAAGCTGCGCTTTCATTGACACACTTGGCGTGCGTTAGTATAGCGCCGCTCGCCCCGTAACTTTTTCCGGAATAGGACCCTTGTATTAACCGGTTGCGGTGCTCGTTAATGCGCTCATCAACTGCGGTCGGTGAACGCCTGTGTCAGCTTCGTGCGCGTGCACCCAGCGGGCGCCCCCGGCAGGCCTGCCTCGTGGCCGTCATGCGTCGCAGCAGAGTGTCTGCTGTTTGTTTCTGTGCCGGCTCGAGCAGCAGGTGGCTGCCGATATCGCTGCGGTTTGCCGTGTGTGCGGATGCGCGCTCATTTCCTCTCGTCAGCGCATAGCGCACCGTAGGCGGCCTCCTCAAAATAGGCCGCAATGCAGCTGCGGCTCATTTCCCGGCTTTTCCTGAACACGGTGAACGGCTCACGTTTTGTGCACCGTTCTGCTCGGGGCTAGCTTCCGTGGTAATCCGGGCGCTATGACGGCATATTTAGTAACGCCGACTCTGGCGCCGGATATCCAAACTACAACAAAATTTTCGAGGCGTGCGCGAGAAACATAAGGCTTAGAAACGGGGAGTGCTCATCAGAATAGTGGCATTTGTTAATTGGGCGGTTGACGGAATGGTTATTCCGCTTTTCTGATGGAGGCGACAAGCAAAAACTCCCGTGTGTACGAGATTTCGGCGCACGTTAAAGGGACAGACGACCGATTTTTGTCTCTCTAGCTCATATGAAAGCCAGCGTTTTATTTAGTCCGGTAACCACCAGCAATTTCTAAACAAATTGGCGGAAATAATTTTAATTTGGCAGCAAACTGCCTGAAATCCGAAGGGTGGCGGTTCGTAGTGTCGAAACTTGACGCTACAATATGTGTCCCTGTCACGTGACCTGCAAACCTAGCAGCTACTGCAACTGCCGAAACGTTTATTTACGTATTGAAAACCTTTTGACACAAATATTTGTACAAGGTTAAATTGTATATGTATTTCTAAACATTCATTTGAAAATTTTAAAGACACGCCGCCCGCCGTCGCTGGGTTGCTCTCAATGTGGCTAACTGAGCCTCCATGGTAAGAATTCAACGGCAGCCTTCAGTAAACAGACCCAGTAAAGGAGCTTTGACGATTCTGCCTGAGTCAGGGGCGTTTGATCTGCCACAATATTTGATTTCAGTTTCCAAATACGCCAACGGCAGCTTTAAAAAAAAAAAAAAAGAACGTAGCGCCCGGGGAGAATCGAACTTCCCACCTCCACAACTTGAAGCCAGATTCTACCTATTGTCTATCCCAACAGATGGCGCATTCGTGCAAAATAGACCGTTGTATTAAAAAAAACACATAAAGGAACAGAAAAGCCGGCGATTCAAACTTTTTTAGCTGGGGACAAGTTTTTAAATTTCGTTTCTCATTTCGCATACAGACAAAAGTATGTTGTCGAGCTACTCTGTCATGGTTGCCAGCATTATTTTTGGGAGGGACGCATACGGCTCGTAGATCTAAAAATTTCGATTTAAAAAGTTCTAGGGCGTTATCAGCCAAACCGTTTCTCGTCAAGGTGCTTTAAGTGATGCCCTTTCATTTGGGATAGAGAATATATACTCGACAAAAATCGGTTTGTCTGTCCCTTAAAGATTTCCAGGTGGTCACAATTAATCCGGAGACCTCCACTACGGCGCGCCTCATCGCCTGCATTGCGTCGGCGCATTAAACCCTACAATCAAACCAAGAGAGTGGTTATTCACGCCTTCCTAGTACACCCTTTCTCAGCGCATCCGGACGCTCGCTTCCCCATGCCTCTTTTTTGGCACCAGCCGCGAGGTGCTTCCGCTGCCGTCTGTCCCAGACGGCGGGAAAGTGGCTGTTGTGAGGTGGGGCGGCGATCAGCAGTCTGGCTTTGAGCACTAATGGCATGCGTGGGCTCGGTTTCAGCTGTCGTACTGTTGTCCCCGATTGTATGCGCACACGTTGGTGCGCAGTGCGCGCTTCCGAATTTCTGCCCGTACCAGGCGTAAAAAAATGCTTCCCCACGGTGGAAACTAATCAGGCGCCTGCTGGTGCTTTCGGCCGCTCGGCTCCTTCCTTTTTCTGCGTGGTGAAGTTAAGCTAATAAGGTCGCGTTCCGTAAAACCATAGTTCCGTCGCCGTGGCAGGGGTGCCGCGCGCGTTGCTCGTGCAGCGGCGGCCGTGATTCCTTGTTCCGCTCGTCTGACGCGCGCCCTTTGCGTCAGGGTCTCTGGCAGGCGCTTCTACGGGATGGCCGCGTGCAAGATGCTGAGAGGGAGAGGGGCGGAAGTACGATGTCCCTCGTGTGCCACGTCTACTGCGCATTACTGCACATCTAAAAGTCATCAAACATGCGGGCCAGCCTTACGCACTCCTTCTCTTTATTTCTTTCTCTCCCTCTTCTTTATCCCCATTTGTTCTCATTTGTCCCCTTTCATTCTCCCTCTCCCCTTCGCCCGGACTGGGTTGTAAGTTGAACTGCAAAATGAGTTCAAAATATCCCCAGTCCACTTCTTTTCCACTTTCTATTTTAATAAATCACTCACTCACGCTCACTCACTCTAAAAATGCCATTCGGAACATCGAAGCGCGCTTTTTAAAAGGAAAAGCCTAGCAGAGATTGCCTTGACGTCACGAAGAAAAAAGAAACGCTCTTGTGAAACGCCTTAAAACGCCCCGTGGTCCCTTTTACTTGTTTGCACGTTATGCAACATCGGTTCAATATCCGCATTTGTTGTAGTAGCTGTCACCATGCGTTCGCTTTTTTTTTTTTTTTTTTGAAGGGAGTGTTCTTTAATATAACAGCATCGACCGGCCTGTATCGCGTGTTCTGAGGTCTTGCAAATGGGCGCAGAAATATTCGCGTCGATAAAATACTGCACCTGATTCAGCGTGCGTTCGACTAGCTTATTTTTACACCGAACACTTGTGCGGTTTTGTGCCGTTGGCGTTGAACTGTCGGGACAACTCCAAGGGCAGACGTTCCAGCGATTTCGTCGATGAAATACTGCACTTGATTCATGACCGTGCGTTCGCTTAGTTTATTTTTACGCAACACTTATCCGACTTTATGACGTTGGCGTTGATCACTTGAACAGCAGCTTCAAGGGCAGAACATTGCAGCAGTTTCGGAATACAGTCGGTCTGATTTAAGTCCGCAACGCTAGAAAGGCGCCCGAGTGTCTGCGCAATCGCGATCGGAGGGCGTAACTGCATCCCGCCGAAGCCGTTTAAACAGGCGCGTCAGTGTTCCCTTAGTCTGCCTACACGGTTATGCTGACGTGCTCGCTATTTTAGTCTGTCTCGTACGAGAAGTGCTGCCTCTAAGCGCTTAGTACAGTTGCTCGCTTCCGCCCCTTCATCCTTAAGTGAATGTTAGTTGAACTACAGCCTTCGTTCTAAAGAGGAAAACTTCATGTTGTTATAGCGTTCCTGTGGAGTGTACTTGTAAATGTGCGGGCATATTCTCTGCGTTTTTTTTATTTACTTCCGGGGGTCATCCAAAGGTACCTTCGCTCAAACACGCGTGGAGAATACCACCCTGGGGTGTCCAGTAAGCTACTTCGTTTCGCTTGACCTCAAGGATGTACAGTCGTCAAAACTGTTCACAGCACAACACGAGGTGCCTGCCCACGCACAGATTGGCAGCTCGCGATAGCCACAGCCGCATCTTTGGCGGCCGGTTATCGGCCCTCACGATGCTGCCCTACTGCACTCGGGTGCTTCAGCGCATGCGCACACCCTGGCTTGGCAGCCTCAGCGCTATCGTGAGCTACCGCTCTGTGCATACGCTGGCGCCTCGTTCTTTGTTGTTGTTAAGTTTTGACGACTGTACCTACTTCTTGTGCAGTACGATAGTTTATTCTTATTTTTCGTTTCTGTACCGAGCAGAGGTAGATTAAATCACACTTGTCTGAAGATGCCCTTCTGCGGGTTGTTCGGATGCGGAACGTTTTGATCGCGTGCTCTCAACAGATTTATTGTTTATTACCATAGAAGGCGTAACCGGGTGCGTAAATGCGCGCCTCCAAAGAGCGCATCATTCGTGAAAGGTATACCATTTCCTGTGGCTGCCTGCCATCTTTTCAGGGACAATTTTTTTTTTTTCGTCCACCCCCTCGGTTTTTATCGTTATTTGGCAACTGTGGGCAGGTATTTTTCAGTTGGCACGTTCCTTAAATTCATCCACAGCAAATGTGGCCGAGAAAAAGTCTCTGCTAGCTGGCAACGTTTTCCACAGCGGACTCTAAACCGGGCCAAATTTCCTTGGCCGAGTCCCCACCGCGCCGACCAAGTGGCCCGGTGCGTGGGTGTTTCTCCTGACCCGATGGCGGCGGAATGCGTGCAGTTATTGATTGGCAGCCTGAGCTGATGAAGGGGTCGTTGCTCTCGGGAGGAGGCCGGTCGATGGCGTTCCCGGCATCTGGCGCCGCGGTGCGCGCTCGAGCGTGGCTCGGCGACCCCTAAATCGAGGGGGTACTGTGTGGGACCCACTTTCGCCGCCGGTAACCCTGTTATGTCAGCGGCCGCTTCCGGGGGCCCCGGGCTCCTCGTTCCATTTTCTGCCGACCGGGGAGGGTGGGTGTCCCCCTCAGCCTTGAGCGCGGGGGCCTTTCAAGGTTGGCACTCTGGTTCGGCATGCCACCACGTGTCGCTGGCCCGACGGTAGTCGCCACCCCCGTGGGCATTCTTGTCGTGGCTCAGAAGAGGGGGGCACGATTCCTGGAGAAACCTCTGCAGCTTGGGACCGCTGTCATATGCGTAACCCCGCCGCCCGATTTTTTTCTCACAAGTCCGTCGAAACTTGTGCAAGACTCTTCAAGATGCTTTGTGACGGTGCGAGATTGGTACTTGGCGTCAGGGGCAATGTGCTTCATTGTCCGGGATAGTGTTATGGCTGTTATAGCTGGGATGGTTTCTGTGGAGATTCAGCCAACTGTAACAGCTGGCTCATTTCTACAGGTTTACTTCAGCTGTTTATCTTAATAAATACCATATGTCTTCACCCTCTCCCTATATATATATATATATATATATATATATATATATATATATATATATATATATATATATATATATATATATATATATATATATTACGAAAAGGCATTCACCGCGGTTGTAGAAGCATTGAGAGGAAATTGAGTAGAGGAAGCCGTTCGTAGGGCTGCTACAGGATTTATGTCATACGAGGGATACACGGGAACGATTATCCTTCATACGACAACCTGGCCACCAGAAAGGGTGTCGGGGAAATACACACAATCTCACTACAATTGTTTACAGATTGTTTATAAGGGCTGTTTAGAAAACTGAATTGGGAAACATTGCGATTACAAATCAAGGGGAATACTTAATTTTAGGTTATTGTTTCGTTGAACCTGTTCCGCCAGTACTTGCATAACACGCTACAAAAACTCTGCTCAGCGACTTACTGCAGTGTTAAAATAACCACACAGAAATCAAGTGATGTTCAACAGATGATTATAACTCTCTTAGGCAAGTTGGTGGTGCTGTCGATAATTGAAATAGTCAGCCCAGACTTTGGGTGCGCTGGGCGGCATTCGGTAAGCGTTTCTGAAATATTAAGCAGTAAGGTACCTGTCTCCTTGATAAAAAAAAAAAAAACTGTTATACCAGTGCACTTCTGATTATGGCGTATGGGGCGGAAAATTGGGGTCTCAATAAGCATCTTTAAAAAAAAAGAACTTGTATAACTATTCAAGAAAAGAAGAATGCTAGAGGTAACACTTAAGGAAAAGAAAACAGCATCGCGGATTAGAAAAACTGGGGTGGAAGCTGTTGTAGCTCAAATTAAGTGAAAAGAAATTAGTTGTGCAGGTCATCGATTAACAGAATGGCTACATAAGGGGCTGGGAGCTAAATACTATATGAAGACCAAGTACTCGATGTCGGCATGAGTTAAGAAAATTTTGGGGAAAAGAAGGAAACACGGGCCATTGATGGTGATGATTAACAGCACGAAGGCCTCACCATTGCGTCCACTTTAGCACATCACAATAACACAAGCTGATGTTGAAAGACGACAGGGCGTACAAATTAAAAAAAAACCCTGTAATGGGAGCACTTTTATTTCGCCGTGCTTCTCGCCGAAACATAGCGCAGATTTTTGTAGCAGGGTCTGGCGTATACAAGCTGGGGATAGGGATTGGTTATCCAGGAACAGAACATGGCGGATTGTTGCAAAGGGCGAGGACCTCGCACTTTTCTCCGAACCTTATTTTGGAACTTTAATAAAAAAATTCTTAAATGTTATAACCGCCTTAAATTCAACCCCTTCTCGTCGTGCTTGGCCTGACGAGCAGTGTTTTCGTTTCATTTGCTCGCCACAGACTGTCCAACTCGTGTCCCCCACTTCGTTGCTTTCTTTGGTTGTCGCGCGTCGTTCCAATTTCTTGATGGATTTCTCGCTGCGTTCGTCGGCGTGCTGATGTTTCACTGAGCGAAAAGGCGTAGCGCCCGTCGAGTGCTTTGTTCGCAATGACTTAATTGATGACGTATTCATTGATGACGTATTTGCCGTCATGGATGCAGCGCTGGTATTGTGCACACGTATTGTGACGTTTCACATATCGTGACTTTGTATGTACCGTTAACCTGACGTCTTTTTCGTTGAGTTGAAAGCTCAAATGCAAAAAAAAAAAAAAAAAGAAAGAAACGTGGACAGATAAGCAGCGATTGTGCTTGTGGTGTTTGTACCTGTCATTGCTAGCGCGCTCTTTTTAACCTTGTAACGAATCACCGACGACGGCCGCTAGAGCTGGAGGATGCACTTCCCAGTGCTGAGGCGTTCTCATTCTGCTTGCGTACAGCGCGCTCTGTGTACCTGCATAGCAGGCAACTTGCAGACAGCTGTCGGGAAGGCGCGGTTTCTTCACCGCATTCCGCAGTGCAGCATCGTTGCTTCCCGTGGGACAGCAGGCAGTGCTGCCGTCCTCCTTGTGCGCGGGTGCTTTGCGGGGCAGCTCTCTCGGTCCAGGCCCGAGCGCGCCTCGAGGGGGGCCGTCCGTCGAGTGCAGTGCGGCCGCGGGCACCCCAGGCTGGCGGCGCGGTGCTCGGTGTGCTCGCACCCGCCACGTCCGGGCTCTGCGACGTTTCTCTGCGCGTTAATCACGCCTGCCAGTGGTTTAAGCCGGCAGCCCCGAGCGTTGCTGCCTAACTTCCCGCGTGCCTTGGCGGGCCTCTTCGCGGTGCGGGCAGCTTCGAGGATGCCTGGATGCGCGCAACAGCTGTCGGGGCCTGCAGAGCGGCGTGTGTGTAGCGTTGCCATGGCAGCAGCGCCAGTGTGCGGGCCTTGGCCGTCGTCCTCTTGGGTGTCTCCAGTCGCTAATGGACGTCGTCAGCCTCGGGCGCAGCGTGCCCTGATTGATTCTCTTTCAGGGCCCTGCGTGAGGCAGCGACGTGCCATTTGCTTTGGCCTTTGACAGGTCGGGGAGTGTCGTAACCGCGGCGCTGGGATTTGCGCCTTTCCGAGGGAATCTGGTGTCCTTCTCGGCTCGAAACTTGGCGCTTGTATTTATTTATTTTTCGTTGTGAAAGGGAGAGCGCATTGCAAAACTTGCTCTCCAGGCGGGGCACAAGGGGATGTAGTACAGCCTCTTGGGAGAAGTCTGGGCCTCCCTGGGAGCGCGAGCACTGGCTGACAACATATCAGCATTGGGGTGGAATCGAATTCCAGGCATATTTCGACAGTTAATGTAAGTTATCTCCTCAAGTGGTCCCCCACTACAGCGAGGAGGCTGGCCCAGTTGGTTCGTCGGTACGATGCAGAAACGCTGTGCGTAGTTTATTCTCGAGCGCTGCTGCCCTGATTGGTCGCAGCCGTTCGGCGTGTCGCTAAATTTCTGACCGCTGCCAGGGAACACCTCTAGCTTATCTCTCGCTGTGGTCGCCTTAAAATATTTGCTCAGAGCAGTGGAAAGAGACTGACGTAACACCGAGTGATCAGTGAGCAGCGTAGAGTGGAGAGCTGGAAACTAGTAGTGAAAGATATGAGTGCCAGGATATCTGATCCATTGCGCAGATAAGAGGTGAATTGCCATAGCTGATACCAAGGTACTTCTGACGGAAGCTGCAGGCGAGGTAAGGCAGGCAGGTGTAGATGATAGGTAGATGCGTGTGCTGCAGTCGGCAAACTGTTTACTGATAAAATCAGCCGGCTTGTCTCAGTCACGTCTATCGGTCGACCCGACCTAGATTTCGATAAGGTCGGTGAGATTTTGTTCCGCATGAAGTCCCGTCGCTATTGCTTCGCGAATCGCAGGTGAGCCAGCGCCAGATGCCTGCCAAATATTAGCGCAATTTTATTACCAGTATTAACGCCAATTGTTTAAAAGATTTACTTCGGAATGCTTCTCTCTTTATAGAAGGGGCACACTGTTTTTGTATAGCAGAGTTTGAATTTTGGGTTGCTGAAAAGGCAACACTTGATGGACAAAGTTACCTGATCAAAGTTATCAGGACCTGATGGCCTGATGGACAGGTAGCATAAAGATCCTCTGCTCCTTTTGCCTGATAACCAGGTGTTCCTGGGGGAATAAAACCCTAATAAAAAAATGTAGTACAACAGGACAAGAAATGAGACGACACGAGGGCAGGGTGGACACAGTGCGGACATACGAACAACATTACAAAGTACTCTTGTTTCATCGTTTACTGTTGTCCGGAGTGTTGTCTGAAAAGAATTTAACTACAATTTAAGTACAACTGGGCAAGGCCGCATTGATTTTTTTATGGTGGCTTAAGTGTCTTAGCGTCTTTACGACATTCTTAATGAATGGGCGAATTTCTCAAGATTTTTCAAGCAATGGAAATAACCCATATTTAAATCGCCGTATAGCGGTACCCAATACTTGAGCACAACTTGCCGATAATTTACAAGGTGTGTTTTGTTTCTTAGATGGTGTCGAGTACAGGAGCCGCGACACTTGAAGCGTGGCTCTTGTTTTATTATTATTACTGTTATTTCGGTTAGCGTAGTTTTCGGCACGGCTACTTGAGCACTGCAAGGGTTTAGTTCTTTAAAATGCCATCTCGTCTAGGATAAACGAAGCCTGACCTACCCTTTGCTGTGGCAGTTACGTGGTTGCAAAGTACAGGAGTGGGCGGCTCCGCTCCAAACCGATCTGACTTTCGAGACGACCATTACTTGCTTATTTGCACCCGCTCCACACCGGGCACGTGTATGCTCGTCCCTGTGTGAACAGCAATGAAGCCAAGATCCCGAGTTCAGGGGAAACACGAGCCCTTTCCAGCCGGTACGCATTGAACTGAGCATTAACGTGTCGAGTGGAATACTGATTTCCAGGAAGACCTTGTCACCTGCCCAAATTTTAAATAGTAAGGTGTCTTCCGTATACAGCGTACTGCGTGTCGCGGATAGCAAGAAGTAAACGACATAGCGATGTAGGCTTCCCGTTACTGGAAAACAGGAGCGGGTGACGGTGCGTTGCATGTGTATGGCTCGCTGCATTGCGTCCTTCCATAAGCGTTGCGCAGAGTTTTCTGTGCATGAAGACATTTCTAGGCCATTTTTTTAGCGCCAGCCTTTTTATTTTCAACAGGCCGCATTGTGCAGCTTTATGGCGTTTCCGCCCGTTGACTATGTCGCATGTTTTCCGCCATCGGTAACACTAGCCGCAGTGCAGTCAATAAGCTTCGCTGCCCACGTCCTGAACAATATCAAATGAATTGTGTCGCCGCTTGAGCCGATGTTTTCGTTGTTTGTTCGCAAACCGGAAACAATGGCGAAGCGCGCTCGTGCGTGTCTGTGTGTGCGCGCTTTAGTTTTTTTTTTTTTTCGTTTTGTTTTGTACCTTGGCTAAGGATTTCCATAACAATCTCTCCTTTCTACCGTTGCTTGAAGAACTGGCTGACTGTTCAGAAATCCCTGCTGGAACGTGCTGCCGAAGTCGCTGCTAGGCTGCGCCCAGTGCCCTCCTATAATATTGCATACTGCAAATAAGGTTTACTCCTCCTCCGCCTCAAAGTACACAGCCTTTAAATTTGGTAGCCAGTGGCAATATAATTCTGTATGCATGCCTCGAGAAAGGTCGGCCTCCGACCGAAACATCCAGGAATAAAGCTTTTAGAAGCTAATTATATATACGTGCGTGGGTGTGTGTGTGTGTGTGTATAAAATCATTATTACTCCGCAAGGGCTCCCGCGACTTTTAGGAAAATGTTCGAGATGTTTTTTTTTCTTTCTACACTTATTTTTATCGTTTCAACTGAGTTTTACCGTCTTTTGCCTGTTCCTTTTCTTTTCCATTCTCCACGTTTATAGATTTTCGTGAAAATACGCACCTACTGCTTTATAACAAACGTTGGCCTATTTCTTCCCGGAAGGCGGTAATGGAAAGTGTCGTGTGGTCGTCGTCGTTTCTCGCTAGAGGCGAGTTGTCGTCTCTGGTCCGTCCGTTCGTTCGTTGGTGCGTGCGTCTTCTTCTGCCACATGCGTGGCGCACCTTTTGGGCGAGCACGATGATGACGACCCCCGTTTCCCCCGTCGTTCGCAGGTTCTGGTGGAGTTCGACAACGCCGACTGGAAGCGGCGCGAGTGGCTCCGTGTGTACGAAGACCGCTTTGCGGCGTTCCTCGTCGAGGAGACGCTGACGTGGCACGTCCGGAGTCCCGATGAGTCTCCCAGCCCCGCACTGGTGAGTGGCTCAGGGTCCCCCCTGTGGGGCGCAGCGCGGCGCGGATGACGCTGGTTCGGCCCTCGTGCCCGCCTCATCACGGCCGCCGCGAGCTCACCTCTGGCCGAGAGCCTGACCCGAAGTTGGCCTCGCGAGTGCTTGTGAGCTGACCGTGCTACCGTTTCGGCCGTCATCGGTTCCATGAAAGCGTGATCGGTAACGAACAGAGGACGCATTTAGCGTCATCAGATCCTCTTGCATATGTTTCTCTTGCATATGTGAAGGAATTCTGACTTTAGCGTGACAAAGGCCTGACTTGTATGAGGAAGAGGCTATTTTTGTGTGTATGATTTTTTTCTCGATTTTGACGTCCGAGTTTATGACCACCAACAGAGCTGGTGCTGTACTTTTGCACAACGAATATCCCGACACCCGTATCAGGGTTAACGAATGGACGCTGCGTTGAGCCTGCAGGCAAAAGGAAATTCGCAAGAATTTTGACTAATAAAAGTTTTTGAGTGCAATCATGAGCCATTCCGCATTCGTCTATAAGAAATACTAACGTTAGTTACAGGACTGCAGTAACAGTCACGAAATGGTTTCCTCAGCAATAGTACATGCCAGCACAGTGTAACCGAATACGAGCGACGTCGGATAGCGGCTCATTGTATCTCACTCAAGACTCTATTCTGTCTCCTGGAAAGAAAAAAAAAATACTGTGGAAATAGACAAAAATGAGGTCTCTTTTCCCGCTCCCCTGTGACGGACTTCCCTATGGCGAATGATCCTGTGTGACCAAATGGCCTATTATAAATCGGCCCATGACAAAACGCCGTGCGACGAACGGGCCTACACCCGCATGAAAACATGCAGTATCTGCGTGGTGAATAGCTTTCATCTTGCTGCAGCTTCGTTTAACACCTTGAAACTTCAAAAATAATGTTGAAACATTCGCAAGATTTCACTATTTCCATCACTCACCTAAAGAGTAACCGCTACAGATATCGACGACTGTTTTCGGGGTCGAAGGATCGTCTTGGGACCACCATGACCCGGTATCCTCGCGATTAGCAGCCTGAATGCTTTTGCCCATGCGTGAGCTACGTCGCCGCCATGACTACATAGGAACCGAAGCATCTCTATCGAACCCGTGCGTGTAGTTCTCTGCAAAGGAACATTCTGGCGAGTGTGCGAATACGGCGCCAGCGTGCAAAGACTGACAAAGGAATGAAGACAGACGGGAAAACGAAGGGTCCGACGCCAACTTTCAGCTCTTCGTGGTTCCTCGGCGTCCCTCGTCTGCAGCGTCGCTTTTATTTTCAGAAACAGTCGCCCAAGCTTACCCTTTCTTGAGCATAGCTAAGGCGACAATTACGACGCCTTTGTTGTCTCCCGGCCTGCGCGTTGCGACACCCCACTCGTATTCGTATTGTGGGTGGAGGGATCGACCTGTTACGTCGGCAGCGAGGATGCGTTCGGAGTGACGAGCCGTAACAAACTACGACGGTCGTTTGTTCCAGCCGACTCGCGAATAAACTTTCAGCGCGGCAGCTGCGGGCCTCTTTTATGGCCTCTTCGTCCTCCCTTTCCAGGCCAGCCGAAGTATTTGTGGCCGCCTTAAAACTGGCGCATGAAAATAAAGCACGGCGATCGATCGTCCCCTGTTCAAACGGGGCTCTTTCCCATTCCTCGTCAAAATACCGGCTGCGGCAGGCCGGTTGCCGTGCGGGGGACCTGCCGGACAGAGCCAGCCAGCCGGGGTCACTGGCCGAAGAGGCCGGCGCACGCCCGCTGACTCATCTCGCGCGCCAGGTGCTCGCTGTCGTCTCCTCCGCGGCCGCCGGCCAGGTTTTGAGCGACCACGTTTCGCCTTTCGGGCTACGCGGCCGGCCTGGTTTGCATGCGCGATTCCGCGTGGGCTGCAAGTGCGCCCCGCCGCCCTTGGTGGCCTCTACTGGAGGCTAGGAACGTTCGTCGAAATTACAAGTCCCACGTGAGGAATTAATCAGGCTTTGAACTGCTCTACGTTGACAGGGCTCGTTCGAAATTGAACGAGGCTGGTTGGTTGGCTTGCACGTGTGTGCTTGGAGGTTCTTGAGCGGCACGGAATGCGGCCCCGTTGGCGACGGAAGCGCGCGCAGTGGGCACAACTCGGTCCGCTGTTCCCGTTACTCTCGCTTCAACGGTAGTCGCCCTTTGTTTTATTTTAACGGTTTCGCACGAGCGCGCGCACAACGAGTAATCACTAACGGGGACTGTTCTTTTTTTTTTTGTTGTTGTTGTTGTTGTTCAAATCGTGGGTATTTTACGCACCGCTGCTGCAACTGGACTAGAGGCGCACCCCAGTAGAGGTGCTTAGGATTAACTTTGGCCACCTGAGGGTATTTGACGAGCGCCGAAATCGCACCAGGGTCTTGAATTGAACCGTTGCATTCCAAGTTTGAAGTGGTGCGGTCGGGTAAAGACTCGAGGGAAACCGTTGTGCAAATTAACTTGGGACTTGACTCGAGGCGGACGGCAAGCACCGGACGAATGCTCATGCGGGTATTTATGAATTTGGAGGTGACTTGCAATGTGGTGCGCACATTTGCTTTACTTGGCGGTGATGTTAATAACTGAACAAAATGTTGGGGTTGTACTCCCACGTGATTAACTATGCTTCAAAGATTTCTGCTTCATATTTTGCAGATTCGGTTCATTTTTTGTTTGTTATTGGAAGTGATTCTTGCTTCTTTTTATGTTGAAGTTTCTGTCATTTTGCATAGGCGGTATCGCCATCCAGCGGAGCATTTTTTGCAGCAAACAATCGCGTTCGAGTATGAACGACGAGAAGGAAGTTATTGTGAAATAACACGACTGCGCGCCAGACATTGTTTTGTGGTTTTCCGGTATTGTTTTGCCGCGCTGTCACGAGGAGCGGAGGTGCAGCAGGTCCTATGATCGTTTCTTTTTGAACATGTTGGCGTATCAAGTGCCCGTGCAGTACAGATGGCCGAGCATTTTCAGCTTCCACGTTTTGAAGCGCTCATCGTCACGTGTAAAGGGCGAAGGAAACGCGAGTATTCGACGTTATAGGGGTAATAATAGTCTAGCCGTCTTTACTAAACGACGTCACAGGCAACGCACGGTAGCGGCGCAGCGAATGTCTCAGACCCCCGCGATTGTGTGACGCGCATCACGGTGTCACAAGGTGACGCGTGGTGCCGACGTACACAAATCATCGCGAGGTCTGTTTTTTTTTTTTTTTAACATCTACAGAAACGTGTATGAACTGGAACACTACATAGAATCGCGTAGTGTTATTGTACAATACTATATGTAGAATAAGCGATTACATTCACTGCATACGTGCACACCACCAATCGGGCACGATGTCGGGAAGATTGGAAATGATCAAATGCAAAACACAGAGAATAGAATACAAGAACTAAAAGGGAAATGATATTTCCAAGGCGACGCCAACTATGCAGCATGCGTATACCGCCCATCCTCGTGTAATGTAACGCCTTGTTTGTACTCTCTGGTAATACGAACAATTGCGATGGCGAAGAGCAGCCGCAGGTGTTTTTCACGGAAACGATCGATCATCAACCGAGCTACAGCTCTGCTAATGCCTCGAAACAGTGCAGTCTGTTTTAAGTGGAGGCTCGCGAGTGTCTGTCCTCGCCATATGTGGTTTCGAAAAAGGCTCGGAATTTTAACATTGCGAACTGCGCAAAGGGCAACCATCACGAATTCTTCCTAGGGCGTGGTATAAAGGCACGCAATGCGTCGAGGGAACTAGCAACGTGGTGAACAAATGCTAAAAAATAACTCGTAACACAGCTCGCCGAGTTTTTTTTTTTTTTTTTTTTTTGTATGCAGGGCATTGAACTTTTTTTTTTCATAACACCGTTTCCCCACTTTTAGCAGCTTTACGCGATTTGCTCGTGAGGCCGGTATTTTGATGGAATTTCGTCACACTTGTTAAGGCATGAGTAGCAACAACTTGATGTGGGTGAGTTGGCACGACATGACTGAATTGTTAAGGCGCAGAAAAAAGAAAAAAAAAAGCGGACACGAGGAGAAAACGAACAACACAGACGAGGCGCCACTTCCAACTGAATTTTATTAATGAAAAAACAGCATTTACATGTTATTCGCACACGACGTCACCCGTTGCGTTCTGGTCCACTTTTCAGGAATTCAGTCTCTGCTGCTGAAAGGGCAATAGATGTTTCGCTGGTGCACCCCTCGCACGCTTTTTCGATTGGGAACGCTTCGATAATTTCTCTTCAAAGCCTCTCGCTGGCCCTGCGCAGAAATCTCGCTTGCTCTGACTTCGGCGAGCACTTGCGTTTTTTACAGTGACGTCGGACATGTGCGCTCCGGCTTTATTTTTCACAGCCCGATCGTGTTCTGGCGACCTTTTGTTAAAGCAGCCACCGGTATGCCCGATGTAAACCTTGGAGCAACTCAGTGGGACTTCGTACACAACATGGTGTATGCTTTCAGTGTGCTGAGTCTTATGCTTCTTTGTCCACAGCGGGGCCTTTGGTTTTTGACCTCATGGGGCAAATCTTGGACAACTTGCGAGGTGCGCTAAAAACAACACTCCCACCACACCTCTGCGCTACCTTTTTTATGCCATGTGACCTTGTACCAGGTACCTTTTCCGTGTCTATCTTACGTTGCTCCCCCCCCCCCCCCCCCCCTGTTTTTTTTAAAACTTCAGTTCCTGTAAAAGCGCCTCACAAACACCAGACAAAACGAAATACGGAAACCCTGCTTGTTCGAGCCGTTCGATCTGACTGTCAAAGCTTGATTGTACTTGGTCGGTACAGGATCTGTTCAATGCAGCCCGTTAGGCAAGCTACAGTTACAGCTCTTTTTGTCAATTTTGGAGTGCGCAGTCAAAGGCGAGCGGGTGATACCGCCAGTACACGTGGGTGACCTCGAACGCAATAGGCAAATCGAGAAAACGAATTTTCTTCCTGACACGCATCTCCCACGTAAACTTCCGCGCATCAGATAACCCCAGAAACGAGTCGACGACTTTGCTTGTGAGCAAAATAGCTTACTCTCTCTTGTGTCGGGGTGCCCGTTCTACCACGACACAATTCAGTAACAAGGAAATCATCCACATATATCATAATTATGTAGTAAATTCCATCACCCAGGCTGGCACTTACACGCTGATCAAAAGCACTCAGAAAAATGTCCTACCGGATGGGCGCCAAGATCAGACCATATACCAATCTCGCGGTGCGTGAACGTAACGTAAGACAGACACGGAGAAGGTACGCGTCATCCCCTACGGGTACAGTGGGTCACATGACCTAAAAAAAGGTAGCGCAGAGCTGTGGTGAGCGCACCTCGCAAGTTGTCGAAGATTTGCCCCATGGAGGTCAAAGCCGAAAACCCCCGCAGTGCACAAGAAGCATCAGACTCAGTACACTGAAAGCATACAAAATGATGTGTATGAAGTCCCAATGAGTTACTCCAGAGTTTACATCGGCCAGACCGGTGGCTGATTTAAAGGGACAGGCAATCGATTTTTGTCGAGTATATCTTCTTTATCCCAAATGAAAAGGCATCACTTCGAACACCCTAATCCGAAACGGTTTTGCTGATAGCGCCCTAAAACTTTTGGAGTCGGAATTTTCAGGTCTACCAGCCGTGTGTGTCCCGCCAAAAAGAACGCTGACAACCGTGGCAGTGGGCCGTGCGGCAACGTTCTTTTAACTGCACGTGATATTAAAAGAGGTGTTAAAAAACTTGCTCCCGGCTAAAACAAGAATAACTTGCAACTTATCGTATTTCTTCATGCGCTTTGTGAATCACGCGTTAAAATCGACGTTTACACGCCACAGGGCGCCCCCTTTCAGACTTCAGAAACTGTAGTGCGAAATTACAATTGTGTCTGCCTGTTTTCTTTTTATTATTATTACCTGTGGTTACCCAAGTATATAAAACGCTTGCTTTCATGTGAGCTAGACGACAAGCACTCTACAAAAGCCGGTCGTCTGTCTCATTAAAAGTTACCCGCAGTAGGAGTGCGGACAATTTTGAAAAATATTCGCGCTAGGAGTGCGGATAAGGACGGCCCACGAAAACAAAAAGCGAACGCAGAGACGCTTTAAAATTTTCAAAAGAAAATTTTAAAATACATATAAAATTCAAGCTTACACAAATACTCGTGTTAGAAACGTCTTAGCAGTTTCAGTAGCTGCAAGGTTCGCACGTCACGTGACCTGGGCCCATATTGTAGAGCCAATTTCTACACTACGAACCGCCACCCTTGCGATTTTGGAAAGTTTGGTGCCAAATTAAAATGATTTGCGCTAATTTGTTTTCAAATTGCTTGTTGTTACCCCACCAAATAAAACGCTGGCTTTCATGCGAGCTATAGGACATACACTCGACGAAAATCGGTTGTCTGTCCCTTTACGAAAGGTCGCGAGAACACGATCGGGCCGGGCTGTGAAAAATAAAGCCGGAGCGCACATGTCCGATGTCACTGTAAAAAACGCAAGTGCTCGCCGAAGTCAGAGCAAACGAGATTTCTGCGCAGGGCCAGCGAGAGGCTTGGGAGCGAAATTATCGAAGTGTTTCCAGTCGAAAAAGCGGGCGAGGGGTGCACCAGCGAAACATCTATTGCCCTTTCAGCAACAGAGACTGAATTCCTGAAAAGTGGACCAGAACGCAACGGGTGACGTCGTGTGTGAATAACATGTAAATGCTGTTTTTTCATTAATAAATTTCAGTTGGAAGTGGCGCCTCGTCTGTGTTGTTCGTTTTCTCCTCGTGTCCGCGTTTTTTTTTTTTTTTTTGCGCTTTAAACGTTCTTTCAGAAGGCATGAGCTACGTAACAATGAGCACGTCGAAATTTCTAAGGTTGCCGAGGAGCAGCCTTGATCTAGAACAAAGGTTCAGGCTTTGGCTCTGTACTCTCAACCAGGATACCGCCGTAGATTGCATTGCTGTTTGGTACAGGGTTGGTTGTTCTTCACATTACATGCACATTTAGCAGGAAAAGGTTCGTAAAACTCTAGCTATGAGTGTAGTTGGCGGATTTTTTTTTCTGGTCCGTCCATCTGTTTAGTTCTCTGCCCTCCGTACTGATTCCCGTAGCCAGCAGTTTTCCCGACGGAAGGGTTCAAAATGGAACCAGTTTCTGCTTGCTGCGCGCGTGGCAGCCACTGTCTTTATTCACGCTGTGGTGTCTGGGGCACTTTGCCGTATCCAGCAAACGCAGTCACACAACTGCCTTCTCTGCCATTTGAGATTTGCGAGTTCTATTTTGGTACCGCGGCTGGAATTGGCGTCAGCCAGTATCTGTGGTTTCTGGTGGCGGTAAAAATGTTGAAATAATAAGGCAGTACGAAATATTTTCTAAAAGAAAAAAAGTCACCGGTGGGTTACTAGGCTGCTGAGTTAAAAGCGCCCGCACTGTGTGCAATGTTCTCACAAAAACTGTTTTCTACAAAAAAATTCAGTAGGGAATTTTAATGAGTAGGATAGTGGGAGTGGAGCCCTATTCGGGGGATTCATGTGTTGCCCGAGCCGTCTTTGCTCGGGTCGACAGCTCAGGAGAGGAGTGGTGAAGGGCGGCTGGTTTGTGCGTGAATGCCACGATCATACGTTTGAATGTACTGTTAAGGAAAAATAAATTCATTCGGACTGAGTGTAAGCGTGTTTCTGTTTGTAGTTTTCGAACTGCACAACTTCAGGTGCCCTATATTAAGTGACCCACTTTGGCTCAAGTATAGCTTGGGTCCGTAAAAGCCCGCTACGATATTTCAAAGCCCCGGATCGATGCTGCTTGTATGTGCCGAAGCGTAGCTGTCGAACGGATGCGTAGGTTTCGGCCTCGACCGGCGCCCTTACCTAACGCCGGCTCTCCATTCGAGATAAGATAGGAGGACCGTCCAGTGCTGCTGCCAGCTGCAGAGGTGGCCGGCTCGCTCGTATCGGCGATCGAGCGAGGCTCCCTTGTGCGAGCCTTCGATTGGATCAGATCGCAGGAGCCGGAGTGTGCTCGCTGTGGGCGTTGCCCGACGGCCCTCTCAACGACCCGCGGAATCACGCACTGCCCATTGATCGGCGCCTAGAAATGCACGCACGCCGTTACCCGAAGGGAATTGGGGCGCCAAGGTGGCTGGAACCACAACCACCCGAGGAAGGCAGAAGGTCGCTAAAAATGCTCACCTGGGAAACCGTGGGTAGAAGTGGTGCTCGCAGCGTCTTCGCGATATGTTCCGTGAATGCCTGCTGATAAGTGTCACGAGTTCATCGCCCGCTCGTGGCGCTCCTGCTTGTCCAGCGGGCGCAGTATTAGTGAGGCTTGCAATTACAGATCATCAGTCCCGGATTCAGGCGCGGGCTACGCCCGCGGCCTGAATCCGGGACTGCGAAGCTGCCCGGTGTTGGTTTTCAACCTGTGTTCCTGTGGTAGGGCGGGGGAAATTCACGCTCGCATTTCGGACCGCGTAATAAACTTGAAGTCGTAACTGCTTCGTTCATGACAACGCCGCCTTTATTAGCCGCCGAAAAAAAAAAAAAAAAGCACTGCGAAAAGAAGCACGGGTAGGACGGGTGGTAGACAAACATAAACCGTCCAGCGCCCCGTGTCTGTGCATCTTTTGTGCGAGCTCTTGTCCCTCTCCTCTTTCCCCCCCCCCCCCCCCCTTTTTTTTTTTTTTGCGTTGGGTAATGAAGGCGGATATTCCTGCAACACCAACTTCCCCAAATGTCTGCCGTAATAGTGAGTACTCCGGTTGGCACTTACGGATTGTTTCGCTAAGTCGATCCAGCTGCCGCTCGGTTGTCATTTAGTGGCTCCGCGGCGAGCGCAAAGGGTCATCCCAGCAAACGCGCCTATCCGTTACGTATCCGGGAGAATGCTTCTCGAACGCGTCTTTATTCTGTCTCGTTTATGTCTGTGCCTGGCTTCGCTCGGGCCAGTCGGGCGCGCCAGCGTGTACAGGAGATGCAAGCCAACCATGCAGTCCGATCGCCATACGCCGGGTGTACGCAGACGCCAGGCGCGCCGTATGTCCTCTGCCCACTCACTCGGCTCGGCGCTCATAAATTTTATCGCCGGGTGTGAGTCACGCCAGGCTTGGACAGAGTCACGAGATCGCTCCGCGTTACAAGGTCACGTGTTCGATTCCCAGCCTGTATTTGTGAGGTAGGTAAGTGCAGAAACGCCCGTGCGCACAAGATTTCAGCGCACGTTTGAGCAATACGCGCTCTCAATTGAGCCCTCCAGGCGTAACTTGGCCGCCGGCGAAGCGTTTATCCCCTCCCATAGTTTGAGGCCCGAGCAGAGGACGAGGCTTCCTGCCAACGCAACCTCGGTTCCGCTATTAGAAACGCCGAGGGAGAGTCAGAGGTCGTATATCAATCCTCCAAGAGTAGAATTGAACGCTGTGTGGATGACTGTTGCATACATACTTGCGCTGAACACCTGTCTTCGCACTCCTGTGCCTTGCCAATCCTTAAAAAAGAGTGCTCATCCAGGACAGCTTTTTTTTTTCTTTCTTGCATTACGGAACCAGCTTGAAACCAATTCAGTCTCGCCGCGATAAATCTGCGTACACCTTGGTTTTGTTGCCGAAATCTGTCTTTCCGATGTTCTCTTCCCTGTACTGTATGCTTCGACGTTTTTTTCCTTCAGTCAGTTGACATGTGATAATCCTGACAGGTGCTTATTGGTCGTCTCATTTTGCGCATTTCTATGGTTCTGTGTGCTTAAATACAGCTTCCCATGGACGTTCATCCTCGATTTTTTCCCTCTGCCAAAGATATCTTCTACCTTGGGCTTATTTACCACCAGCTCAAACCTAATCCATAACCCGCAACAATCGTCCGTTCGTACTCGCAGTGAGCGTCTAATATCGACCAGCATTTCTCACCCGTACTTCTGCCCCTGTTTGCGTTTCTGCTTCTAAGAAAAGCACCGTGTTTGAAAATTCGAGCTTCGGAACGGTATTTAATTTTCCAGGTGGGCCGGCAGCAACGAACACGCAGCCCGTGGCGCTTTGTAATCGCTGCCTCTGCTGACACACGGCAACCGCACATTAGCCGCAAAAAATTGGCCCGAGATTTTGCGCACGTTAATTAAAGTCGCAATAAAAATCTCGCCCTTTTCGTTTTGAAAATTTAGTGCAGGATAAAAAACGCGTTGTTTGAAAACTGTGTTGTACGAGTGCCTTTTCGTTTTGTTTACGCTCGGCACTCTTGACAAAAAAACTCGTAAAAGGGTAGTAACGGCTGTATTTACTAACTCCTTGCGGAGTTTACTACCCCCCAGGACGGTAGGTAGGTCCTACCACTTAGTGTGGAACCGTTACTAGTCTAGACCGTAACTGCTCTAGACGTAACTGCTCTAGTCTAGACTTAGTAACTGCTGCTGGTTTCATACTAACATTCACCGAAGTAACAAATGCTATGAATTTTTGAACATAATAACTACAGCTTTTTCCACACCAAATCACGATTAAAAAGTTTTTGCAAATCGATATGCTGTCTTGTATCTGCTCACATTAGAATGCATAATTATAAAATTTTCGCTACAATATTTGATTTTTACGACAAGCACACCGGCTCTCTCAGGGGACTTTCCGCTGCTGGCTATAAAAGCAAGGAGAGCAGATGTACTTCTAAGGTAACTAAGTAATACTCGCTCTCCTCGTGCATCCCGTTGGCTTTCTTGCTCAATTCAGTTGTTGATTGTCCACGTGTGATATGTGCGTGATGAATGTGTCTATGTCGCGCTCCGCACTCAGCAGATCCACATTGTTACGCGTAGCTTTTTACTAGGTCATGCATGACCGGTTAGTAAAAGCAACTAAGTACCTAGTCAATACCGGGACAAGTAACTGATTAGTGTTCTGTTAGGAAGTGCGCCGATTTTTTTTTTTTAAGAGTGATGTCATAGATTCCTCTTTCCAAAAACGAGCGAGTGAGCAAAGCCTCGTGGGTAACGTTGACTTTTCCGTAACGTGCCAAGTGGCGGTCAGAATTTCGTGTTACGGAATGTGATAACGCTACCTACCGCGGTGCTTGTTATCAGCCGCGCTCTATAAGGCGCCGTCAGCAGGCTTTCCCCGAATCTGCAGCCGTCAGCGTCGTGTTGTCCCCCGGCGCGTGTTCGGCTTCTCCGCTCGCCCCTTATCGGTCAGCGGCGTGGCGCCACTCTTCTCCGTCCCCCTGTTGACTTTTTCAGACCGAGACAGAAAGCGATGCTGTCCCGGAAGAACTGTCTTGGCGCATGCAACTGCTCGAAGTGAGGAGCCGTGAAAGGAGGGTTAATCCGCGAATGGTTCGGCAACCGATCTTCCCCGTTCGCTGGCGACACTTCCTTCGCGCACAACGTTCGGAATGCGACCTGCACACTTCGTTGTATCCTGTATTCTTCATCGAAGGTCGTGTTTTTGCGAATATTCTCTCACCTTCTTATGCATACGGCGCAGTTCCGAACCGACATATTGCATCGGTAAAATGGGCCGTACATGTCGCAATACTTCAACGCAGTGGAAATATCGGGTACGCTTGAGGCAATACGTAAGAGACTAACGGAAGTTAGTAGTGTTCTGGTAATTATTAAATGTACGCATTGCATTTGAAAGACCGTCACTTAGACGACAAAAACCATTACTTATTGGAAGCTTTCAGATCGGCGTCGTTCCGAACTGCGCCCCGCGAGGTGCGTGATCACGCCGGTCGCGCTGCCATCACGTGGCTCTGCGGACAGACCTTTGGCGCCACGTTTGAAAGTTACAGCTGCAGCTACTCTCTGCTACACTGCTCTCTGGGTTGTTGGGAATCCAGGCTATCACCTATGCGGTTAAATATTACTTTGACCCGCCGCGGTGGCTCAGTGGCTAAGGCGTTGCGCTGCTGAGCACAGGGACGCGGGTTCGATTCCCGGCCGAGGCGCCCGCTTTTCTGATGGAGCCGAAAAGCAAAAGGACCCGTGTGTGCCAGATTTCGGCGTACGTTAAAGATCCCCAGGTGGTCAAAATTAATCCGGAGCCCTCCACTACGGCGCGCCTCATCGCCAGCGTTGCGTCGGTGCGTTAAACCCTGTAATCAATCAATCTGTTTCTAATGCGGCTACGTAAACCTCACGACAGATATACCGGGTGTTCAAAATTAAACTTTACCGTTTTCTTACAATTAGGCACTGGGAGGCACACGATGCCCACCTGTGCAAATAAGTTATGTGGCCGGGGGGACACAAAGTGAGATGATAATTGGCGCTGTCAGCAGCCCAGTTAACTAAAATTGTATAATGAACCTTTTGTCGACTTCAACAAGTTGGTACGCGTGTATTGAAAAGTTCGAGGCAGTCGTGTTTCCAGAAAGTATCAGTTGAAAGAATTCGTCTAGCGTGTCCGTGCGCCAGGATATCAGTCTCCAAATTTTAATAGTCGTTCGCATGATGACGCGTGCGAGAGAGTTACGCTCCTTCCTGATGTGACGCGGCTGGTGCGTGCGGCGTTTAGTCTGGCGAGGGAGCGGAGGCATTGACAAAGATAACTGTCCCCCTTCCCCTCTCGGCTGGCGAAATGAAGATATAACAGCGCAACAGCCGCCGCGTCACATCAGGGGGGAGGCGCCGAGCCTAACTCTTGCATGCTAATCCTGCGAACGACTATTAAAATTTACAGACTGGTATCTCGGAGCACGGACACGCTAGACGAATTCTTCCAACTGATACTTTGTGGAAACACGACTGCCTCGAACTTTTCAATACACGCGTACCAACTTGCTGCAGTCAACAAAAAGTCAATTATGCAATTTTAGTTAATGGGGGTGCTGACAGCGATAATTATCATCTCACTTTGCGTCCCCCTGGCCACATGACTTATTTGCCTAGGTGGCCTTTGCGTGCCTCCCGGTGCCTAACTTTAAGAAAACCATAAGGCTTAATTTTGAACACCCGGTATACCGTCAACATGCGACGTTAGAAATGCTTGCAGTCGTACACAATGTTGTCCTGTGAAAATACTCATACGGAGTACTGGGGCGGGGAGGCTCGTGGAAGTGAACTAGTTGCATCACGCGAACTTACTCCGTTTGAAACGAGGCGTATTAACACAGTGTACGGCAATGTGGTCCCGGACAAATTGGTCCCTGAAAATATGGGAGCCCGGACAAAATGGTGCCAAGTCCATCCTTCGACCTTATAAAAAAGTTGTCGACATCTGTAACGATCACTTTGTAGGTGAGTGATGGAAATAGCGGTATTTTGCGAATGTTTCACTATTATTTTGGGCGTTTTGAGTTGTAAAATGGAACTGTAGCAATATCGCAAGGCATTCAACGTGAGCATTCTGCATGATTTCATGCGGTTGTGGGACCCCCGCCCGTTTTTCGCATTGGCGTTTTGTCATGGGCTGACTTGTAATAGGTGATTTGGTCACTAGGATCATCCACAAAGTAAGCTTCGTCATATGGCCGCGGAAATAAATTTGGTTCTTATTTCCTGTTTATTGTTATTTGTTTTGTTTTCATGAGTCAGAATACAGTCTTCAGTCAGGAACAATGAGCGGTGGTCCGACGTCGCTCGTATTCGGTTACACTGTGCTGGTATGTACTGTTGCTGAGGAAAACATTTCGCATTAATAACTGCTACTGCAGTCTTGCAATTAACGTTATAAAGCTCTCTCATAAATGTATACGGAATAGCCCATGATTTCACTTATAAAAATGTTTATTAGTCAAAATTGTAACTTTCGTCTTGCAAATTTTCTTTCGCCTGCAGGCTCAACGCAGCGTCCGTTCGTTAACCTTGATACGAGTGCAGCAATAACCGTTGTGCAAAAGCACAGCTCCAGCTCTGTTGGTGGTCACACACTTGGAAGTCAAAATCAAGAGTAAAATCATACACACAAAAATGGCCTCTTCATCATACAAGGCAGACCTTCGTCGTGCTAGAGGCAGAATTCCTTCACATGTGCAAGGGAAACATCAGCCGGTCGTAACAGGTGGGCAGGGGGATTAATCCTCACCCCTGTGCGATATCAGCACCCTCTTCCGCGATCTCACCTGCCTCGCTTCGCTCTTTTGTTGAATTTTTCTTCACTGCCCCCTTCACACCGACGGGCCTGTGCCAAAACGCCAGTGGCGAACGGGCCGTTTCCTAGTTATAGCGGCTAGCCTGGACAAAATAAAAAATGAATACGTACGAGGAAACATGACATCGCTTACCAACAAATGGGAGCGAACTGACTAACTGCGATAACTTGTACCAAAACACCTTGCATGCTTCAAGCTGACTTGGGACCAAATTGTCCGGATCACGTATAAACACCCCCCCCCCCCCCCTCCCCATAGCTAGGATCTTTTTTACGCGATGAAGGGAGTGTGTTCTTGGCGTTCCCCTCAAGGCAAGGGCCCTTTTGTGTGCATCGCGTTCCTTCAGAAACCGTCGGAAGGATCACTTTTTTTTTTTTGCCTACTCAGCGAGTCACCGGGAAATGCACCCATAAAGTGCCTGTAAAAGAAAGGGCTGACCTTGACTTACAGAAAAAAGAAACATCGCGCTACGTTTTGAGAAGCCAAACTATTTCCAGGGAATTCATGCACAATGGTGGTGGCAAAAAATATTCGAGCCCCGCTTTGCGTATTTGAAAACTTACCCGTTCAAACAACTGGGCTGAAACTTGATCCACGTGGGCCTTCCGGTCTTCAGGCTCGCTCAGTTCGTCAAAAAAGCCTGTTTCGGTCCCTGGTTTTTTTACGAGGCGGGTGTGCAGTTCCGCGTAAATTTTTTTCCGCGCCCTCCGTCGCCTTGCGAAGCGGCCGAAGAGATGATAAATGCGTCGCCTAAGCTCGTCCCTTGCTAAGCTGGAAGACTTCAGCCGCTCGGAAGGTGGTGGTGTGGCAGTGCGACCGGAGGCTTTTTAGATGGTGCGCCGAAGGCGCGAGTGGAGCCCTTTTTTCACCAGCGGACATAGACCCGGCACGAGAAACTATAGTTCATCTCACAACCTACATGCAGCACTGTGGAGGCTACATTGTTGTCCCCCTCAGGCCGCCTAACTCACCGCGAAGGAAGCGACAAAAGGCGCCGGGGCCGTGCGGTGCCACTTGCCGAGAGGGGAGAAGGGAGTGTCCTTTCAGGACCCCCTTCACGGCGGATTAGGCGCCCTCAGTGGGCGCACTATTGATAACAATGTAGCCTCCACAGTGCTGCATGTAGCTTATGAGATGAACTATAGGTCGGCCGCGTCGAGCTCGTTGCGGGGCAGCTTTCTGAATAAACAAGCAGCGCCGAATGTGAGCACACTTTCGGTCCCTGGAAGGTCGGCCGCGTCCGTTTCAGCGCGTTCCGGGGCATTCCCTGCGCGGCCCCCGTCTGGGGTAATCGCCGCCGCGCGAATGCTCTCTGGCCGCGGCGTCTCGAGAAAGCGCCAGCCGTGTCTGCTGCCCGGCGAGGGGACTGTTGTAGTTTTTCTTCTCTCTTACTAGCTTGCAGATAACTTGCCTAGCGGCATAATCTATACGAAAACAAGTTACCGCTCTTCAGCACGTATCGTTACAGGGTGGCGAGGCCACGCGTGCAGGAGCCCAAAAACAGAAGGTGCTTCCACTTTGAGTTCCGTTTTCAGACTGACTTTATTGGCAGAATCGAGAGAGAAGGAAAAGAAGTGTACGTATAGAAAAGAATGGGGAGGGTGACTGCAGGCATCCACCGCCACGCAAGAGTTCTTTTCGGAGCGGGCGGCGTGGGAGAGTCGTCTTCATTTCACAGCGTTCACTCACTGCGCGCACAACACACACACACACACAAACCAACCTAGCAGTTCGCAGCCCAGACATGACTCTCGTGCGCCAGCGTCCTCGGGGAAACAGACGTCCCTCGAACGGGTCTCCCCGAATTCCGGTGGCCGCCCCGAAGAGCGTCTGCGGCGATCGCACGAGGTGTCGAGTGACGGGGCCCAGGCGCTTTACGTGACCCGCCGGAGGCAGGCAAGCCTGTGTGATCTTCGTCTGCGTGTGGCGCCGACGCCTCCTCGGTCTTGTCTCTCGCGTTGTCTGCAGCTCCTTACAATAATACAACAAGGACGTCGCGGTCGTGATTGCTTGCCGCCGTGTTCGTTCCGCGTTTCTTCTGTTCCGCTGGGCGCATAACCCCCCCTTCAAGTCCGCAGTTCAGCGAAGGTGGCAGACGCTGAAACTGGGCGGCTCGTGCTCTGCTCGCTTTCGGTGCGTGCTTTGCCTCTGCTTCAGGGTTGATGGTTTAGTTCGAAAAAGAGAAAAGGCGTAAGTTTTTACTCCCGTGTTTTCCTTGAAGCGCGTACATTAGGGCAACTACTGACCGTTTCGCGGACGGTAATAATCGATTCATAGATACCACGTGGGTGTTATTACTCATAATCGCGACGTGGCAGAATTTCTCCCCAAACATACCTGCCAGCAGCAACCGTGCCCAGTTCGCCGGCAGCTTTAAAATTTTTTCTTCAAATGAACAACCCCTGCGTGCTGCATCAGGACTGCGGGAACAGAGTAAAGTCGCCGAATGGTGGTGCCATAACTGACGGCGTAGCTTTAGGCTTGCCGAAGCTGGCGCACTGCAGGCGACTTTGTTCCCCAGACGAGGAATGATAATGGTGCGTGGTTGAGGAGGACTTTCCTGCCCGTTTATCTCTGTCGTTTTCCATTCGATGCTTTCGAGTTTTGGCGTCGATCGTGCATGAAGCCGTTTCCTTTTCAAACACGCTGTAATATTTAAGGAGCAGGGTCGCTCTTCTCTTTGTCCTCGCGTGTGTGGACGTGGCCAGTAAGGCGATACTTGTCGAGACATTTCGGCGCACGCGCATGTCCGCGCGTGCCCTTGAGAGCTTTCCGGAAACTGCGCGGGTGTGCTTTCCGGCCGTTGATAGAGCACCGGCGGGGCCGTTTGTGGCCGCCGTAACGGCCCGCTGTAAAATCTGATGGCCGCCGTGAGGGGGATGGCGCTCGCATAAATGGCCGGTGTGTGCGGACCTTGCGCACGGGGCGGCCTTCTTCCCCGTTCACTTTTCACCGTGCGGCTCTGCTATGCATTGTTATTAATGACTGCGTCGTCCCTGTCGAGAGTCGCTGCCCCCTTACTCGACGCACTTCGCCGTCCCAGGCAGGGCCGACAACGATAGGGTTGCACGTGTTACGGCCGTGTTTAGCCTGCAGAGCAGGCACGCTGTGAGAGCAGACGGTGGATTTGGTTGGTCATAAATGCCCCACCCGTTCACGCGTCGCCAAAAGTTCGCGTGAGCCTGCGCTCTTGACTTTCGTAATTAGCAAACTTCATTTCGGGCGTTACTGTAACCCCGCAGCTGGGCTGCGCTGACGGCTGGTGGGTGGATCAAATGCCGGCTCGCGTTCTGATGTAGCCCCGAAGTCGTCTGTGGACAGTGAGGTGGGCCTGCCCCCTGCATGCCGAAGGGCCTCCTCCTGGTCGTGATGGGGCCAGCGTGGCAGAAGAGCCCGCCAGCCCTTTCCTCGCCCTAGTGCCAAATCGTGCCGACACTGCGCTATTACGCGGCGTCGTCTTTGTGCGCCGCTTCGGCGGAGACAATGTGGCCCACGCCAGGAGGAAAGCAAATGTGCCGCTCTCGCGGGGCCGCTTCCTTGTTGTTCCGCGTTCGCTCACTTTTGCTGCTGCCGCCAGAGGAAACCGGCTTTTCTCCGCTGCCCCCTCCCGCGGGGAGGGAGGCGCCCTTTGTGTTCCCCCTTTGTTGCGCTCTGCGGGGTGGCTCGTCTCGGGCCCCGTCTCCATGGCGACGACCTGGATGCTGCTGGCCTCTTCGATCGGGCCGGCCGGAGGGAGCGGGCTTCCACCGAGGCTTTTCTGGGGAATCTCCCTTGCTCCTCGGAATTCTGCCAGGGGAGCGCCTTGCTGTTATTTCCTTTCTGGCGCTTCCCCGCGGCGGGCCGTGTCTGAGCAGGCGCGGCTCTTTGATTGCTGCTTCTGCGGCTCCCCTTCCCATCTGGCCCTCGAGAAGACGTGTATTTTTCTCCGCCCGTGCCTAGAGGGCGGGGGAGAGCGAGCAGCCAGACAGGGACGGTCCCGACAGCGACAACGGTAAAAGGAAAAACAAGCATTTGCGCGCTGCTGCCGCGGCCGGCGTGATCCGACGTCCGGAGTAAATGCCTCGGCCGCGCTTTTTCGTCGGCGGATTCTGAATAAGCCTGCCTGCTGGGGGACAAGCCGATACACCGCCTCTTTCGGCACCAAGAGGAAGACCGGGCCGGCTCTTTAATCCGGCCCCTAATCGCCCGTCTGCCCGCCGTGTCCTGCGCCCACTTGCGAGTGCCTCAAGACGTAGATCATTACGACTTACGAAAGCGTTGGTGCGAGCCGTGTTTGATTGCTCTATCGACTACTTCTGTGTAGGCTCCGCGTCGCGAGCTTAGAATCTTGGCCGTGGTGATTTCGCGGTGCGTTTCCGAAATCCGTTTCTTTCACCATTTCGGCGTGAGAGCCGCACTCCTACTTATATCCGCTATTTCAGGACTCGGCGTCCGTTCTAATCGCCTGCCGAAAAAAAACTAAGTCCTGAATTTCGATAACAGCTTATTCTGTTTTCTCGTTGAAGGGAAGTTCTGTTGCTAATTCGATTTTTCTTTTTTTTCTGCAGCCCATAAAACAAAAAAAAAAAAAATCACCGAAAAGGTAGACATTCTGTCTAGTGTTCAACTGAAATTAATGAGTAAAATTCGATGAATGGGGGTCGTAGATTAATCAAGTTTGTCATTGCTTTCAGTGACGAAAAACGGGTGATTTTATAAAGCTCGAATGCTATTCTTTCTTGGCCCGTTAATTTCGGTTTGCTGTGGCTGGCAAAACTTGTCACATAGCTGAAGTGAGGGTTCATTATAAACATTGGTAAGAAGTTCTAAAGAGGACCGCGAATCCACCTGTTGTGTTTCTGCGTTCGCCGCACCAGTATGTTCTACGCATCAGAGCGCGGCATTGGTAAATGCGCAATTTTTCGTGGTCGTACTTGGAGTCCTGCGGAGCAACATTTCTTTAGCTGCTTTGCTGGCGTGTGCACACACGGCCAGGGGCAGGTCTTGTCGCGGGCTGCCCTGTCATTTCAGGCTGTGCTAGAAATGTACTGGGAAGATAAATGTGCACTTGCTTCTGTGGTATAGGTTCGTGATATATAATTCTATGCAAACTTTCACAGCGTTCGTGTTTTATTGCGAACATTTTTTTTTTCGCATTCGCAGCCAAACAGAGCTGTATGCTGAAAACCTGAAGCGCTCAAAGGCACTTGGGCAGCCAACCGCTATAAATTTACTTTCATATATAATTTTTAAGTCCCGAAAATTCACATTCTGTTCAGTGTATGGAACAGCACTAGGAGCTCAAATGGCAAAAACGCATTTTAGCAGCGGTTAGCACCACTGGAAACACTCTGGAAGGAAACCACAGATCGGTAAATATTTCAAATAAGGTAGATCCACTGAAATATCTACGCGGAGACTGCGCATAGGCCGCGCATTCATCTTTTAAGTTGAGCCGCAAGTTGCCAGACTCTGCGGCAGATGTGGAACTCGTATTGTGGTCCTCAACGTGTTGGGTGAATGCGCGCTTCCATGGGCGATTCTGCGGGGCGGCGACATTTCCCTCAATTGCCCTACATCCATCATTATTTTTATGACACCAGCCAACGTCCACAAGCAAAAGTCTTGTAACCTGTCTCGCTGCGGAGCGTGTCTAGACGTTCCAAGCGCTTTTCACGCTTTCACCGTTGCGAACGTCTTATATAATTACTCTAGCCGTCTTACAGATCAGGTTAAGGAACCTGTACACCCATGTATTAAGCACCTTTAAGATTGTCGTACTCGTGCCATAGATATTTTAGCCACAAAGACGATGCACCCAATGAGCAGCTAACACAGCTGCGACTTCCTTTGAGATGAGCTGGCCGGTCGTCAAAACGGACAGCGCTGTTTTTTCCAGGCGTCTTGCGTGGCCTGCCAGTGCTGCAATCAGACGAGCAAGCCCAGTCTGCTTGGCAAGGCTGGGCTGCATGGTTGTTTTCCGCACTTATCTGTGACCCAGTCATTTTTTTTTTGTTTTGTTTCCCGAAAGGCCGGTGGTTTCTTTTTTTTTTTTTTCTTTTTTTTTTTTTCGTTCTTCCTACCTTGGCCAGTGTGACCGATTCGGGGCGTCTTCGCGTCCCCTAATTGAGCGGTGATTGTTTGCCAGCGTAGCAGGTGCTCCGCCTGCTTTTCTTCCCCTCCCCTCCTGTGCGGCGGCGCTCTAGTTTGCGCAAGTGGCTTCCGGCACTGCGGCCAACGGCGGCGAGCCATCGATCGGCGGCCCACGCTCGTCTGCTGCTCGCCAAGGTTAAAGAGGACGTCTTCTCCTCGACTCTCTTCCTGGTTCGTTCGTGTGGTGCCGGTCGATACACGACGGACATGTCCGTATAAACAGCTATGGAAGAGGATGCTGCCGACGCGTGGGCCGAGTGGGCGCGCAACACGTTCGAGGACAGTCGCGACGGGTGGAGGCCGGCAGTCGCTGTAGCGGAACCCGACGCCGTTCCAGCTTCGGGATTGTGCGCAGCACGCACGCCGGCCGTAGTTATCTGGGTGGAAATTGTATCCAACAGTGCCTGCAGGGCCTCGCCATTCACATATTGGTAGCCTGACATTGGATGTTCCCGACACAAACTCACCGTACCAAACAACGGAGCTCGGCACCGAAGTTGCGCGAAAATATAAACAAAGAACACCTAGTGGCGATACTGAACGCCTGCTGCCATCTCTAGCCGCATGGTTTTTAGATTTGTGAGTTCTGTGTCTAGCAACAGCATCGCGGAATGAGGAGTACTGCGCATTTTCACTCCCCTGCTTTGTCCTCTAGAAAGTCGCGAATCGGTTGCCGTGGTACAAACGCATTTCGCAAGCGTAATCCGTGGTTTCGTCCGTTGTACGAATCGGCCTTACAGGATCCATGAAGACGGCAGGCAAGTTTGACTATTTTAACGCAATTTTCGGCTTCGAAGACTGGAATCAGCTGTGGCTTTGTTTCAAGTACTGCTGGCTCCCGGAGTGGGCATGGCGCTCAGGGCTTGGGATCAGCCAGTGGAGTCACCACATGTACCAAGTAAAGGCCCGATTGGCCCATCTCAGTTGAGAATTCAGACCACAAGTCTGGTTTTTCTGTCTTGTATGAATCGACTTGTGCTATAATTTTCTTGTATGTTCTGGTGTCCACTGTGTGTTCTGGTGTCTGGAACTGCCCTAATAACTAGGATACATGTGCACCTGGAAAGAATGAAGATGAGACGTATTATACTGGATTTCGCATTATATTTTATAGCCAAAATGAAAGTTTTCAGCCCTCTAGAGCGCCGTGCTGTAGACACAGTTGCGACAAAGATAAGCGTTCAGAGCAGCACATATGACACCTGCCATATGGTCCGCATTTCGAGGTCTCTTCTCCGATGTTTACCTTCCACTCTATCCAAGGTCCCTTCTGTTATTTTTGCGTTCCAGTGAATGTTTTTTTTTTTTTTTTTTGCTATTCTTTTTTGTCACGCTGCATGCTTCCTGCAAGAGCTAGTGTTTTCGGGCTCCGGCTTTGCAGAAAGGCACTTTTTTTTTTTCTTCTGGTAGCTGAAAAAGCCAATCAAATGACGCGCGCGTTTCTTCTTAGCCTCCGAGCATAGTGCCGCGTTCAGCACTCGGAGACAAGGAGGTACAATAACCGTCTCAGCAGAAGGCGGGAGCGGTGTTCTTTTTGGCTGCGCGCGGCGCCGCCTGATGCTTCTCACGGCTGGCGTGGCGTCGTCCTTGGAGCGCGGCGCTGAGCGAAACCGTCTGTGCGCAAGAATCGATTCCCGTCACGGCCTGCGAGGGAATGTGGCTGAAGCGATGACCCGTCTCCTCCTCCGCGCCCGGGCCGGTGGGGAGGCGACGCTATCTCGAGTCGCGGCGCGCTGTTACCAGTCGACATGTTGCCCCCCAAAAAGTAGCAATTTGGGGCCGCGCTCGACTGGCCGCGAACGTAACTAGCGCGAGGAGGTGTTGAGGCATTGGGCGAAAGTGTTTTGTGAAGAAAGCGTTCTTTACCGTCGAGCGTTTGCTGTCATTGTGCCCAACTTTTGTTAATGGCAATTGATTCGATTGGGTGGGGCGCACCAATTAGAGATAGCCTCAGTACACCTATTTTCGCGATGACCTGGCAGTACAGTGTCGAAAGAGGGGAGGAAAAAGAGGCGGAAAAGCGAGTCTCAATAGAGAAGCACAAAACATACGAACGCTGCTGCCTGAATTAAACCGCTCGTTCGGTGGTTGAGGCTTATACCTATGGCGTCTGGGTCGTCCGCGCTCACGAGTCGCACAATTACTGGTTCATCCTAATTACTTTCGAAGCAGCCGGGCGTCGACTTTGTCGTTCGGTGTCGACGTTTGCGGTTGTTGGTTGCGTGGAGAAACTGTAGCGCTGTAGTCACGATCGTTCCCGGTAGGTTTGCAGAGTAGGTGTGCGAAGACAAACGTTCGGAGCCGCTGAAGCGGGATCGCTACTGGGTCTAGACCCACTCGAAATAGGCCAACTCGTCACAGGTAAAGTTGTCAGGAATGCCAACTTGTCATACGGCATTTCGTACGAGGAATTCTCGTGTTAACGGATTATTCGTTACACGGAAAACTCGCATTAAGAGCTTATTTAGGAACGTTAAAGCAATGTTTCCGCCTGCTAATGTTGCCCATATAAAAAAAGGTCTACACAAGCGAGTGTAGACCGAGAAAGTCCGAGAAAGTCAGGTGAAATGCCGTCACACAGCGCTAACTATACCGAAATGATAATTTCATTTAAATTTGTATTCATAACACGCAGAAAAGGTAAACAAAATCGTAGAAATGACGCGGTGAACAGGTTGTGCATGACATTAACCATGCTGTTTATTGCACTCACTTAATACATCCGCTAAAAGCGGATGTTCCGGATCGTGTTGACTGGGGCTCCGCCGAGAGCCACAAGAGGTCACGTGATCGGACCGTACCCATTCTTCCTGGCCCTTTCCAGCCAGTGCTTTGTTTACATGGTCGAGGAGCAACGAAATCCAACCAAGAAAAAGGCAGTCTCGCTGGACGTGATTTTTGTGCGCAGATTTCCATGGCTAAGTTGCTCTGATATCAGCCCCGCTTCCAACCACAAGTGCAGGACGCGCGGATTTCTCGCCCTCCTCCCCACACGCGTGCTAGTCAAACCATCGCTGTGTGATAGAGAACTCAACTACAATTGTAACCAGGGTACTATTGCCGAAACCCGCTAGGTACCCAACATCAACGCCCCTATTATGATCTGCGCTGCAAACCAGTGCACGTCGCGCTGGCCTCTACATCCCCCCCCCCCTCCCCATCCTCACCCCTTTCCCCCAGCAGCAGCTGTAACGCGTGTACCATTGTCGAAACCAGCCTCAGACCCGCTTTCAATGCCATGTTCCGGCCAGCCCTTCAAGGCTTTTGGTCACATAGTCGCAGTGGAACAAAAGCCATGCGACAAGAGTTGCTGTCTCGAGATGGCATCGAACCAAAAGGCCGCTGTGACATGTTGGCCTATGACGAGTTCTCCGGTTACAAGTGGGTTTGTGTACTCGTTCCGCGCTACTTGCAGTGCCGTCAGCGTTTGTGAGCCACTGCGTGGCGGAGCACTTATCTAATAGCGCTTTCCATTGGGTGAACAGGAGCACTTCTAACTGCACCCAAAGTGCTCTCGCGAGTTCTGGCGTCTTCCAGTGGTCGGGCAGGAGCAGGGGCGTTGTGTTTCATTGGTCGAGGAGGAGCACTTTTTTGGCGCAGAGAGCAGCCGAAAGCAGTTCTCGGTGCTCCGTCGCCAGCGGCGGAGTAACAGGGAACGCCGAGGAAGTCACATGACCTCTTTTACGTCATTTCTGGTTTTATCCCCGCGTGGCGGAGGAAAAATGGCGGAATCCAGCAGCCGCGATAGTCGCTCAGTGCGTACGGCAGCAGCTAAGCGCGGCCGTCTGGACGATGCTTCTACTTTTAGATGATGAAAGCACCACAGATTCAAGCGCAAACTCATCATCGGACAGCAGCAGCAGCGACGACGACGACGACTTGGCATTGCATGAGTTTATGTTCGAGCACCTGTTCACCCCGCCGGAGCAGCGACCGAAGGTAGAGTCGTATCTGGAAAAGACGGCGGATGCTGTTATCGTTCGCAGCTAATTTTAGGGAGATACGATGGTGACCCTATCATGGACATGAACATCCGCTCAGCTTCTTCATTCGTCGCCATGCGGAAGGCACACACAAAACCACCGGCACATATCTGGCAAAACTGGCGAGGAACACCGTGCGGAAAACACGAGCGCGCGAAATGCTCCGAGAAGCGCGAGCGGGAAAAGTTTGGTCACGTGACTCTTGACATCACGCCCTCCCCCTCTTTTCACTGCTCCCGGAGCAGCGCGAATGTTTCATTCCGGAACGAAAGCACACGTCCCCGTTATTCCCGTGTGCTGCTCTGGCTGCTCGCTCCACTTGCTCCTGTTCTCCCAATGGAATTCGCCATAAGGCTCTTATCTTGGGGAGCGCTAGAAGCAATTCATCTGCAAGGGCTGTCAGAAAGTAACACTGAGGCTAGGAAAGGAAGCCCTGGTGCAATCATTTAAGCGTTAGCGTCTGCAGTGTCGCGAGTCTGTGGACAGCTTTTCCTATAGCGTTGCGTTATGAGGATCGCTGTGCGGTTGCCTGACCCTGAAAAGAATATAAATGGGCCATTGTGTACAAATATGCGTGCGGTAGAAAATGATGCAGTGGTAAGCAGTAGCAGCAGTGAAAGTGCCGAATTAAGAGACCCAGCTTGGCGCAGCCCGCACGCATCGTCCTCTCCAGCTAGCAACGGGGAAAGGTTGTCGTATACGCACATTGTGATACGATTTCATTCCGCCCCGATATCCCCTTCCGCTTGGAAGTCGCAGCGGGGTCGTCACCCACTGCGACCTCGCGCCGCCCCTCTTTCTCGGAGGCCGGGATGCCCCGAACCGGCACCGCCGCCTCCGCGCCCCGGGCTTTGTTGCGGCGGTGGTTTGCGTGCCAGACGCCTTGTGAACCGGCTTCCCCTTCTTGTCCCGAGTCGCCCGTGCGTGACGCCGAGCTTAAAGAGGAAACTGGAGCGTCTTGCCCGCCATTTCGTGTGTGAAAGTGCACGTCGTGCGTGCGCCGCTTTTCCCCGCTTCGCGCCACGAAGCCTGCGCTTGTGTGGCTTTTGTGCTTGTGCGTACTTGATCGCGTCACTGACGGTAATACCTTAGCGAAGACGGGCGGAAATTCTTCGGAACAGCGAAGAATGTTTGGATCTACGCTCAGCTTCTCGGCGAGTGTTGGCGGGCGCCAAAAAAAGAGAACGTGGCAGTTAGGATTGCCCAAAATGTCTCAATTGCAAAATCATCCGCAACAATGCCTGTCGTTCGAGATGTTTATCAAATACTCTGGTTTTTAACCTCTTAGCATTTCCACCATGCTCGTGCTTTCGGCTGAGAACCTATTTGTTGAATTGCTGTTTTTTACCTATTCATTCTTTACCTACGGCATCGCTGACCAATTAGTCTCGCGAAGAAACCATTGCTTTATCAGCCGTCGGGGAGTTCAGCTAGAGGCGAAAATCTAAAATGCCCATGTGTCGAGGTTTCCGCTCGCTCTGGAGATCTTCAGCTCGTCCAACTTAGGCCCAAATTTTAAAACCTTCCTTACCTTACTAAGGTCGCCTTAGAACTCGCAAGGAGGCCTTAGTTCAATTTTGGAACGTTCCCTACTGAGGCTTCCTTACGAAACGCTCCCTTGATGTCTCCTTACTGCAAGGTCGCTCGCGGGCTACCTTGATGCGACCTTACCCCGCCGACGGCGACGACGACGCGACGGCGACGCCGACGGGTCGCCAAACCATCGGCCAACTGCCGAGTTGACCGACCGCGCTGTCATACTACGCCGACGGCGCCACAAACACGTCGGCCGATGGAAAGTCGCCGTAGTGTGACTGACTCGCCGACCGAAGACGCCAACAAAACGAGTCGTCCGACCGATCGCCGGACGCGTCGTCGGGAATCGACCGAGAAGCGAAAACTGCTCCCCGACAACATTCATGCCGCAATGAATGCGGCTCTATTTTGATAGTTTCTGACGTGTAATAAACTCAGTAACGTCCACGAAGCCCATACAACTCAACACTAGCGCTAATGCAATCCGTATTTTGGCGTTCGAGGCTTCGGCCGTGCTCTTCGGCGACGCCGCTACTCCGGAGCTGCAACCTGCAAATGCGTGTGCGATCGGCTCGCCTGTAGAAAATGTAAGGTCAGTTTCGTGCAGAAGAAGAGTTACGTAGGGTAATTTGGGTAATAAGGCATCAACATCGACCAAGGTTTTTCATGTGAAACGTAAAACCAAAGTACAGCAAGCACTATCCCCGCAGTGGGAAATCGCAGTCGCAGCCGGCAGCCGTGCACACACATTATTGCGAGCGCTTTCGCGAAGCAGCGGAGTTGATGGCGATAAGCTATTGTGGGGGCTTCGGGGAACGTTGCTGTGCAAGCGCTATTTAAGAAATTTCAGTTTACCAGCCAGGAATTGTGTAAACCAGCTAGTAAACACTGACGTATGACACGGAAGGATGGGCCTCCATCTATTACCCAGGCTATTTCGCAACGAAGCACCATTTGGGCAGTGGCGCAGTGCTCTCGCGCGTCGCGCCCGTGCGCTGAAGTTGGGGGTTCAATTCCCGGCGGGGTGAGTTTTTTTTTTTTTGCGCGTGTGTGTGTGTGAGCGGTTGTTTAGAGGGTATGGTTTGCGCATCCAATTTGGGAATCGCGTGATTTTGAGAAGCAACCTCGTCAACGTTTCGCAGCCCACAGTCAGCAATGGGCTCTGGGTAGTTACGCAGGCGGTGTGCTTGCGCCTGTTCCCAAAGTACGTCGGCTACCAAACGCAACGAAGAGGAAACGCTTATGACGCGGAGTTGTTTTACATCACGCGGGCACACGTTGGGCATGCTGTTGTATTCGTCGCAAAGTCGCTTCCACACTTTAGGTTTCGCGTGCAGCGACATGGCGTTGCTCTTGTTGTACTCTACAAAGTTTTTGTATTTTCGTACCAGTTATTGGAGAAGTTCTTTTTTTTTTCTTCTGTGTAATACACTTTCCCGGGCATGGTTACACTGGCGCTACGCTCGCACAAAACGTTGGCTCGCACGTTTCGACGCTAAATGCGATGTTGACAAAAATCAACGTGAGACTGTTGCCAGACTAGATTTGACTTACAAGCAACTGCAGTAACCGACCGGTACAACTTGTTTCAAGAACTGCGCAATAAGCAAACATTAAATATATATGCCCGTATAAATGTAAAACACGACAAATTACATGCCTATCACGGCTAATGAAGGCACATTTTAAGAACAAATTGCGCTTAGCCTCGCACCCATGTGCACGAATGTCTTCCTTGACGGGAGTAAGGGCGCCCTTTGGTAAGGAAGGTTGAGGGAGGCTTTAAAAATGAGAATCGGAGCTGCAAGGTCGCCTCACTGTAAGGGAGCATGAAGGGCTCCTTCAGTAAGGTGAGGAAATGGGGTAAGGTAAGGAAGGTTTTAAAATTTGGGCCTTAGTCTGCAGCTCTCGCCTACGACACGCCTGGGTGATGCGTCGGTGCTGAAAACAAGCAATTGTTTTTGCTATGGAAGCTGGAGTAAGCGGGGCCCAAACCTTTGTGAAATATTTCTGGGGTTTCTTGTTAAAAAGCGTCGGCAGCGCCTTTGCAGGTCTGTACTCGGTATACGCTGAACGGAACGACGGTACATGCAATAGACGGAATGCTAAAACTCTATGCGAAGTGGTGTTACAAAGCTTCTAGACTAGCTCTATTTCCAAGGAAGTGCCTCATTTGTCTGCATTTGCACCCCATCACTCTCAAAATAACTCCTTGCACAGAAATACGCCGCTGGAATGTGTTCTCCAAGAGTTCTTTTCGAAGTGCGTCGAGCACCTTTTGCGATTGGCGCTGTATCTCCGCAGTCGTGTCAAAACGATGCGTTAGATGTTAATGCTTCGGGGGGCGAACCCACGTGTGAGGAGATCTCGGTGATAGAGTGCGTTGTTGTATCCAGCTTTGGGCACGCTGCATATCCGGTCGCTTTCGCCGATTGGCCTCCCTTGAACGTCTTTAAACCTGGTACTACAATTGCTATTGACGGTCTGGGTTTGGAGGATGAATTGTTGACTCGCAATGCTACGAATGTCGAAAAGGACAACGGCGACACGCATATCGTTGAGCTGAGGACCTGCTTTGCCTTTTTCGGTTGCGCAGATCGTAGGCTCTTCCGCTGTGAAGACTGTTGCTTTGTCTGAGAGTCGTATCTATAAACCCGATTTTCATCACCAGTAACGGTGATGAAACTCGCGTCACGATAAACGGGTCACGAAATACGGGTCATCGCCGACACGCTCGCGGTGTTCTTGGCAGACTTCGACGCGCTGTTCCGTCTGTTACTGCGCCCGAAGCTGAAAGGGGAAGGGGGGACTTGGCACCAACACAGGGCATTCTCAAATCGCACGTGAGGATTGCGTGGGCTGTTCTGTATGACGACAATGGCAGCAATGCAGTATATTGTTCACTACGATCCTCCTGCGCGAGTTGGCGAATGGTTGCAACATTTTCAGGGTTCATCATGTTAAGGTTTTCCCGATCTCTCTCGTCATCTTGCAGTGATGTTGTGCTGCTCTTGAACTGAACGTGCCACTCAAGATTCCTTGCACGACTCACGGCTGCATCGCCAGTGTGGTGGACGCGCACTTACAAGCTGAAGGTGACTTTCCCACGCGCTGCGTTCGGACAGTTCGGGTTACTCGAGCCGCTGGATGTATAACTTATCGGGTTCGGCCCCTGCGTCGCTTCATCAAAGAGATGCGATCCACTCAGCTTAAAAAAAAAAGGCTTGATTCCCATCTACCGATCGCTGTGCTCGCATTCTTAGTTGCTGGTCCAACGACGAGACATGGTGTCAGAAGTGGGATCCGTGAGTGACACATCGATCAGTCCTTGCTAGCGAAGAGTCAAAGGGTCGTAGCCTGCAAGGCTCGCTATGGAAAACTAAGACATCAAGCCTACCATTCAGTTCAGCGGCGCAAGGCTTCAACGCCACCGAAGTTCGATTTTGCGAACCTCAGCTCTTAAAAGGAATGGGTCTTCCTATTCGAAGACTACTGCTATGCACCTCAATCCCCGACGAAGTACAGGGAAGAACGCTTCTTTACTCCTTGGGCTCCCAGGACGCCCGCCGCGTTCTCGACACTCTAGCATTGTCCAGCGAAGGCTGGAGCTCGCTAGAATTGGTCAAAAAGAGGTTCACCGATCACTTCATTTACCCTGTTAACGAGGTCTACGAAAGTGTCCGCTACCGCCGTCTCACACAAGGTGAAGGCGAGACCGCAGACGAGTTCTGCACTGCGCTGCGTACACTTGCCAAAAAGCTCAACTACGCCTCAGCGGAAGTGGAAGATCTGCTCCTTTGAGACAGCTTCGTCGTGGGTCTCCGGGACCCCAACCTTGTGGAAAAACTGTGCCGAACACAAAAGCTTGCCCTTGAAGAAGCAAGGTACAGGCTCGCGTCATCGAAGATTCGGTAAAAGCCCGTGCAGCGGTGTTCCAAAAAGAGGCGAATCCTGCTCACCTTGTTGCCGAGGGCAAACTTCAAAACCGCTTCCAAAAGCATCGACATGGCTCGTATTCTCAAGGGAGTTGCGGCAAGGGTGTTACCAAGTCCGTAACAACCGACGCTGCCACGAGCTGCAGATACTTCGGTCGACTAACTCATCCTCAAGCAGATTGCCCGACTATAGACAAGCCAAGCGCAAAGGTTGTAATAGCATTGAACACCTCGAAGCAGTCTGCGAAAAAAAAAATCTGAAGAACATGGGCGCTTTCGTTCTTCACTACGTAGCAGCCATCACCAGAGACATAAAAGTAGCCGTCCACGGTTACTGCGCTAACTTCAAGCTTCAGCTCACCGGGCGCGTAGGTGAAAGTGGTACCAGACCCGTTTCCCGTCATACTGAAACAGCTGCAAAAGCCAGAAGGTAAGCTTGCGGGTCCACGAAATCACTAACTCACCGTTATTTCAGCATGCCCAGCGACACTAAGCTGGAAAGGCTGGTCTACAGTTCATTGTATGTTCTGCCTTCGCAAGACCCACCGCTTCTTGGATTCCCGGTGGTAGAGGCTCTCGGAGTTATACGGTAAGGCAGTTTCTTCGATGGCTTCAACCATCGTCCTCAACCAGGCGCCAAACCGTTTTCACTTAGCGTGCCGAAAAGAGTACCGGCTCCACTTCACAAACCAGTTCGAGAGGAGCTCAGGAAACTTGCGTCCTAATGAGTTATCCGAATATTGGACCGTCCCACACCATGGTGTTCCGGTATTGTAGCTGTTGAAGCTAACCGAACAAAAGTCAGGATCTAACTACGTTCACAACTCCAATGGGAATGTTCTTTTTTCCAAATTTTCGCCACAGAGGTTCGCAGAGTTCACACAGAGCTATGGATTTCGTCACATCGCGAGCAACCCGGGCTATCCACAATCAAACGGCGAGGCAGAAGGCATGGGCGGACCATGAAGGATCTTTTCACGACATCCAGGGACCCCCACATGGCGCTTCTAGTATACCGCGACACGCTAGGAGTGAACGGAAAACAGCCCGTCGCAGCTCCTAATGGGCCGACGCCTGCAAACGACAGTGCCGAAAATGCCAGGCACCCTGCAACCGGAGTGGCCGTCACACGACGAAGTCCGAGCCAGGGATAAAGCTATCAAACAAAGCCAGGGCATCAACCGTCGTCACGCCACCCATCAGCTCCGCCCACTGTCTGAAGGGAAAGATGTGTGGGTGCGGGATATGTCGTGTGCAGCGAAGGCGACCGCGCTCATATGTCGTCGAAACACCAACAGGCATCATTCATCGCAACAGCCGTAATTTGGTGCCATATACCACGCGTCACATGCGTACCTGATGGCCTTGCGTCTCACAGCTCAAGCACGGACGAGCCACCACTGACTGCCGAGGGCTTTGCGGATCTATGAGAAAAGCTAAACTCGAATCAACGCACGGAAGAGCCATAAGTGACGGAAGCGATGTCGCCATCACGGAAGCGCGCAACTGACCATCCACGTGCGACAGTGGCCTGGTGCGTCCGACACATCATGCGTCCGAAAGGGCTGGACTTGTGAAAGCACTATTCTTCTAATAAGGGGTATGTAGTGGACGTGCACTTGCAAGCTGAAGGTGACTTTCCCTCGCGCTGCTCTCGGGCACGCCCACGGCACTGGCCGTGCCCGAGCTTCAGGACGTATACATGGCTCATTGTGTTCCGCGCCTGCGCCGCTCCATCGAAAAGGGGGTTTCGCTTCGATTAACAACGACTTGGGTCCCCCCTACTTATCGGTGTGCTCGCATTCTTCGTCGCTCGTCCAACGACGAGACAGCCATCGTTTGCCGATGCACGCAGAACGGCTTTGGCAGATTTGCCCTGAATTTCGTGTTGCTCTGTTCTAACTTGTCATTCATAATGAGATCTTCGACGTGGCACCCTGTGTGCGATGTAATGGTAGCAACCGTTGGCGAGCTCCCTCCCGATGTGCACAGGACGCACCGCCTTCCGAAGCGCGGAGCCTCGTGTTATTTTGCGCAAAGCCTTGTGCGGCCCTCTCTTCGCGTGTTACTACAACAGCTAACGTATACCACATTGTATTTGTACGCCCAGCTGATAGGAGTCGACGCTGCTTCTGCATTCCAATAAGGACGCATGTACGAGCCTGAGAGTCAAACGGTACGGCTGCTTGAAGCTTAAAACTGACTCGGGAAATGATGCTCCCAACACTCTGTTACCAGATGCTTTCAAGTTGTGTTCCCGGCAACCGACCCCCCTCCCCTTCATTTTTCGCAATACCTCGACAATGGTAAGGCTTCTTCTAAGGCGTCCGCACGTTGCCTTTTAATAACTCTCGTTCTGCGCGACGCTGGTAGCAGCAGGACGATCCTTAAAATATGCAATATTCGGCGGCGAATTTGCGGGGCGACGAGTGTGTGCGCGATCTGGCGAACCTATTAGGGGGCGGCTCGTGCACGGCTTCCTTCTTGCCAATCGATAGTCGGGCTAGGCCGGACGAATGGAGGCTGCTGCTACGGCGGGATTCCATAATGCAAGTTGTATCCTGCAATGCCTCGTCGACCTCACTCCTTACTTGAATCCAGACCTTCCGAACGTGTTGCACGACAGCCTGCCTCCCGAGGAAGGAAGTGAAAAGTTTCTGGGTGATTTTGGTTCAGTGGGCGTGGCTGCTCGCTCTGCGCGTTAGGCACAGCAGACGAATCTTGGTCCTTTCAGTTACGAGGCGCGGCTGGCGTTTCGCGGGGTGCTGCATATCTATACAGTCACGCTGGTAAACGGTGCGTGTTTTTTTTTTTTTTTTTTTTTTTTTTTTTTTAATCGAGTATGTGTTTTAGTAAACCGATTTATTCTAGAGATAAATCGGAATTGTCAGTCATAATGTCCATTCTTTGCCACAACCAAATCATTGGGCTTTGCTTTCTGCCTTGCTATTTATTTTTCTTAGACGTGCAATTAAAACTCCCTGTCACAGTTCGTTCGTTGGTGCTGCTTGTTTTCGAAATAAAAGAGGCGCTGTAGCTCGCCTTCAATATTGCTCGTGGAACAAGTTCATAAGTTACGCACTACAATGGTTATCAAGAATGGCGTGTATTTTGTGCGTAAAAGATACACGCTGCATTTCGCAGGAGTAGTGCTTACGGAAGCCACGCTGTGCTTCACCAAAGAACGTGTTTGATTCCAGAAAATTTACGATATGTTCGAAAATTTTGCAAGGGATTCTTGTGAGTGATATGGGTCAGTAGTTTCATTCGAACCCGAACTTCGAACTGGTATAGGGAGCGTGTTCGGGTATTCGTAAGTATTATAAACATCTGAGCTATCTGAACAGGGGAAAAAAAAAATTCCATGTGAAAGAGGCGTTTAACACGGTGGGACAGTCGCTGTCTGCAATTTCTTCTTCTTTGGCGTCGGTGAGGGAAACCAGCAGCGACGCAGTTTCATAACTTTTTTTTTTTTTTTTTTTTTTTTGGGGGGGGGGGGGGGGGGGGCATTTAAAAGCATCGAGTGTAAAGGTTTACTTTGGAAAAATTCTTCAGTTGAGCTGATAGCATTAGTGTATGTATCAGCCACAGCTCGATAGCCGTGCCAATGTTGTTCCGAAGGGCGAAGCTTTTGCAGCGCGGTGTAGTCTCTTCTTTTTGTTTGTTAACCTTCAGATGCTCCGATTGTAACATACGGCACTGGGGTACTAAAAACAAAAACCGTCGTAATATATGTATTGTTCTGTCAAGTTTCGAAGTTTATTAAAATACGTGTCCCAGATTTCCTGAACGCAATGAGCGGTTTTCCAACACACCAAGGAAGACGTCAAGTAAACGTAGTTCAGCGTTTATACCATCAAAATTTGCATTCCTGCAGTCTCTAATCTCGTTTATTTTGTTTTTAGCTGCGCCTTGACATTCAGGCAAAAATGTAGAAAGAGATGATCACTCAGACCGGTCCCGGTAAGTAGAATACTATATCCGAATACAGTTCGGGAGCGGAGGTTAGAACCAAATCAACATTTTCAGCATTTCCAGATGTTCTCGTCGGCTCATCGACTAGTGAAGCTGAAAAAGGTGCACATGTCAAGGAAGTCCCTTTCTTGCGTGCAACACGATTGTGAAGTTGCTCCATTTCGCGACCAATTTAGTAATTAAAGCCCCCTTAGTGAAAGACAGGTGTAATAAGTAATCGGGTTACAAGGTTGATTACATCATTACAATTTAGGTTTGATACTGCCCGATTTGGCTAACAAATGCTTCCGGCGTCACTGTGACACGCTCCAAATACTCGTAGATCGACACTCGAAAGGTTTCGAAAATCGCGCGTATTGCAGAGGCCACTACTTCATGTTCCTGCAGTTAACACCCACAGCCAGTTGAGCTTTAAGCGTAGGTGGGTGTGGATGTAACGGCGATCGTAACGAGGTGTCGCAGTAACTTGGTCATCTCACGGGCCTGTTACGGTCGCAGAAACTGACGGAAAGCCATAACACGGGTAATGCTCGCCTAATAGCGGCACTCTTGGGTTTGTTTTATGGCTTGAAAGGAGCGCAACCGGACGACTACGTGACACGAACAGAGACGTGTTCGGGTCTTTCCTCTTCTTGCATGTGCGTCCGTTCGAGATGTTTTGAACTGGACGCTGGTTTACTATTGAACGTGAATGATAACAAAAAAAACGAATTGGGTGTGCAACTTTTACACAACAGCAAAGACGTCAGTTTTCGAAATGGGTAATATGTGTAAGACAGCTCGCCCTTGCCCGATGGCAGAAAGCCAGTACTGCCAGAAGGTTTCGCGTGGCATTGCCTTGGGAATTTGTGAGGCGGTAATAGGTAATCAGTGGAGATGTTGCTTGCCCTGGCGCGCATTAAACGAAGGTTGTTTGCATCCTGTGTTTCTGCGAGGTTTCCTCCACTGGCTGTTTTTTGATGCCTCTTCGAAAGAGAGGTATTCTATGGCGCCTCCGAATGACTGAGGGGTGTTTTTCAGCCAATCGAAACCACTCTGCATGACCCGCCACCCGGGGGGAGGGGACGCGAAGTCGATAAAGCGGGCGGTGAGGCTCCGTCGTGAAGCCTCTTAGGAGTTGGCTCCACACACCGACGTTTCTGCCAATTCTCCGAACTCGTTCGTCAGTGGGGGCATTGTGCAACGCTCTTTTCTCTCTGCGGGTTTCCTAACGTGCCGTCGGGGTTGCTGTTGGGAGCGGCACTGCGCGCATGTATTTATAACGGGGTGGGGGTCCGTGGCGGGCACGTGAGCTGCGTAATCCTTTCTTTCAACCTTCTCGCCTCGGCGGGCTTAGTAGCGGCTCGCGTGAGCGCCTCCTCGGTTTCCTGCTTCTCAAACGCACCAGTTTCCGCCGGAATAGCGGGGCTTGTGGACGGTGTCCATCCGGAATCGCTTCACCACATCGCGCTCGCCAAACTGTGTTGTCCTTTGCAGCGGTTCCCAGTCAGCCACAACGTCGCCGCGTCTTCTGAAGCCACGTTCTGTTCTCGCCGCACCCGTTTTGTTTGTTGTTGTTTTAATGCCAATCGTTCTTTTTGCACTCTGCGACCGTTGATCAAAAGTCTACCGTCGTGAGCATCACTGTCGAGATGCGAAATCCCAAGCCTACAGGCACGCAAACACGTTTCTCAGCAAATTGCACTGGTGGCAGTTTTTTTTAACGATGAAGAATGACTGATCACATGTGAGGGAGAACAGATGTGCACGGACACCGTTATCTAGACTATTTAGACTAATGCTGTAGTAGTTGTTACGAAACCAAATTACACCCACAGCATCTACGTTAAAGAAACAACAAAAACGGGCCATCTCCACTAACGTGAAACCAGGGGAGGGGCGAAGCATGCAGTGTTCGAGTGTATTCAAGGTGTATTTAAGTGTATTCAAGGTTACGAAGACGGAGAAGTGAAATTCAAAATGGCGAGCTGCAAATTTTAATGTTGAAGCGAGTACGGAGCGAAATAGAAGCAAGCAAGCAAGCGCTAACGAAAGACGAGTGTCCCGGCGTTTTTAGTACTGTGACTACATGGGATTACGATGACGACTGCATGAGACGCCGTCAGCCCGAGCCCCTCAAACCTGCATCGGAAAGAGTCGGGGTAACTGTCCAAAACAATAACAGGACTGCGACACGCCGGAGGCAGGAGCGGCGTTCCTGACGTGACTAGGCGACTCAAAAAGAGAAACGTACTCGCTCGTCCAGAAAGGGGGGGGGGGGGTGTTGCCCCCCTCCTCTCCCCTCAAGCAACACCAGCTCTTGCCCTTTTTCTTTCCTCTCCCCCCACCCCCCCGCGATGCAACGGGTTTTCCCCCATCAAAACAAAATCCTGTGGATGCTCATGCAGACAAAGTTAACACTACGACACTGTTGCGATTAATTACGCCACACAACCACTGTCCGCAGTGGTTAACATTCATAAACAGATCCTGTCCTTTCCGCTGTGTCAGCGTGTTGGTACCAAGCTGACTTCATCTTAGAGAGACAGAGAGAGAGAGAGAGAGTGCTGCGCTTTCTCTGTCTCTCAAGACAACATGCTGCAACAGTGGAGGTTAATTCTGCATTTTCCCTTTCCTTTTCTCACAAATCTTTCAGTAGCTGTTTTCGGAAGCGTCCTTTTCTCTCTCCTCGGGGAATTTTTCAGCTCGTACCCTTTTCCACTTTGACACCCCATCACCTAGTTTCACCTGACGGGGGCTGTTTACGCGGTGGGAGGATGAGTGCGTTGAGTTACGAGCACCGACCTTGAGTTCGGCGTCGCGCACGGTTCGTTTGTCTCGGCATGCACGCAGCCGTTTAGGCTGTTTTATTTATGATGTATTCGAACCAAGCTCAACGTATCCTCGCACGTGCTCGCTTCCGGCTGTCGTAACTCGCGCAGCCTTTTTTAACCCATTGGTACCTTTTCTTGCACTCTTTTACACATTGCCGTGCACTACGTATGAAGGTAGAATTTCGCTCCCTGTGTATCATCGTATACATCTCGTTTAGAGGGGCGACGTTCTAAGAGCCTCGAACTAGTTCGCACAACTCAACGGGGGTAAGAGAGACCTCGGCAACCTTGGGACCCATTCACCTTGATGTGTTGTTGGAGTGCGCGCTAGACCGGCCAACGGCCGCGTTGCTCTTAAACGACCGCATAAATTCCTCGCGTGTACCGCGGTCCGCATGCCCCGGCATACGCAGCTGTGGGTGAAGAACACTTGCCATTTGTTTACTCGGAGACGGTGGGACCGCTTTCACCGTCACGTTCACGTATCGGTGGCTCATTTGTGTGCAGCCGCTTAGTGCGCTTTTCCGCTCTCTTTTTTTTTTTTTTTTTCCTTGCCTGACCGCGACCAGTTCCTCACAACGCAAGTACTACCGACGACTTCTGCAGATCACGTCCAGTATGTCAGAAACAACCCACAAATGTTACAGCAACTTACCGAATTCAGTCTAAAAACAGGCCTCTATAAAATAGTATGATGGCGGATCGTCACCCTTCTCTAACGGCTCCTTATGAATACCCGGATGATCATCGTCTCAGTCTACAAGCCTGCGTAGGGTACCCCCATGGGCGGAAGCAGACATAACGTGCCCAAGTGAACGCTCGAAGGGAAAAGGCTCTATACGAACCCTCTTCCCCTATCCTTATTCCCATATCCCAAAACAGGGCCTCTTGGCCTCCTCCTTCTAATAAAGCCAACCATTCCATTCCTGTTCATCTTTCAACCCTCATCGTCAGTGTTCGAATACATGTTGACGGACCTTTCCGTTTTGCCCTGTTCAATTTGTATCATCACTCTTAGGCAAAAAGGACTAAAAGTTAGTCCTTTCGGGGACTAACGGCCTCTGCCACAATCATTAGCCCCTTTGGGGACTAACTGCGAGGGGACGAACGGTTAGTCCCCCACTCGGATGGTCCGTTCCGATACTCCCCAAGGACGAACTGCGTAGAGGGCAGAAAAAAGAAAAAAAACTCCAGCACCGGCAGGGATCGAACCCCTACGCCCGGAATGACACACAAGGAACCGGACGCGGTAACCGCTGGGCCACGCCGCCGGGTGGTTCCGGCGGCAGATAATATTCAAGTGTACAGCGTGTAGTTCTGTGCATAACGCAACAGATCCATTGCAACTGGTGCCCGATTTTCTATCTGTGCAAGCGAACGTGACCGCGCTTTGCGCCTTGCGCTTAGCGCTTTGCTAGGTTTAGGGACTATTGCTCAGTTCGATTCGAAGTAGAGCCTCACAACCATAGTTTTTCTGTAAATAACAATCAACTCGTCGTCGCCTAGTTGAGATAGGTAGCTGGGCGATCGGACGACTCATTTGTTTCCGCACAACTTAGCGCAAGCTAAGTGCTTTCTTAGTGTTCGATACATATGTTAAGTGCTCTCACTCTTAGGCAAAAAGGACTAAAAGTTCGTCCTTTCGGGGACTAACGGCCTCTGCCACAATCATTAGTCCCTTTGGGGACTAACTGCGAGGGGACGAACGGTTAGTCCCCCACCCGGATGGTCCGTTCCGATACTCCCCAAGGACGAACTGCGTAGAGTGCAGAAAAAAAGAAAAAAACTCCAGCACCGGCGGGAATCGAACCCCTGACGCCCGGAATCATACATAAGGAACCCGACGCGCTATCCGCTAGACCACGCCGCCAGATGGTTCCTGCCGCAGATAATATTCAAGTGTACAGCGTGTAGTTCTGTGCATAACGCAACAGATCCATTGCAACTGGTGCCCGAAATTCTATCTGTGCAAGCGAACGTTACCACGTTTTGCGCCTTGCGCTTAGCGCTTCGCTAGGTTTAGGGACTATTTCTCAGTTCGATTCGAAGTAGAGCCTCACAACCATAGTTTTTTCGTAAATAACAATCAACTCGTCGTCGCCTAGTTGAGATAGGTAGCTGGGCGATCGGACGACTCATTTGTTTCCGCACAACTTAGCGCAAGCTAAGTGCTTTCTTTGTGTTCGATACATATGTTAAGTGCTCTATGTAACGTATGTGAAAGGTGTCGTCTGTGTGAGTGTCAGAATAAGGAAACATGCCATATTTTCCTGCATCGGCGAAAGCGAATTCGGTGTTGCTTGCCTGAATTCTTCAAATTTGCGTCGCTAGACGATTGCGACTGGGAAATGCAAGCGGGTTTTGCAGCAGTTGCAGCATTGTCATAGCTTTGGTGCCCAAGGCAATTATGTACCGAGTGTAAAAGATAACTTCGAGACGCTTACCGGTAGCGAGCATTTTTGTTTTGCAGTTGTCATCAGCAACATGCGTTTTTTCTCGTCTGTTAAACATATACATATTCATTAGGCTCAGGAATCCACTTTTGCCATTGTCACTAATTTTTGCGTTACTGTTAAGGCGCTTGAAAGCTTTCATTGGCCGTTTTTACCTCACACGAATCGTATGCAACACAGCGTATCAACAAAACCTCGCCGAGAAGCGTATGGCCATCGCGCTTCGCCGCTCCTTGCCATTACCCGCCTCTCTACTAACCCTAGGCGATTTTCTTATAACTAACATCAATATTTTCTCCGGTGGCACCATCTAAAGCACCCAGTGACTGCAATGGCTTCTGTTTTGGAAATATAAAACTGTTCGCAGACATATGCGCGAAAGGACAACGACGACGCCATTAGGGGATTAACGACGCAGCAAAGAGACTAACTGTATGCGTTTCGTCTTCTCGTTACTCCTTATAGATCGGCGGGGACGAACAGTTAGTCCGAATTTATGCACACGGCACGTACTGTGCCGCAGATACTCCCCTTGAAGATGAACGGTCGCCCGCGAAGACTAACGGCTGTATTTTAGTCCCTATTTTAGTCCTTTTTGCCTAAGAGTGCTATGTAACGTATGTGAAAGGTGTCGTCTGTGTGAGTGTCAGAATAAGGAAACATGCCATATTTTCCTGCATCGGTGAAAGCGAATTCGGTGTTGCTTAGCCTGAATTCTTCAAATTCGCGTCGCTAGACGATTGCGACTGTGAAATGCAAGCGGGTTTTACAGCAGTTGCAGCATTGTCATAGCGTTGGTGCCCAAGGCAATTATGTACCGAGTATAAAAGATAACTTCGAGACGCTTACCTGTAGCGAGCATTTTTGTTTTGCAGTTGTCATCAGCAACATGCGTTTTTTCTAGTCTGTTAAACATATACATATTCATTACGGTCAGGAATCCACTTTTGCTATTGTCACTAATTTTTGAGTTACTGTTAAGGCGCTTGAAAGCTTTCATTGGCCGTTATTATCTCGCACGAATCGTATGCAACACAGCGTATCAACATAACCTCACCGAGAAGCGTATGATAATCGCGCTTCGCCGCTCCTTGCCATTACCCGCCGCTCTACTAACCCTAGGCGGTTTTCTTATAACTAACATCAATATTTTCTCCCGTGGCCCCATCTAAAGCACCCAGTGACTGCAATGCCTTGTGTTTTGGAAATATGAAACTGTTCGCAGACATATGCGCGAAAGGGTAACGACGACGCCATTAGGGGATTAACGACGCAGCAAAGAGACTAACTGCATGCGTTTCGTCTTCCCGTTACTCCTTATAGATCGGCGGGGACGAACAGTTAGTCCGAATTTATGACACGGCACGTACTCTGCCGCAGATACTCCCCTTGAAGATGAACGGTCGCCCGCGAAGACTAACGGCTGTATTTTAGTCCCTATTTTAGTCCTTTTTGCCTAAGAGTGATTGAGCCTCTCAGCATTGGCAATATATTCCCGCCTTATACGCATAACAGTAGACTCGCGATAACTCAAACTCGGATAATTCAAACTTTGGTTAATCTGGAAATTAATCCGGAGCCCTCCACTACGGCGCCCCTCATCGCCTGTGTAGCATCGGCGCGTTAAACATCACAATCAATCAATAAATACTTAAATTCGCTCTTAACATAAGCACATGCCTGCATGGTGGGCGCATTTTTGGCGGCCAGGTTTGTCTTGGAATGTGTAAAATCTAATGTACGTCTCCTAAAGAGGTCTGCCAATCGAAGTTAGCGATTTTCGCGATGTACAGACCTGGCGCCAAGGTCTCGTCGCTGGTGGCGCGTACACTTTGTCGGGGTAGCAAACAGATCGCCAGCTTCAATGCGCCCGATTTATTCACGCAAAATTTGGGCTGGACCCAAATTGCCGCAGTTGTGCAGGATGCGTGAAATTTGCGCAGCACAGACGTATATGGCTTAATCTAACTGGGCCAGTTCCCGGAAGGCGTTCTTTTTTTGTCTTACTGTCAACCACCGGTGGCGAGTAGTTTTCCGTGCAGCGCAAACGTGTTTGGCGAACAGCTAATAAACGTGTTACGTTAAAACACCTGCATTAAGTGCTGATTTTTTTTTTTTCTGCTTGGGCCCGGGATTAGACTGCCTTGTTCGGGTAAATAATTCAGCGGGCGGTACCTACTGACAGATCACGCTCTGGTGAGCTTAAGCCGCACAGAGCACCTAAGGGCAATATAGGAGACCCGAAGGCGTGCTCAATTTTCTTGTGTATCAATTCTAATTCCACTGTTCAGAAGCAGAAATCAGCCAAGCAGAGATAAAATTAATTCGCAGCGGTATTCTCGTGTTTTGTGTTTCAAAAGTGTCCGCTTTGAGCAAGCCCTGATTGGCTAAAAGCGAACACCCGGATGTGACACCATGCTAGCACGGCGGAGCTAGAAGCCGCGGCTTCTCGGAGCATACGATTTTTCGTCGCCTTGTTGTTGGTTCGCTGGCGGGACAATAAACTCATAAAAGATAGTTAAAAATAGGTTTAGTCGTTTAAAATGTGTTTGCAAGAACAGTTACGCAAAAGTCAACGCAAAGCCCGCCTACAACTGGAAGCACGTCGCTATAAAACGGTTGCAAAACGGGCGTTTTCAAAACGGGCAAACACGAGAATACCGCCCCTGGTTGGATCGAATTTAAAGCCATGGCAGTGCTTTGCAGAGCGGCGTCGATTCGCCAAAGCTATCGGTGGACCGCGGCGCAATGCAATCATTCTTACTGTCGCCTACGTTCAAATCCCATGTTGCGAAGTAATTTGCTGTTCACGTTGTCTTGGTGGAATCGGCTGTAATAGTCTAGTAGCAGTAGTGAAAATAGCGGTTGATCCCTTTTTTCCCCAAGGCAGTCGAGGGCATTACAGGAGAAAATATTCTTCGACTGATCAAGCCTGCATTCTATTTTATCCATTCCTTTTACCTATTTGTCGGGACCAAATGAGCCTACAGATCCACCTAGCAATGGCCTGCATTTTCCCCGTTTATTGGTTCCGGTTGAAGAAAATTCCGCCAGCCATGATGTGACCGCTTCCTCGAGTTGTAGCTCGCAAATAAAACGCCGCAGTTGTCATTCCATAACTGCAAAGGAGTGCTCATGATTCCCGCTTCTGGAGCCCGGTGTCTATCCTACTTCGAACACGGGACGGCACTGCTACGCGTGTTTCGTGCCAAATGCATGCTTGAAATTGACGACGTAAACCAGGGAACGTCGTAGCACGCGGGAAGGAAACGCGTTGAACGACAAATGCGAAAGAGGCGCGGAAAAAGTGAGCCAGATATGCACCGGATGAACAGGGCACTGTCGTTTCCAAAGGTCTAGAAATCCCCACAACGAGCTTTAGACGTTCTCCTTTCGTGCGTTCGCGTGATATGGTCATGTTTCGTGCTCGGCATTAGCCCCGTGCTTGTCTTCTATAATAGGTACTGTTTCCGTGTCGACCAAAGGGGTTGGCTCCCCTGGTTCGAATTTCTCGAACGTGTAACCAGACAGCCGTGCCGCGCATTAGGTCCCTCCCATTGCCCCGTCCTTGCTGCTTTTATCCCGCCGTTTTCATTAAAGAGGCACCCCCAACCGACACCAATTTGGGTATGCGGAACGCGCTTTTTCTTTTTTGTGGCATTTGTTTCCAGCCCTGCCTTTCAAAGTCTTTTAACTCCACGTGTGTCTGGATGTAATTTCTGTGCGGCCTTTTACGCGCCCCCTGCCCGTTCCTTTTGAGTCTGCCATCATCCAAAGGGAGGGCGACCGGGAGCGGTGAAATTGAAAATTTCGCCACAGTTCCGACCGCCGAGTCTGGCCGCGCGGCGGCGGCGGCGAGCCGGAGGGGGAGCGTGCCGCAGCGCCCTTCTGCATTGCGGACCGCTCCGCTCCTCCTGGTAGCGCGGGGAAGGGCGGGCCTCCTCTCCTGCACCGCGTCCATCCCGGAAACAATGCCCCCTCTCCTTTCCCGCCGAGCCTGTCGTCCATTGTGTGTTGCGCCTGCCACGAGCACAGGCATTCTCCGCTTCTCTGCGGGGATATTTTTACGGGACGCCGTTGAATCATCCCCCCTCCGTCTCTGCGCTGTCTTTGTCTTGCTTGAATCGGCTCCGGCGTGGAGGAGGACGGCTAAACAGAGCGTACATCGTTGCCTGCTGCCCCTGACTTCTGTGTTATGCGCTTCCTTTCATGCCGCCCCTTTTATCTTCTTCGCTTTGCGTCATCTGCGAGCTCTTTGGAGGGAAAGTTGCGCTGCGTATGGATGACCTCTCGGCTGCAAGCGGCAACAGAAGCGATAAGGAATTGCGCTTAGTACTTCCCCCTCCTCGCCGATGGCAGCCCCTACAGCATGTCCCTTTCCGCCGTGTGCGCATTTAGTTGGGAAAAGTGACAAACCCTCCTGTTCTTACCACACCCGATTGTTATTTGGGGCACTGAGTAAAATAGTCGATTCGTCGTGCTTAATTAAGTTGCTACGGAAGGATTCTCGCCAACCCGATGCCAATGTACCCGGATAAAGGACGCGTTTTGGCTACGCCAACACGTTGGCGGGGTTGCTGACATTTAAATGACAGGGGGAAAATGTGTGCGACGACTTGTTGTTAAGTTTGAGAATAACAAGTTATTCTTTGAAATGTCACGCCGTCAAGCTGAAGGTGCGCAGAGTGTGCTCTTTGTGGCTGTTATTGTGAAGTAGTGTTTGACGCGGCGGCAGCGCCTTTCGGTACTCTTGGAAGTCGTTATTTACGAATTCGTCGGTAGTAGCGGCCTTTTTTTATCACTCGTTTTTGCGGCTCGATGTCTCCATCTGAATTCGAATTCTCTTTGGTGTTTGAAACATAACTGGGGCATTTTTGCTGAAACCAGAGAGTGTGTGCGTGTGTGCATGTAGCGATCGTGTGTGCGAGCTCAAAATGTTCTCGGTAGTACGGAGATTAGTGTAGTTATTACGACTGGAACGCTGGGCTAATACAGTGCATATTTTCCAATTATGAAAAGAAAAATTTTGTGGCTTCCCTATTATTCCTTTATTTTTTCACACAGTAAATACTTCACTGCCGTCCTATGTATGCCCGAAATACCCGCTCCCTTCTATTTCATCCCACCCTGCCTTCAAAAAAAAAAAAAAAAAAACTTGTGGCCTGCGCAGTCTCACTGCGTGCACGCTCGTCTTTGTTAAAACACTGCTTCCCTTGCGTTGTTTCTGCTTTACGCTTGTTGTCAGGAAGGGCATTTTGTGTGATCTATTCAGCGCTGCTTGCCTCTGAAGGCAGAGTACATTTGCTCAGTAGCCGCGTTACGACTACGGCGCTCGGGGGACGATCGGGGTGTGTAACGCACCGTGTGAGTGAAACGTTGCCTGCTTATAGGTAAGCTTTAGCGTCCACGTTCTGCTACTCGGAAGGCCGTGCGTTTCCAATTGAACGAAATGCAGCGGGAAGCGGTTGTCAAGGTGTGCGCGGACCATTTTCGGAAGTACAGCGAAACTCGTCCTCTTAACCTGCCTTGTGACTGCCGAAGATGGGCTGTCCATCCGAGATAGCCATAGCGGTGCTTGTTGGCGCATTCTAGATTGACGGGCGGCGTTGTTTCACGCTCGACCATCACCGGATAGCTTCATGCGCCGCGGAATGCGACACTGCGCTTACATCACCCTCGTCGTATTCCTGGAATTCCTCTCTTCGGGCCTGCGTCCGCTGACAAGGGGGTTGTTGCATGGCGAGTAGGGCGAGCCAGCTACGCCTAGCGACAAAACGAGCGTTCTCTCCCTTTTTCTTTTTCATGCCACCTAGTTTCCCAGTTGGGCATGCAGGCTGTTAAGGCGTGAAGAAACGACAAAAAGGAACACGATCACTTGTCATTTTCGCTCGAGGCGTTGACGATGCCTGCAAGCGCTCAGCTGCACGTCTAAATGGCGGCGCATGCCAGCTGTGAAGCAGTCGCGTGCAGTGTATTTTGATGACGCGCCAATTTCAATGCTCGCGAGCCACGTTTGCCGTCTTAGTGACGTCACTGGAACGCCCTGTCGTGACGACAAACGAAATATGACGTACTGAAGCCGTAAACATTCCGTTGTCGTCGAAGGCGCTTTCGTTTGTTCCGCTTCTGCTGTGAGCGTTCTGGTTTCACTTTTGTCTGCAGAGCTTCGATTATTGTTTTATCGCTATGTATTCCATTCTGCGCTGCGTCGATATTGAACAGCTTGCTGATTGGTGCAGTTCGGAAGATTGGTAGGACGCGCGGCTGCATTGAATGTATGAAGGGCACAGTCGGCGTTCGCAGGAGTGGGTGCGTAATTTGTGCCTCATTCCAGCGTGTGTGGTTCGTGTGTGGCCCAGCCACCTTTTCTTAGTTACCCAGTGGCCCAGATATTTGAAATAGTAGAGGGCGCCGATGCCGCCGAAATCCGTGTTTTTAATCCAGATTTGCGAAATCCGGATGTGCGCCGATCAGCTATGGATCCGTAGCTCTTCGCCCCGCGGCATCTTATTCAGCGGGAAAAGGGCACGCCTCTGACATTCGTCAGTTTGTGCGGCACGGGGACAGGAAGCACCAGCGTGGTTCGTTCTAGCTGACCTCGTGACGATCCTGCCGCTGCTGCGTGACCTCTATTTGCCCTTGGGCGTTTCTTTCGGTGCGGCAGCGGAAATACTCCGACTGGCGCGTTTGCTCACGAGTGAAGCCGATTGTGCTTATCGCGCGCTGTTTGAGTGCAACGCTGGCCCCAATCTCTGCTTGGCGTAGTCCGTCCAATTCCCCCCCCCCCCCCCCCCCCCGCGATTTGGCACAAAGGCGCTCAGAAACGCGCAGGTGTATTAAGGAAAAAAGAAAAGAAAGAAACTCTTCTGTGTTGTGTCATCAGGATGGGGGGGGGGGGGGGGGGGGGGAGCACGAAGCGGCGCTTTTAAAATGTGCTTGAAGTTGGGCATAGTGGACACAGTGCCGTGCGATAAGGCGTGGAGGCAAAAACGTGACACGGCGACGAGCTCGGGCAGCTTGAACTGTTGGAAGACCTCTTCATTTCTTCCCCGTTCTTTCATTCGTGCCGCAAGTGGCTGATTGAAAACGTGCTGAAAACGTCTCTTCTCATGGAAGTGTTGCGAAGCGACCTCCGGGGCTGGTCGAATTAGATCTCGCCATGTGCTACGGGTGCTAAGTTTGGGCCTCCCCGAGGGCTGCGTCCCGTTCGTTTCCGTTCACGCACGGCTGACTATCGGTGTGCGGCATTTACGGGGGCTTCCGCGTGCAGCACTTCTTTGTTGTTGTCGCTTGGGGCCGTCACTGGCTGCCCGCGTGTGGTTCGCTTCGCTGCGGGCGTGCGTGATAGCGTGGGCGCAGAATCCTGCACAGTTGTCTCCGTGAATATGTGGCTGAGCCGCCGTGGGGATCTGGGTCCAATCGTCAGCCACCGTCAGTGTGGCGTCCCTTTGCTTCTGTAATTAACCGGGTTAAATAAGGAAGGCGCACACGTTTCTATTCAAAAGAAACAAACTGCAGTCACATTTTTTTTTTGGCTGCAGATCCTTTTGAGGCTGTTGAGGCATATGACCTGTTCGTCGGCAAAATTAAAAAAAAAAAAAAAAAAACTACCATACGGCTGTTCCTTTCAATGAATTTAGAAGGAATACAGTGTGCGGGAAGCCATGGGTCGACCGCGAACTTCAGAAGAGAATAAGGCATCGCGATAAGCTGTTTGCATCATTTTAAAACGAGAGGTCCTTGCTATTTAAAGGAATAAATGTGAAAAGACCAGGAACAAATTTGACGTCGATATCAAACTGGCACCCAGTAAACTCACAACTCACGTGAACATAAATTTGCTGTGATTTCCCATGATCCTCAAAAATCATGGAAAAACAGCAAAGAACTGATGTCTTAAGGTGTAAAGGCCTTTGTGTCTGAACTCATTAATGACGGTAAACCGCGTAGCGGGCATTCACTTTAGGATAAGCGGATGAATTTAGTGATAGCTTTTTTTCGGTTTGGTACCGCGAGTTCATTGTATATGGACAACTCAGGTCCAAGCATAACGACTAACATTGTGTTCTGACATTAAAAATTCCGTTTTCTCTTTCCCGCAACAGACATCGGATTACAACTCTGCTAGGAGCGACTACGGTATAGCGACACAGCGCATAAAATGTTCCGCACTTATCACGGGAGAATCACTTTAGCGCATTTGTAATCTTGTACTAAGCACTGGTATATTTCCTGACCAATTAAATGTTTAAGTGCCGTAATACAGTAGGAAGGAGATCGAAACGACCTCATATGATTAGAGGCCCATTTCTGTGTTTCCTAAATTTTCCAAATGTTAGGGAAGTTAGCTACGCGCGGATTTGTTTTCTGCAAGCAAAATCCAATAGCTCAACAATAGTACGGATTCCAAAAGCAAAACTATCTACTTGCTAAACATCAATTTTAAAGTAATCAACTATGTAACGAGAAGTTCCACCCAATATAGCATTTTTTTCTAGAGAAAAAAGCGTGCTATCGTGAAAACGATGTATTAAGACGATGCACATAACTTACGGCATTAGAACTTCTCTCCAACTGATAAAAATAACTGTGTACTGACAGCAATCTGATGAGTAGCTTAAGGACGCAGAATACGACGTTTGCAAGGTTTCATTTGTTTACTTTACACAAACGACATTGCCAATCTACGCTTCACCGCCTAGGTCGTATATATGCGGATGACACAAATATATTTTCCTATAAAAGCAACGCACATGTTCTCTAAGGACAAAGTGTATGGTTTCGGAATTTGTCTAATTTGAGCTAAACACTGAAAAAAAAAGAGCATGTCTTCTGACCAAGAAATAAAAAAACCTGGTGAAGCAGGCTCCCCTATTCGTAGAAACTTGTGACGTCACGTGCATTTCTTGCGGTCGCATTTCCAGCAATTTAAACTCGTGTTACCAGTCTGCGTAATCTTGACGTAAATCTCGAGATCAATGGAAATTGGGTGTCTGGTTAGGAATCTGGTTAAAAGCAAATGTAGCATATTAACTTCTGCTTACTACCATCTTGTTTGGAGAACGACTGGAAAAAGGCACATGTAATGGTTGTATATACTTAAAGCAGTCTTGGGCACTAACTAGTTACTAGTAACGCGTTACCGGCAACTAGTTATTTTTTTCAGTAAGTTGTAACTGTAGCTAAGGGCCCACTGAGAATGGAGCACCCGTAATCACATCACTGGTGCATTAACGCGAAAGTTGATGGGACGAAATTAGGCATACATAACAATAGGTGGTGTTGAGTTTGTATGTGCCCATTTTAGGTAACCTTCGTCATGGGGTTTACAACGTGCAATTTTGACTACCGGAATGCCTCTCTATCAAATAAACTCAATCATTTCGTTTGTGATCTATTAGTTTTCTTCAATAACGGAAGCGTGACGACGTTACTTTTCCACAGTAAGGCTATGTTCAGATTACCGACGCAAAAGCCCTATCGTGATCTATGGACGTAAAAAAAAAAAAACGGGGTGTCACGCATTTCGGTTGGCTGAGACGTGAAATGACGTCATTCTTTAAATTTATTACGACAGTTGCGGCAACAGTCTGAACCCGGCCTAACTGTAACACGTAACTGTAACACTGTTACTTTTTGCTGGTAACGTGCTCGTGACTGCTTAAAAGAAAATATTTTACGAATGATGGATGCACCGTTTCGGAGTCGCGCTGCTCCTCTTAAGCAGCACGAAATGCTAATTTCTCCAAATGTAATCAGTCAAAAGATTTCTTTAGTCGCGCGCAATCAAATTATGACTGGCTTAGGGCTTTTCATTGAGAAATATACTCGGATAGCACATTAAGACGGGTTACGACACACCACTTGAAGTGAAAAAATGGGCCCAATTTAAGACACACAAATTATCGCACTGCTAAGTGTTTAGAAGGAACATTACTCTGTTGTCACAACAATGCCTTGTCTGTTAAAATTTTTTTTTCCCTCCTAATTTCAACTTTCGCAATTATGTGATCCTAATACGTTTCCGTCATGAACGCTGTGTCTTCTGAGAGAAGAGGGGTAGGGGGCCGCTTAGGCATTCGTTGCCCCTTTTGTCACCCGCACTCGTTCGTTGCACTCGCATTTGGTCGTGAACCCGTGCAGTGCCCCCGAGGCGTGTGGGGCGCGATGAATCTCTCTCGCCGCCTGTACGAGCCTCACCCGGCTAGTCTAATGCAGAGCGCGCTTCATCACCTCGTCTAATTGGCGGTAGTCAATTTCTCGTTTTGCCCGCTGGTTGTATTGTGCACTAATTTTCTACCATCAAGGACCGCGCGGCATGTGCACACCTTCGCCCCGTTCGGTTGTGTGCCGTGTTCCTCGCGGAAACGCGCTGCGCGTGTTTCCATCCGTACACGCTCGTTTGTCGCATCGGCGCACGGCCGGCGTGTGCGCAGCTGTTCGTCGCGTTTGCGGCATGAGCAACAGGATGCCCGAATTCGTCGCGCCGTACACGCTGTGCTGTTTTCGTTCCTCTGTGTGCCGTCTGTATTTTTCCCTCGATTTATAGTGCGCATCAGGTCGAATTCACTGCAGTAAATGATCTCGTGCTCTCTCTGTCGTGCAGCTTAAACTTGCATAAGAAAGCTAAAAAAAAAGAACCTGCGTGGTTTCATCGTGAGATTTCAATAGTTGTCAGTAAACCGCACGATGGCAGCCTTTCAGGAGTGGCCTTGTTGGCCAGTGTTCATTGGTCCGTCAACTTCGGCCGACTCGTAGCACTTAATGTTGTTTTAATCTGGACAGCTATGCCACAGCATAGCCGACATTTAAGAATTGTGGAAAGTATTTGGTTACGTGCCGCTTCGCTGTCTTCGATTAAGCTTGCCCTGTATGTACACGTGTCCCACCCGCTTGAACCGAACGCTCTCGCCCCAATGTGCTCTTGCAACCGCCTTGGCTTTCAGCTTAGCTTGGATTTCACCTGTTTTGCCGAGTGTTCAGGCGAAGTATCAAAAGGGCTTTCTAAAACTTTTGATTTGTTATAAATCCGTGATTCAAAATGTAAGCGTTCGTGGTGCGCCCGAAATTACCAATGGGAACAAAGTATCTGTTTGTTTGTATTATCGGAGGGTGCGGGGTTAGGTCAAATATAAATGTTTCAATTTTCCCCTTGATGCGCTCAAACTCGGAAATTCCAATCCAATTGCAGTTCAAGTCTGTCAACGACCACTGGCTATTTATTCCAAGCACGCTTCGTATTCCGTGATCAAGTAAGGGCCAAAAGAATTTAAAATCGCTGAATTATGGAACACTATACAACTTTAGAGTAGCCTAAAGCGCTGAAGGGAGCGGAGAGGGCCTCGCGATTATTTTGCCAATTTCGGCTGATTGGGACCAGAGAGGTTTCACTGGCAAGGGCTCATTTCTTGTTTCGACTGGGCAGTTTCTTCATACGTAGGGCGACTCCTATTGTGCGGTCGCGTGAAAGCATTCCGAAACGACATCGGCGTGTATAACTAACCGCGGGAGCGACCCTGATTGCCTCGGTATCCTATGCGCCGCGTGTGGTGCTCGTAAAGGCGTTTCCGGGCCAAGGTTAGCGGGCATGACGCAAGCTCCCGCGTCATGCCAGCGGCAAGTGGCTCTCCAGAGTTTCGATAGACGTTTAGCCGCCGTCAGCTGCGAGCGCCGGCGGCAAATCCACGACCCAACTGGCTTCGTGCCTCGCCGATTCCCTCCGATTATCGCCCTTTCTCTTTCTCTTTTTCCTTTTTTTTTTTTTGTATGGAGTGCGGCATCTCCGAATTTCGGTCATTGGAGGCAATGCCTACCGCTTGTCACTACGGGAAACAAACATCCAGCTGTGACGAACCTTCCGAAACAACACGAACACAGTTGTGTAACTAGTTTGTGGTTCGCATAATTTGAATTGCGTTGTAAACTCGTGGTGCACACCCAAGGAGGTTGTATCAGACTTTCTGGAGTGGAGACGGCTCTCGAGAACTGACGCCGACGGCCACCATCTTGCCTTGGGCAAAAACCTCGCTCCGCCGTAGCAGCCGCACCCCATCGGTCGCGTTCTGCCGGCTCCCTGCTGCACGTCTGGCGGTGTTTCACGCTCGCACGCGTGCACTTATGACTTAGTTTGTCGGAAATATTCTTTGGATGCTACAAAGCTGTAGAAATGAGCAATGGTGCGCTCGTGCGTCGCATTCGGCTGCGCTAATCGCGCTCAGTTCGTTGTGTGTCTCGCGAGTACTACAGTGTTCTCTTGCCCACTGTTTATGCAGTACGGTGCCGATCCACCTACTTGTTTACGCAGATATGCAAATGTTTCACTCGTAGTTGCGGCGGTCAGTAGTCGTCCGACTGCGCAAAATCACATGGTTGTTTAATAGTATTAAACAAGCATGCGACATACTATTAAGCAATGGCTTTAGTGCGGAAGCAGAGATTGATGCACAAGTGAAGTGTCCCGCAATTTCTGCTTCCGCACTAATTTATATGCAGAGTGTTTGCTCAGATATATGGGTGATCAAAATTAAGTCCGCAGGTTTAATTAGGCGCTTAGATTTACGGGCAGACGACCTCAACGGTGATGTTATGCGCCCTGGGGTACACAGAATTAGGCGGTAACTATTAGCTAACATTAAAACTTTTTAGTGGCTGCAGTAAGCAGGCATGTTTGTTTTGCTAAGTTAGACGCAATCGTGTTTCTGCGTTTCATTTGGCAGAATTCTTCTACCCCATCCGAACTGCGAAGCTCAATTGCCGTTCGTATGATTATGCATGCTAGCACCTGAAGACCGGCGCAAAGCTCCTCCCCTGTGTTCTGTGTTTCGATAGCGATTCCGAGTACAGCAGATTGCGATAACGCCAACCAAGACCGAAAGGGTGCCAGCTATCACTATCGCCTATGCCTCCACCCCGTTGTCAAACTAAAAACCATTCACAGCAGGCACGTGACAAAAGTGTGCGGGAGGGGGAGGGGGAGGAGGGGGCTTTTTGACGGCGCTCGCTGTCTTCCATGCGTAATCATGCGAACGGCAATTAAACTTCGCAATTCGATATCTCGGAGTACGGATGAGCTAGCAGATTTCTGCTACATGATACTGCGTAGAAACACCATTGCGCCTAACCTTGCAAAACAAACATGCCTGCTTACTGCAGCCTCTAAAAAGTTAATTGATTTTAGTTAATTAAGCCACCGACATCAATAGCTACCACCTCCTTCTGTTTCTTCCTGGGCGCATAACATCACTGTAGAGGTAGTTTTCACGTACATTTAAGCGCGTAGTTATAATACCTGTTGGCTAAAGTTTGATCACTCTGTATAGTAACTGACATATAAACCAAGGCAGTGCCGTCTAATGTTTGATTGGCGCTCAGCCCGCCTTACGCGTGTACTCGAACAGTTTTGATTTTGGAGTTTACTGCTAAAGGCGAGGTTAACCGAGCCATTTCGCTTGCTTTGTATACAATTCATTGATGCAATGCTCCCCCGCGTTCGTCGTCTCCGTTTCTTTTTTTTTTTTTTTTCTTTTATCAACAGCAGGCGCTACTCGCGTGCAAACGTACGGGGTTAGCGAGGCTGTGAACTCCAATAGTAACTTCCTGCGCGCAGTTTTCGTATCAGTTAGCAAGTTACTCGCCTGCGCATGTGCGTAGTTAACGAAGTTGAGAATGTGATTGAGTAACCTCCTGAAAAAGAGCAAAAGAAAAAAAAACAGCGCGAGGGAGACACGGAGTGTGCATCAATGATATAGACTGTGTACCCCGAATAAACAAACAGCTTTGACCAGCTTAAGGGTACTCCATATACATTTTGTAAAATACAAGGAAAAGCTAATGGCAGGGATGAACGGAAACAAAAAAAATTGTAAAGTGTGGGCGCATAGTAACTCAGCATGCTACTTAATTTGGCCTTGTGCATGTGCAATCAGTGGGGATGTCGATGAACCAAAAAACTTGCATGTGAGAAACATACACTGCAATATCATCATTACTTACAGCACTGCGTAAAACAAGTCTCGATACACTGTTCCGATAAAGCTTGCTTGGTTATGAGAGCTGCGTGACTAACATTAATCAATTCCCGCATTGCTGCTAGAAGAAGCAAGCGCCAACAAATTACGCTGGAACAAAGGTGTGCCGAACTTTCCACCTCGAAAGGCGGGAATTAGTAGCCGTTTTCAGGCAATATCTCTTCCCATGGTGTGTAACATATGTAATTTTAATGCTTAAAGGGCGGCCTATAACTTTAGAGACACCGAATGAACGTTTATTGAAATGAAAGATTGATTGGTTATGACTTTTTAATGCGCCGACGCAACGCAGGCGCTGAGGCTCGTCGTAGTGGAGGGCTCCGGGTTAATTTTTACCACCTGGGGATCTTTAACGTGCGCTGATATCGCACACACGGGCGTTTTCGCTTTTCGCCTCCATCAGAAAAGCGGCCGCCAGGGCCCAAAATCGAACCCGCGTCCTTGTGCTCAGCAGCACAACGGCTGATGCCACTGAGCCACCGCGGCGGATTTTATTGAAATGAAAGCAAGAGCACAAGAACACCAATTACCCCCCTTACTCAATGCTTTGTAAAGGGGCCTGTAAGGAATTTTAAATAAATAAATAAAAAAACTAGCACAGAACTAGGCTCTTCACACGGCTCTTCACCACTTAAAGATATGCGAACGCTAATTCGCTGCTCGAATCACGTGAATAGTTTTTGCGAAAGGCGAAAGTAAAACAACCGTCAAACAACCTCATCGAACAATCCAACTTAGCTATCGGTATCTCCCATGTAAACCGAAACACGCAAGCCCTTCAGCGTCCCTGCCAGGGAAGCGCCCATTCGGCCCATGGCAATATGGCCGCCGACCGGTTTCCCCGGCTTCACCTTCCCGCGTTGCCGACTATGGGAGGCCTCCACTCCAGAAGTTTACGTTTTCCGTCGTGTTGGGGATGTGAGTGTTCATGTGCTTTTGCTGTGGCATGAGCGTAGTTTTATAATTGGTTCGTGTTCGTTCTTCACCATATTTGAATCTTTCAAACGCTTGTTGGATGCTGTTTAAACATTCCAACGGAAACGTTGAAATGTTTAACCGTCTTCTTCCTCCTTGTGATGCATTGCGATGAGACACCGTACATCTGTAATCTTCGTTTACGAGCTCGTACTACAGGCCCTGTCAGTTTGGCGAAAAATTAGTTTTAAAATATTCCTGAAGAAGAAAAAAAAGCGAACGAAAACCAACTGAAATGAACTTAACATTTTTAGAGTGCTTGCTCATACGGGCGAGCCCTGGCGGATGGATGTACGCTGTCCAGTTGAGTTCGGTTCTCCTATCTCTGTCCCAGTGACCGCTCGCGCCCGCAGCAGGGCCACCAAGACCCTTCGCAGCATCCGAGCACGCCATCGGCTCCTGACAAACCTCGTACCCAGCTAGCGAGGCGACAACGCCGCCGAGAGGATTGTGTGCGAGATTCTTGTCTCGTGATGGCGGCCCATGGGCAGAAGACGTACGGGAGCCGCTCCACTTCTCGGTCATGTGCGCACCAAAAACAGTCGCCAGCTGCTCGCTCACGTCGGCTGCATTGCGTCGGCGTTTTGCACTTTGCCCGCAGAGGTGATACGCGTGAGGGCCGCTCTGTAGCGTTGCGTTTACTCCGTTGTTCTCTCTCTCTCTCTCCCTCGGCGTAGTTCCCGCATTGTTATCGGATTGCTGTGCACACCTGGGCGGCAAATCGGGACACGCCGCTTGCGAATGCGTACGTTGGGGCTTCGCCTTGTTGCGGGATAAGTGGGCACTGTCACTTGCGGTCCAAGGTTCTTTGCCGGCGGCGACCTCGAAGACTGGAAAAGGGGGCAGAAATACGGGCGATCATTCCGACCGATGCGGTGGGGTCTGCGCTGGCAGTGCGGTCCCGGTTAGCGGAATTTGCCTCCACCCGCCACTCTGTCCACCCGACGCCGCTGAGCCCTCCTGGAAGGAAGCAGCGCTTTCACCCTCGTCGTCCTCGTAAACGCGTCGGTGGCTCGCTGCGCGTGGTGCCGAGTTTATCTCGCTGCCGAGACCACATCTGGCGTTCCTTTCCGCTTTCGTCGCCGGAGGGGGCACCCTTGGTCGCAGGGTACGGCGGCAGCACGAGGAAGCCCGGGCAGTGTGCTCGTGGATCCAGTTTTGCGACGCCACTACGCTGCTGCACGACCGCCCGGATGGAACCCCCGCGCTTCCCGGATGAGGGCCTTTTTCGGTGGACGGGTTTGCGGAGGCAGCGGGGCGCTCCTCCGTGTGGCCCATCCTCGAATAGAAAACCTTGCCCAAACGACCGTTCTGGCTACAGTGCCGTCGTTCGTGGCCACAAACTGGGTGGCTGCTGCGCATACTGGGTAAGAAGCCCGGTTTTGCGTTGCTCCGTGAACGCACGAGGACTACTCGCGGCAGGAGCACGCTAGTCGCAACACCTGCGGCCAGCCCAACGCTGCGCCAAGTGCCACGATCCCGATTCGTGGTATCCCACTTCTCGGGGTTTGCTTGGCGCCACGGAGAACCGTTTCTACACTTGTCCATTTGTCCATAGCGCAGCCCGCGAGGGTTGTTGCGAAAGTGGGTCAAGTACAATGCGTGCAGACGAGACAATGTGAAGTTGCAAAACAGCGTTACATGAGCGGAAATTCTTGCGGTTCTCAATAACAGACACAAATTCACCAAGCAGGAGAGAGAGGCGGCTGAGGGCATTCCATTTCTATATTGTTTGGAAACGTAACTGTACTTGAACATATTATTGCGGATAAAATATGGGGCAGCGTTAATGTGGCGACAATGGCCCGTAGTGGATGATTTAGCAAAGGTTACTTAGTGTTTACCTTATAGGCTACAGCACACGTTGATCCTAAGGTAAAAAAAAAAAACAAATTCAGCGGATTTGTTTTGCGACGTACAGCTTGAGGTGTTAGTCCGTAACAGTCATATCGACGGAAGATGAAGCGACCAGCTTTATTTTGTACGAATTATATCTGGCTTATCTCGCATGCCTTATACGAGTTCCAAACGGGCGAACTATATTCAAGCACACGGGGGCGGATTAGCGATTTATATAAAGTTTGGTATTTCCACATGCATTTCATCTAACGTGCGGAGTTGAGTCTATTTTTGTCGCGCCTTGGTCGTAATAGTTTTGACCGAGACATGCTAGAGGCAAAGAACTCCCACATATTCGTATTTATCGACGGTATAAAGTGAATTCTCAGTGTGGCTGAAAACGGAGGGAAATGTACTTTTGTTTAACGTAACTGATAACCGAATATAACGTCTAACAGAATGTTTGCAACGAATCCTTTTTCATTTCTGTCATTTCTTTTTCCTTTTCAAACTTAAATGCTACAGTGCAGAAAGTTGTTAGGAGAGGCGACCACGTCATGTGACCTTTATCGGACGAGCGTGCATGGCGTATCGATGCGACCACTGTAGTCTTCTAGCCTTCGCCGTACCAGCGCAACCGCGCATGCCCTCAACATCCGGGAATTGTGGCGTGTTTGGCGATTATGCCTCGACATATGCTGGTTATGCCGCTGGTTTATCCCGCATTTAATGGCCGTGTACTGCAATAGACGCTGCAGGGTTATTGAGCCTCGTTGTGTGCTCTCAGTTTACGCCGGGCATAAATCAAATGCATGCAATCAAACTTCATCTCTGATACGTAGAGTGCTGGAAGCGTTTAGTTTTTCGCATTCTAGCCAATACTTTGCGCTAACAAGCATAAAAGTTTTTTTTTTTTTTTTTTTGCGGTTTTTCTAATCTGGTTCCCCCCACCGTAAGCTCGCCTACAGTCTGTAGCTGTAGTGTTGTCGATAGCTTTCGAACTTGGGTAGGAACCTTTTATTCATTCGTTTTAGCGAATTCAAAGCCTCGCAGTATGCGCCAGTCTCATTGACTCATCTACGAGGATTGCATATCGGCCGGAAGTACAAAAGTTGTCTCGATGGCCCGAAAACTAATCGTAGCTTCAACGGGAGGCTTTTCACTTTCAGCCTAGACGCAGGTGGCTGTTCTGACCCGTGTTTCGCTGCTCCGGTAAATTTTGCGGGCTTATCATCAGCCTGTCAATATTATATGCAAACCAAACCGCTAGCCGACTCTCGGGCCTACGGAATCCCTACCGGCATTAACCTGTTGCTCAGTTCAAAACTCCAGGCGCATCTCTTTTTGTAATTTCTGCTCTGAAAAAAAAAAAAAAATTGCCGGTTTAATTCCTTCTGAGAATTGGTCGCAGCACTGAATGACGTGAGCACAATAAAAGTTTCCTCCGGCTGAATCCAGTCTGAGCGGCAGCCCGACTCGTGGCCGCTGTGCTGTTTGCGCTGCAGAGCACGAGTACGCGGGTTCGTTGATCCCGGCCGCGGCGGCGGCGGCCGTTTTTCTGATGCCGGCGATAAACTATAAAACCGCCCGTGTGTCGAGGTTTTCTACGCGCGTTGAAAATGCCCAGGTATATAGTCTGTTAGCCCGTTGCCCGCCATTACGGCGCGCCTTGTAACCCACGTGCTGCTTCGGCGCCTAAAAAATCTAGAATTAGAAAAAAGCAGTTTGCTCTGATTTTGGCTCTAACCACCAGGCCATCGTGGAGAGTATAGCGAGCGGGGAATGGGGCGGAGAGATTTCGCGACATACGTGCGCATGTAGGTAACATTTTTTTTTTTCCTGGAGTCAGGCGTATTCAAGCATCAACGGAAACAGCAGATTGCATTTTTTTCGCGATTAAAAATTTATCTTAGGTAGACGGGCCGGGTTTCGAACTTGGGACCTTTCTCGGGCAAACGAACGCTGTGCCGTTTAGCTACATCTCCAGGCCTTAAGGTGCAGGTTAGAACCCAGTTGTACTTTTGGGCCAGTGTTACGTGCGCGTGGGAATAAAACAATGACATTGTAAGTTTTATTCCACGAATGAACTGGCCGATGAGTTTTCTGAAGCGATCGTAATTACAGTTCGGCCATACCCGCCTCAGTGGCTAAGGCATTGAGCTGCTGAGCACGAAGACGCGGGTTCGATTCCCGGCCTCGGCGGCCGCTTTTCTGATGGAGGTGCAAAGCCAAAACGCCCGTGTGTACGAGATTTCGGCGCACTTTAAAGATCCCCAGGTGGTCAAAATTAATCCGGAGCCCTCCACTACGGCGCGCCTCGCCTCCTGCGCGGCTTCGGCGCGTTAAACCCTGCAATCAATCAATTCAATCAACAGTTCGGCTATGATCACGGCTATGCGGCGCCCTGACCATTTCGCGCACATTGCGCGAACGTTCCGTAGCTGCCGCTGTAATTTGTCTTTCCAGCTTCCTCCGGCGATCCACTCGAACCTACCGGTAGGGTTTCAGACCCGAGGGCTGTAGTTGCGGCCGGGAATCCTCCGAGTGCCGCCGGAGGCGGGAGTGGAGGAAGTTCGCTAGGTGCCGGCTTCCAGCGCTTGTGCGTTTGTCTACCTGTCTCACATACGTATGGTACATGGTGTACATAAAGTGAAGAAACTCGCTGCAAAACTGTTCGGCATAGCCGAACGCACTCAGTGCACGGGAATCGACCCAAGTGTTGGTGCATCTGTTTAGAAAGGCCACAGCTGTTTGGCAAAGCTCTTAGAAAAGCCAGAACCCGACCCTGAGACAGGCCCCAAACGCGCCGCAGTCACCACCTGCGTCTTCCAGCCGCCCGGGTGCTTGACCGCCGACCCGCAGCGGCCGCCCTTTGACCCCACAACGCTGGGCTCGAAGGACACGCGGCAAAGCTCATTACATTGGCACCGGCTCCACCCCGGCGGCTGTGGGAATGGCGTGTCCTTCGGGGAGCGACACAGGCGCGGATCCTCCCGAAAGAAGGCGGCGATCAACTGCAGGCTGCTGCTGCGAAGACGGTACCAGGCCTGCTAGTCCCGCGCAAGAAGCCAATGAGAAAATGAGGCGGAAAGCTGTATTTTTCCAAAGCTCTGCCGAGGGCCTACGCAGGGCGTACTTCTGTCCGGGCCCCGCGCGCTCTTCTCGGTGGGCCGTCGTTCGATCGCCGGGCCGCTCTGAGCTACTCCGTACCTGTGTCGCCTGCTTGATTCTTATGGCAGCAGGAGCATATCTCTGCACTCGACGCTTTCCACGCACTGCACCGAGTTTCACTGCTCGAACTCTTCCCGCAAACTCGCTTCCCAAGCCTTGCCCCCTGACGAGCACCGCAGCCGGTCGAGGAGTGGCCCTTTCGAGTGAAAAAAAAAGTTGGCAGATAACGTCTACGTTTATGTCTTCAGATGTACGACGCGATAGCGTTATTTCGACTCCGAGGAAGCGTTTTTAAGCGGACTTGCCTTGCTGCATTTACGATTAATGCTTACGAAAAAACAACGTTAAGAGCAGGACGCAGAGAAGATGAAAACGACAAACACGGCCGCTGTTTGTCGTGCTTGTAATTTTCATCGTTCCTGTGTCCTCTTTTTAGCGCATTTTTACGGCAGAGCTGTTTAGGTCGAACTTTGTCCGACATAACATATTCACCCATCTAGATTTCTAGACTCGCGATAATGGACCTTTTTCCAGTACCGATCCTCCTAGCGGCCGCCACGCCGAACTAAAATTGGCAGCAATGCACGCCCACAAAACGTCGAGCTTTCGTAGAACTCGTCCACAAAAAATATCCTGGTACTGTAGCCCCTTCCGCACCAACCGGTCACCCGTGCCTTTCACGGGAATGTCACCGTAGCAGGCGTGGTTCCCGTGACTAATTCGCAGTGGTTGAAGCGCCCCTTTTTCTTTACTTTTTTTCATTTTTGTTACTCCCCCACTGGCTTGTATGTGCTTCCAGTGTCAGCCTCAAATGTATTTGCCCCTTTCCCTAGAAAGCCCTTTTTGTGTGCACTTACGAACCCACTTCGAGCTGTTGAAAGAGAAAAAATAAAAACGCGCAGCTCTGGACAGCATAGCCTCTCCCCAAACAGAAAGCTGGGGGGGCGCCCTTTTGTTTATTTTGCCGGAGGCTACTGCCAAGAATGGCGGACCAGCAGCCCGCGCATGCGCAGATCGCTACTGGAAAAAGGTCCATTCAAACTTTGGGTTAATTCAAATCAAACAAGTGCCCAAATTTTGCAAGAGAGTTTTTGCTGGGCTGGTTGGTGCACATTAAGATTACAGAAAACCAGGTGAACGTTGAAACAAAGGACTAAGTGTTAACAAAGAAGTTTGACATTGTTAAGTGTTAACCTGTTTGACATTGCTATCGGAGGAAATAACACAAACGAGCTGACGAGAGAAATCATGGGAGCCAATCTGATAGACGCATAAGGCAGCGCAGGCGTGAGCAGCCCGTCGGTACTGCTGTCTTTTTAGTGAAAAGGAAAAAGTGCACCTAAGGCAGACATGTGCGAAGACGTAGTTCAACGGGCGGGACAAGAACCCATTTCCACGATAGCTTTTTCGACCTTGACTGGACGTTGCTGTGGCAGCAAGTTTTTTTTTTTTTTTTTTTCATATGTAATACGCATTCACTTTACATATATATGTTTGACCTTTGTAATAAACGTTCAGTTGCTAGTGCACTGTGTCCCTGTCACTTGTTAACACTTAGTCCTTTGTTTCAATGTTTTGCAGGTTTCCTCTAAACATCAAAATTTTGGTTGGCCCGCTGTTTTCAATGTACCATTTTACAGCCGCTTAATTCAAACTACTCCATTCCGTAAATTCGGTTAATTCGTACTTTTTGCGTGTCCTTGCCACAAAATTTGTCGCTTCTACAGCTCGCAATCGCATCCCTTCGCACATTGCTTTGATCGGCAAATTCGAGCGCAGAAAAGCTGTCGCAGTGAACTGGCTGCCCTTGCTCGCATCGAAAACATTGTTTTGACCTCTCATGCAAAGACACAGCAGTCATCCATTCGTCTTTTTTTTTTTTTAAGCGTTGAATGGCACTTCAGTATTGTGTGTGAATGTTTTGTTGTTAAATATATGTGAATGTTTCATTGCAACATAAGATGGTATGTTGCCCCGAGTCGTATTTATAAGAGCTTTTAATAATTCAAACAAAATCCTGGGGCCCATTCGAGTTTGAATCGATTTCTCAGCTTTGAGAAATCGTTGTGGCACGCGAAGGATCGGGTTCGTCGGCATAGGAAGAGGCGCTCTTCCTATTTTTCGGGGAGGGGAGTTTGGTAGTCGTGGCCGGAAGGGACACACGGTATGCAAGTTCGCCTGCTTTTTGCTCAGCAACTTCGATCCTTTCCAGACCTGCGCGTTCGGGTGTCCATGCAAGTTGAACTTCAGTCATTGTGGATGCGGCATTATTTCCGGAACGTTTGTGTATGACGTCTTTAATGATGTTTGCGATTCTATTTGATAGTTTCGCTAGTTGGATTGCCAAGAGGATGGCTTCAATTAGCGCATCTTCCATTCCTCTGTGTGGAGGAGGGTCATGCAGTCACAAAAATCATCAGGGTAGTCCACTGCGACGATTGTTGTCTCAGTACTTCCGTACATTCCGGCGTCGTTGTATTGCGCTTGCATTCTTTTGATACTTTAATCAAAGGAGTTACATCCCGGCTGCTCACCATACCTTGTATAGGTTTGAATCTATTTTGGGAAGAGTTTTTGAGGAGTCGCTGGATCGGTGACATGTCCATCATGGCGTGCGCTTTCTTTACAAGGGGGTTGGAGCTTCAGAGGTTGGGAGCTTCAGGGCTGCCTCATATACGGTCCTGATGAAGGCGTCCATTTGGTTTTCTTTGGTGGGGGTAGGTTTGTGGCACGGCAGGCCGAACGAGATCCGGCTCCTAATCGGTGCCCGCATGTCTTATTGTTTCCTCTTGCAGCCTTGCTGTTCCGCTGGTTGGGCTTTTTGCAATGTGGTCTAATTCGTTAGAGATTTTCTTTATTTCGGCGATTGTGAGAACGGCTTTGCCTCTTCTCAGTAAGGCCATGCCGAGGATTCTTCAGTGACTATTTTCTGGTATGATATCCTTAAGTATTTTTTGTGGGTTTTGTTCATCTTTGCCGCGTGGTGCCATCACTCGTTTGCCCCACACACCCTGAGCGGTGGCAGGGCCGCCGAAAATTCGAAGAGTAAATTAAAAATTAGTGTAATTAAGCGCTATTTAATGGCTTTTCTTTCTTACTAGGAGACATTTTAGCTCGTTTCTGCTTAAATCAAGGCTTTCCTTGGTTTTTGACTCACTGATGATATCTTCTGCCCCCTGTTTTCGTTATGTGTCTTATACCCCTGTCACACGGCAAATCTAATGTCATTCAAACTGAATGACATTAGCTGTAAATGACATTCGGCTCGGCCGTGCGGGTCTACACGGCGGAACAAATGTCATTTGATTGTGATAGCGGTGACGATTAGCGAGCTCGCAAAACCGCAAAATTACATTTCAAGCGCATATAGAATGTTTTCAACGTAATATTTAAAAAAAAAAACGTAACAAAGGAATATTTTCTTTAAATAAAAACAAGAAAACCACCGATTTAGGTGACATCAGTAGACATCACAAGCTGAGACAAGTCTGCAAAAAATCCGGATTAGGGTAGCGCGCGCACTGGGGACGAGATTTTCTTTTTTGTTAGTACTTGCTAGTCTTTCTTTATTAGAACGACAATACAAAAAAGAAAATATAAGTTTACTGACAGTTTTTAGAAACAGTATTCTTTGGTTTGTTACTGAATTTTCCTGTCTAGGGACGCGCTACTGCTGTCGAGGCTACTCATTCGGCCGCCAACTGAGGTGTAACTGAGGTCCGGGACCTCAGTTAGCCGGTAAATGTCATTAGCCTTGAATGTCATTCGGTATTCTCGTGTAGCGCCGAATTAATGACATTTAGAGCGAATGACATTTGCTGTAAATGTCATTAGATCTGCCGTGTGACAGGGGTATTAATGTTGGTAATGACATTATTGCCGATGGGAGAGCCACTTTGACGGCCTCAGTTGCGCGCACGGCTGGGGACGGCCTGCCGGGCATTCTACTTCACTGCGCGGGCCCAGTGCGTGTTGAATTCACGTATCTTTTCTCTCGTCTCGGCCGCGCTATAATTGCCCGTCTTTCCACATTTCAGTTAGTACTGCGCGTATTCCGGATTATGGATAGCCTTTGCACCTGACTGCCTCAGACGTTGCTTCCGGATGGCAGCGACGACGTATTTCCGTGGACGTTTGATGAGCACGGCTGATAGCGGACGGCTAACAAACAGCCTCCTCTGGGAAATCGAAAAAGGAGTCTAATAACGATAACGAATGCTGGGACGCGCGAGCTTTTGTGGCGCATGTTTGCTTAGATGAAGGCAGCTCGACTGGCAGCGTATGTCTTCAAACCCCATTTGAGTAAAGTAACCCCCCCCCCCCTTTTTTTTTTTTTTTTTTAGAAGCTTCGCTGCAATGGAGTGTCCTCGCTCGCGCACACCAAATTCATTTGGTTCACTGTACCGTGCTTCCGGTTACTGAGACGTTATGTTTCGCGAGTTGTTTCGCATAAAACGGTCTACAACGGCGAACGGCTGTTTTTCACTGCTAGCAGATAACTCTGTAAGCACAGATCGACAGCGTTAGCGCTGTCTCCCACGCACTTGACGCTCGTTCGGCATCTTTCCGCCGATGCTGCTCCCCCGTGCATTTGCCCCTCCCCTGCTTCGCGGAAGTCCGTGCTCGTCGATTGGGAGGGCGATGCCTCATATTTCTTTACCCGTGCCTTCCCACCGCAACCGGCGACGAAGCCGGCTAGTGACACGAGACGGTCCTGATTAAAATTTCCTGCGTTGAAGCGGCGACCGAGGAAAGGCTCCCCAAATTCCGCATCTCCGAGTTTGCCTCTCTGGTTCCCCGCCCTGCAGCTTCTGGGGCCGCGTCTGATGGGGGCATTCATTTCGGCAGACGCTACAGCTTCATGCGACAGCTTGGAATAGAGCCTTCATGCTTGCCCGGGAATGAGCGTCTCAGTTTTCGCGACGCCGTTAGGGGCATGAACTTGGCAATATTTGCACACAAACGGGGTTTTCAAAAAAATGCGATAAGAGCATTAGCAAGAATGCTAAAAAGGGCAGCTTCGCAACTAGTTCTTGCTTAATGCTTAGTGTAATGGTATGTTGAGTTCTTGTGAAAGGGTCTCCGTTAATGATTGATTAAAAGAGATGCGTGGCCTGTGGCAGGAGTACGTGAGTTTTTGTTTTATAGTGTCGCAGAAAATCTTGGTCGCGCCATTCACATGTCGGCCGTCGTTACGCGCTGCTGTTCGCGGTAATCACACGATAATCGTAAATATAGCGGTCGCTAAACAAAAAAAAAGTGTTGAAAGAACTGATATTTGCACCACAAACAGAAGAAAATAAACCACTATGACGTTCTCTATTCAGATTTTTTCCTTCCTCCGGAAATAAAAAGGCTCCTTTATCTAAGCAAACATGCGCCTCAAAAGCTCGCGAGTCCCAACATTTTTTTTCCGCGTCCCAGCCAGCGCAGCTGTGTCGCTGGGAATGGAAGCATGTCGCGCTTCGCTGCGTCCAAAACTGCTGCAAGGTGCGTTGCTGTAATATATATATATATATATATATATATATATATATATATATATATATATATATATATATATATATATATATATATATATATATATATATATATGAGGTAATGATACACGGCGGCCGCGGCGGCTGTCTCCCGCGCATCCGCCGAGCTCATATTCCGGAAAGGACGCTTGGACGGGTAAACGAGTTTGCTAGGTAGCAGTAGGCAGCCGCCGACGGCATTAACCCGTGCGACCATCGTGCTGGTAAAAGTAAACGCGGTTCAAGCGATATTCATGGAACAAATGTTTTAGGCCCACAAAAGTTCCTCCAGGGCCAAGGTGGGGGAGGGCGGTCATTCACAAAGCGATTCGCAAATCACTTGTTTGCCCTATGTATGGTTATCTATACCCGTAACAAACAAAAAAAAAATGTGCCCGATACACAGACTCATTAACGCCCAGCCAAAACATCAGTGATACCGCTGGAGGCCTGAGACTTCGGGCTCACATTTCTATCATAGGGGCACGATGAGGCAGGATTTTCGGAAATTCCACTCTAACCAACGAAAATTGGTAAATTCTATTCTCACATTTGTAATTATCTCGCTCATCCGGGCAGACGTCGAAGTGCTTTTTGCTGGTATATGTAGCCGTCTTAAGGTAGTTTTGTGATTTTGCCCTAACCAACGCTATAATGGTGTGAATCTGCATTTTGAAGCAAGTTCGGTGTGTTTAGAGAGAGATTCCCGAATGTCTGCCTGACATATCCCGCTGGTTTTTGCAGATGAATGTTACTAATACAAATGCACAGAACAATGGATTTCGCCCTGCGACGCCGGTAAAAAGGCGAAAAATGAACTTCTTTTTAGATGGCAGGACTGACGAGCCGTAAGGCCTAACGGGTGATACGGCTGGTTCAAACGGCTTTAAATTCTATATGAGCACATTCTGATTATGGTGTACCAGCTGCGTATTGCTTAAAATTTTAAACAATTACACCCGAGGGAGAGCGAAAAGTGCTGAAATTTTTCATATATTTTACTTTTTATCGCAGGCCATTTAAGAAAATTGAACTGGTTTCGTTGATATGGTAACACGTACAGGTATCGATACCCTGTTTTAGAAACACCCATTCAATAGGGAAAATCATGATTTTGGGAAAATTGCGTGCTTTAACAAATTACTCAATAGCTATTCAGCCTGTTGGTATATCCAATTCGTTTTTTTGCTTGCAAGTGCTGCCCATACAGTTGTCCAAAAATAATTTTGTCCACACACACGAATAAAGAGGCGAGCGGGATTTTTTTAAATTACACCCCTTGGGAAGCGGAATTCAGTTCAATTTTCCCCCGTTCGCGAAGCGCTCGCAATCTGCTGGGACTTTTAACCACACGCCTCCCGTCGGAGCCCATGTTATTTATTATAAAAGTGTGACTGGTAGGTATCATTCACACATACTGAAGAAATAACTCAACAAGTGGTATATCGGATACATCGGATCGGATATCCGTAAATCGAGACGCGAACTTGTATTTAGTAGCAGTGGTATCCTGGCTTCATTGCCAAGATTGCCTAAATTCCTGCGAATGATCATTTGGACCGCACACGGTCCGCTCACACTTGAGGTAGCCTTTTGCGCCGGCACAGAACGCATTGTTGGGGCTCCAGTGTCTCCTGTATTGGTGGCTAAAGTTGCGGTGTCATAATCATTACGCGTCGCCGCTTGCCTGAAAACTGTGTTGCGCGAGAATTGTTCGCTGCGTGGAAATGGCTGGTAAAGGGGTTCGTAAGGCGAAGCAGGCGTAAAGACAACCTGGCCTTGCGCCCTGGCCAAAATAAACGCTGGCCGGGGTGGAATAAGCGTGTCGGTGCCCCGCCCGTTTCAAATGGTTGCCGATCGTGGGTGTCCGTGCTCGTGACGTCGTGGTGAAACGCAGTTTGTTTAAGCATCCTGTGCTCCTTCTTTCCGGTGCCATTGAAAATAATCCATTAAAGCTATAAATGAAATCAAAGGGCGTATGAAACAGCCGACCAGTGGTGCCTTCCTTGGTCGAGGTCGACTGCTTCTCGCGAAGGTGCTGCTATATAAACATGGCGCTCATTTTGCGTGTTCCAGCATTGTCGGCTATCGTATATTCTTGTAACGCAATCGCCAACAAGCCCAAGCTTCCGCTCTTGTCAATGTTGAGGGTTTTTTTCTGTCATCGCATGTCTGCTGTACGGGTCAGAACAACGGTCCGTGTTTCCCCCACACCTGGCTTGCTTGAGAACGAAAGTTCGTAATAACGTATAGCGAACCCGGGTTTAACGAAATTCTAGCTAGAAAGAACAAATCTCTCGATTCCCGTTTTTTTTGTATACATATATCTTATGTTCAGATATAGCGAAAAATGGAATATAACGAACTGATTTCCGTTTCCCGATGTATAAGCGGGCTGGACTCTATTCGTCAGTTGAGGGAAATCCTCCTGCTGGGCTGAATTCACGCCGCATTCTGTTAAACAAATTTAGTCGTGCAGCATCAAATAGGCAATTTCACGAATGCTGCCACTTGGAAAGGCCACTGAGTTCCGCGCCGAGTTGATGCGTGCGTTGCGATCGGGCTGATAGCGCCGCCATTTTAACCCGAAACACGTAGCGCGCTGGAGGCGAAGAGGCAAGGCTTTAACACGGGCATTATGCAGCATTCGGCCCCTGAAATATGGGAAAGCTGGAATATTCAACCTGCGAGTTACCGCCTTGCTCATTCACGTCGGATGTGGGATGTGGTAATGCGACGATGCCCGCGTACGAGGCTGCTTTCGGAACGCGGCGCGCAAACGCCGACCGGCGTCGTCGCAAGCGCATGATGACTGCACGAGCATGCCCGGAATCTCTTTCCTCCGGTGCCGGGAAAATGGCCCGAGAAGACGACGTCCTTGGCTGGCTGCCCGCACGTTTTTCGCCCTCGCCGGCGCTGCTTTCTTGCTCAGTTCCTCCTCGGTCGTGGCGCTTCGCCGAAGGAAGCTCTTCCCGGCGGCCGGCAACTTCCCGTGCTGCACGGCACTGTGTCTGGCGCCCCTCGGCGTCATTCTAATGACCGCCCGCTCTGTCACCGAGCAGAAATGTGCGCTTTCGTCGCGGCCTGTTGCAAGCAAGGGCAGCAGCTTCTTCTATCCTGGTATTGCCGATTAAATAACTGGAGGCGTCGCTTGTGTTTCGCCCATGATTTTGACTACCGTGCGTTGTCGGGTAGGAGAGAGTTTTGTGGTGCGTAGTGAATGACTGGTGAGGGAAAAAAATTGGCTCAGTTTGTGCAAGGGTGGAAGAGAGGCCCGGCTGTTCAAAGCCAACGCTACAAATAACCCAAAGTAAATAACACCCGGAATGCGGTGATAGTTCACTCGGATAGACGTCGGCTTCATAACGCGAGGGACCCAGCGTTTTTTTCTTTCTTTCTTTTTGCGCAGTTGGAGGTTTTCTGTTCACGTTGTACACATTTTCGGCCGGGTTCCGCTGTTCAAAAAGGGGGCCAGGGTGACGCGCGTTTGGGCGGCGTGGCGCGCGCAGCCCAGTCGGGCAGCTGGAAGTGCGCGCACGAGGAGGTCGTCGACTTGGGCCCGAGCGAGAGCAGGCAGGTGGTGCTCGCTGCCGCCTGCTCCGCGGGTTCAAGGCCGTCGCTGGGGGGGGGCCGCTCTCCCTCCCTGCTTTCTTTCTCTCTCTGGCCGGGCGCTTTCTTTGTGCCACCTCGTGGGGACGGTGTCGCGTTCCGCCCGGAGCCAGCTTCCAGGAAAGGATGCCGATGGAAATAACGGATTGTGCGACAATACCTTTCACAGCATTCGGTTGGAGTGCTGTTGCTGCCGCGTAATGAAAACGCCGCCGCAAGAAAGCAGGCTACCTGCACCTGTTTTAACGGGTTAGCCCAAATTGGGTGCCAGTGGTTGTGTGTACGCGTGCTGAGGCGGACTATGCGGAGCTGGTGTTTCGAGTAAACTGGAACTTCTTGCTCTTTGCCTTTTTTTGTCGCGTTGACTAGCCTCGTCCGTGTGCGACGCATGTATCTGCTTCCACGTAGTGGCTTCACCCCATGCCCCGGTGACATCGCATAAATTCTACTTAGCGCCAGGAACGATTAAACTTGAACGGCGCATTTCTAGACTCGACGTGCTTGCTGCTCCGGCAGGGCTTGTGGAGGCACGCGCGATGGCTGCGACTGCTCAGCATTTCTCGAGTGAGCCCTGTCTGTGGACGCGCGGTCCTAATCTGCGGCTGACTGCGCGGGTGGGCCCCCCGGTCGGTCATCAGAGGCGAACCTGTTGATGCGGGAGCTCTTCTTCCCAGACCCTTCACGGTTGACGCACGTGACTCGAAGCCCGGTCTGGCGGCCGTCTATTTCGGTCGCACCGCGGGAGCCTGCGGATGTGCGCGACCCTGGGGCCACCAGTCTTGGCGGCGGTTGCCCGGCGTGCCTCTTTCAGGACCTCACGTGATCATCCCCTGCGCTCCAGTCTGGCCCTGTTAGCGCGCGCACTGTTTTGACGCCAGCGAACGCTCGAAGCTCTGGCGCACACTGCTGGCGCTGCAAATCTTCGGTACCGAGAGGCACGTTCGCCAGCACCCAAAGACGAAAAGGCCTGTTCTGCCGGCGCATTGTGCGTGTTTGCTGCGCCGCGGCGCTCGACCTTCGTCGTGTAGTCGTATTGACGGGGAGGATGCCTTATGATGCAACTCGTTCTTGTAGGGGGCATTCAGCTGCCGCTGCCTGGCTTCCTATTCCGGTGAGACAGAAATAAAACACTTTGAATTCCCGAAGAACAATGCGTCTATACGGCCTTAGTGTCTACGCAACACTGAATGCAGGGGCGTCAGACTAGTCGCGCACGTGAAACAGGGGATCTGTGATGGGCGCAGACTGCCCTTAAACATACGGCATTCCTTTTCGACGGCATTGACTTGCCGTGAGCTTCTGTGCCGGACCATGTTCTTATTCTCTCCTTCAGTGGCACTTCGTCGCCGATTTTCCCCCGCAAGATAAGTCCACGTGGCGCCACCAGCGCTGTCTGTGGTGTTTACTGGTAGCATTCTGCGGCGTTTAACACAGCTGATGGGGCTGTGTGCCTTGGTGTTATACCCAGACTAGCAGCCGCCAGTGCTATGCTTTTCTAAATATTTGAAGGAATTTAGCTCTGTTGTACACAACGATGGGACTACGTATGCATTTAACCGGACGTTTTAAGAAAGCGTCTCAGATGACGGTGATAGCGCAACTTTGTGAATGCCCGTAGTGAACAGGAATTTTTTATACCCGGTATGTGGTACTTTTATTTTTAAGAAACACTGCGTACGGTTTTCACCCATCCTGCAGGAGAGATTTACATAATGTTCCTAACGCAGGAGTCAAAACTCGCAGATGTCGGCGCATGCAGGCAGTCGGAATGCAGTCGTCGACGGTTCATACAGAAAAAAAAAAAAAAGGGTAATCCGTGAATGGGTTACTTTTCGGAGGATATGATCGAACATTTTTTGAGCGATTGAACTTTCCTGAGCGCTGTGGAAGGTGGCAGAATATACAGTTATTTATTAAAAACAGATTCGTTATTGTTCTATTTGTAAAAAAAAAAGCTTAACAGCTCAATTTTCCGTTTAGTTTAGTGATTCTATCCCACATTACAGAAAAGCAACCAGCTACGAATTGCAGGAAAGGCGTGGACTGAGACAAAACACGGTGTGGCCCTTAGGCAGTGTTCTTTCTCGTTCCAGAGTGTGTGCTTCAGGGTGCTCGTAATGTCCTTGAGCGATGGTTCTTTGCCCACATTGAGCTCGTGCTCGCGTGAGAGGAGTTACCTGGCTAGCTGGGCCGCCTACAGCCGTGACCTGTCGGCCGGCGGCCAGCTGGGGCCGCTCGCGTGCCTGCTGGGGCCGGCGCTAAATATTCCGGGCTCCGTGCACGTGCCGAGGCACAGCCCGGTCTTCTCGCAGCAGCATTTCGCTCACACACTGCCCCTTTATTCCCGCTGCGATCGCAAACACCGCTAATCCCTCGTGTGCTCGAATTTCGCGACGTTCGGCGGCTGCCGGAAGTTCTTCCTGCCGGCCGCTCATCCATCGAACGTGGGCACCATTTTCGTCCGTCTGCCTCCGCCCCAGCTCGGTGGCGCCAAAGAAGACCCATCCAGCACCGAGAACGAGACAGCTCGCAGGCGGATGCGGCACACTGCGCCGAGTCTGCCTTTTTTCTTCGCCCCGCTTTTTCCCGGGTAATTTGGAGCCCCTGAATTATGCAAGGACGGCCCCGCGCTGTTCTGCCCGCCGGGATCGGATAGCGTGCCGGCCGATCGAAAGGAGCCGCTTCGCCGCTGGTGCCGCCGGCGGGCCGAAGTGTGCCGTTTTCGAGGCCGCGGAAGCAACTGCTCTCTGCCCACGCGAAGGAAGGCGGCGGTGGAGGACGGTGCTAAATCTAATGTTCACGCCGGTTTCAGCCTTTGTTCTTTCTTTTCACGTTCGTCCGTACCGGTGGTACACAGCTCCCGCTTCGCGTCCGACCTCCGACATTTCGAACAACGCCTAATCTTTAAAGGCGCTCTTGGACGTTTTCAGTACTCCAGCTGCCACTCGGGGCTTCAACGTCAGTGACTTCTCTTTTATTGAACTGTGTGATCGATAAAAAGGCCCTAGTGCGGAAACGGGCACATAAGGCGGAGTTTTTTTTTTTTTTTTTTTTTTTTTTTTATCAAACGCTGCCAAGGTCCATATGCGGCACACGCCAAGACAACGAACACTAACTGTGGGGTGGACCAAATTTCGAAGACATCACTATGATGGACTTATAATTCTTACGTAATCCGGCCTGCTCCAGTTGGCATGAATAGGGCCTACAGCCAATGGGGCACGGGTACGACGCAGAGGTGTTTAAGTGGAATGCTTTGTTTGACCAGTTGGTTCATGGCTGTGGAAGAAGTGACTACAAGGACAGCGATCAGACGGGGCGGACGCTTCCCGTCTCATCACTGTCCTTGTCGTCACTGCTCAACTTTTTCCCACAAAAACAGCGTGAAATTTGTGTAACTTATATCAAGTACACCGTTATTTTTTCGAAGAGTCACCCCGAGTTGGCGGAACATTGCCTTCGCTGTTGAAGCGCCGACGAAACTGGTCACCTGACTGGTTCTTTTTTATTTTATTTCGTTTGCCCGCGGGCGAATCGTGATTTGTTCCAGGTGATTGCGAAGCCCGTTCTCGCCTTTGGCCAGCGGCAAAACTCGTTGTGCGGTGCACGTCCAGTCTACTTTGCTGTCGGCGCTTTTTGCCCGGACCCGCGGGAGTCGTGGGTGTTTCCCCCGCCGCTGTCGAGCTGTGTTCCACGTCCACCGGCGTGTACGGTCCAATTTCACAGTCCAGGGTTCTTTTCTCGTGTGTGTGTGCGCGGCTAGACAATGCTGCGCCGGCGGCCTGGAACAGGAGAAGAACGGAAACAAAAAATTGGCCGCGTATCTGCTCCTTTCGTTGCAAATGTCGTCAAAAGACGATAGTCTTTGTAGACATTTGCGAAAGAAATGCCCCCCTTCGCTTTCCCGCTCACCTCTCATGCTGTTCCTGTACCGTCGCGCTCATCCCAAGGTAAACACTAAAGGTTTGCTCAAGGCGGTTTGAATTTACCGCGTTCCACTGCTACAGGCCGGGTTCCTCGATGCCAGCGCTGCAGTACGGCGGAGAGGCGCGTGAATGGAGGCGGCCGACTACAAGGTTTATAGTGCCGCGTGGCATGCTCCACGTGCGTTCCAAGCAGAACGTGGAACCTAGCTAGTGGAACCTTTCGTTGCTGTTGCCGCGTGATTTTTCATATGCCGCCAGGAGGCGGCGGTTTTCTGCAGTAGATGTAGAATATCATTTGCTATCGAAAAACCAAGCATCAAGGAATTTTTAAATAAAGGAACTTTGTAAATATCCCTTGTGTACTCATTTCCTGTCTTATATTTGCGTAATGTCTTGTTCTTGTTGAACAAAGTTGACAAGTATGAACATATAAACCGGGCTTAGACGTTTACATTTGGCTGTGAGTATATAAGACTATTGCGCAGCAAGCATTTTACTTTGGCCGGGTGGCTGAATCGAGTTACCGACAGACAGACAGACATACAGACAGACCAAAATTTCTGGGTTTAAGTAGCCCAAGAAAGACTGTCGTCTTTAAAAAGCAAACGAGTGTCTGCGTTGCTCATCGGGGTTCCTGGCCGTCCGGAGTCCGGCGTCGCTTTCCAGTCGGACAGCGGAAACGCGCTGTCATTGCGCTAAGTGCTTGCAGGGCTTTCCTTCGTCTTTCGCACGGCGGGCAGGAAGTGAGTCCCAGCTTTTCCGCGGTTCCTGGGGTCAGCCGATGTGCAACTGCAGGGACCCCGTAACCGACGCCACACGTAGAGCAAGAGTCCGTGTTTCTGATGGAGGGGAGAAGCAGTGGCGTTTACGCGATGACGACGGCGCACATAAAACATTGCCCAGGGGGCTAACTAAGCCGTGTGCCTACGCCGTGCGTCGTAGAAAGGAAACCCCTAGTTTTCCTTCTAGGCGCTTGGGCAAGACGAAGAGTTTGTGTCCTATGAGTGAGTAGTGGAAGTCGAGATGATCGGTCGTATTTCGTCCGTACTTTTGTTACATCATAGCCCAAATGCCTCTTCTCTTCGTATTGATCAATATTCTCAACCTTGAAAGCCGGAAGCATTGTCAACATCTTCATTTTCTTCTCGCATCCACGTTCCCCCTCCAATTTACGGTTTCTTTTCGCCGTCCCTTTACTGCTCATTCCGTGGCCATGCTGTCCACGTGCGCGCTCTGTAGGGGACAGCATAGATAAGCGGCCGCTTCGACTCTTGAAGCCTCGCCGCAGGTGGCTCGCCCTCTTGTGATCTATTCATCGTCACTTATTCCCTCGCTTGCAAGGGGTGTTCGGTACTCTTGGGCTACGTTTATTACTCGCAAATACAGTGCGCGTCTCCTCGGCTATTTGTACCACCTGTGCATTATTCCCAAACGTTGCCAGAAAGTATTATTTTCCTGTGGAATTTTTTCGGCGCTACAATATCCTGTGCTCGTGATGCGTCCTGCACAATCTATTCTGCCAGGTATCACGCTGAATTTAGCCACTCACGCCACTTAAATCTCTGACGTTAGCCGTACGGGCCCACCGCCTCGTCACTCCCGATGCGACTTTTATCTTACTTCTAGAGCGTTCCATATTTGGTCGTCCGGTGGTCAAACCAATTGCCAACATGCCATCTATCACTTCTCACTCTGGTGTATACTTCTCCCGAATTTCGGGGCGATCACTTTCGTCTCGAGCCCCGAGACCCGTTAAAATAGCTTTAACTCATTTTCTTTTGCTCACAAACCGTTGCTTTCTACTGCACATTTCACCAATAAAAATCCTTGCTTGCGCGATCTTTGTTCTCTCGTTTCACCCATTTCGTCCCGAGTTTGCGCCTGCGAGGCGGGTAAGGGTTGCTATTTCCCCGCGCCGAAGTTCCACGCGCAACGTGACACGAGGCTTCAAAACCGCATCGGCTGCTCCGTTCTAGTTGCGCACGCAAAAGTGGGAAATCACTGAAATGGGTCCGGTTTCGCAAGTTCCGACTAGGCGTTCGGTATTTCTTTCTTCGCATTTTTTTTTTTCCATCGTTTCACGTGGCGGTGAATCTAGCGCAACGAAATAAGCCCGCCGTATGAAATTCAAACAGTCCAAAATTACAAGTGTAGTAATAGCCTGGCATGAGGGGCTATGTACCGTGGAAATAAATATACGTCGCGCAAGGCGTCGAGCGTCTACGAAACGCGGCTGCACGTCTCCGGGAGAAAATTAATGCGGGCATTTTGTGTCGAGCCCTGTCTCGGTAGCTCGCGCGTTTTTGGAAAATTGAGAGGGGAGAATCGGTCCTCGTACAGCACGTGGCAATCGCGGAGGGGCCGATGTCGGCTGTGCGCATGCGCAGGTGGGTGCGCCCACGGTGTACCGTACCAAGAGCGGCTCCCTGTCTGCCGTAACTCTGTTGATCCTGGCCGGAGGTTGAACGGGTGCATTTCGGCAGTGCACATTTAAGCGGGAAATTGAAGTCCATCTACACCCTGAGGAGCTTCTTCGGCCCTTCACGGAAGCATGGAAAAAAAGAAAGCGGCGAGCAAAAAATTTGAAGCGTTGTGAGCGGAAAGCGTAGCGCAGTCGTCTGGGAGACCAGGGGGGGCAGCTGCTCAGGCACCGAGCACGTGCCAAGTGGCTGGCAGTTCTTCGACGTGCCCGAGTGGGTGGTGGCACGTGCTTGCGCGTTACGCTTCTCGGCTGGCCGTGAAGCGCTGCCGCGAAGGCGGCCCTGATCGCCGCTGAAAGTTGTACGCACGCCCTAATGCCATTATTGCGAGTAGCGCTGAATGGGGCGAAAGCTGCGGGGCCGGCTCGTAATGATTAGTGCGTGATAGGGCCATGCAAATGCCGGCCATCCTTGCGAGCGCACTCGCTTCCGCTTCGTTCCCCTTTTCGCTTCTGGCCGGCCGCTTTCCGCCGCGGCGCGTGACGTGTTTTCTCGTCGACTCGAGGAACGCCTGCTCCCCGACCCGCTTTGTTGCCGCCGCGGGTGTTTGCTTTTTTCCCTCCTGACGCTGCTCCCCGACGCAGTGGTCAGCCGGCCGTCGTGGGCGGGCCTTGACGTCTCTGCCGCCTTGCCTGTGGCTGACGTCGAGACGTCGCGAGTTCCCCTCCAAGATCGATACGTGCAGCCTGCTGTCGGGCGGAAAGCATTGATCACATTACTAGTGATGTTCTCCGTAGCTATCCTTACTCTGCAGATTGGAGCACTCTAACCACATCTTTGCTCACATATCACTCATGCCTTCCCAATGTATCGTGTCATCTTCGTCCAATCGAAAAAAAGGAAAACCAAGGTTCAGAACCGGGCTACTTGAACTTGCAGAAGATTCGAGTCAACTTTTTGCTGTTCGGTTTAAGTGTATGTCCTAACCAAAAAAATGCACGACGTTGCGATTTTCGACACTATGTCATATTGTAGTCGTTTGAGCGATTTTCCCTTCGTTAGTGGCGTAGGTGTTTAGTTTGCAATTTTTGTGTAGCTGTCTTCCAGGTTGTAGAGAGCTCTCCAAACCGCCGCGCACATGTCGCTTTGCGGTTTTGTGAGCCGTTTTGTGTTAATTTCCCCATCGTGTGAGGGTGCTATCCTTGGTGCTGATTAGTTATTTTAACCATCTAGAGATTGCGCAGAACACGAGCAGCGCGTTTTGGGCTGCTGTTTAATAAATAGTTCGTGTTTTTCTGTGACGCCTTGAAAAAAAAAAAAAAAAAAAAAGAGGCGTGTGGACGTCAAGGTGGCCCCAATGGGAGGCGAAGGCTCAGTCATACCTTTTTCTTAAACGTTTCCTCCCGCCCGACTTATTTCTGGTCGGCAGGCGAGCGGTCAGTCCTTTCCTTTTTCTTTCTTGGGCAGGTCGCAGCAGCGAATAATAATGGGTGTATTGTTCTCCTATTTGCAAAAATCGTAGGCAAACTTTTTTAGGCTAATGCGTGTTACAGTGACTTGCTTAGACTTTCCAGTCTCATTAGGAGGTAAAACTAAAATAAATGTCACACTGCCGTGGTCTATCGGTGCGATCTGCAATCATTTCTTCTGTAATAATCGGGTTGTGCGGCCACGTCCCAAGTTTCAAAAAGGGGGTTGAAACAGTAGAGACGCGTGCTTGCACTAATTGAATGCTAAACATCTTGAGACTCATTTGTGCGCTTTCGCACTGTCTGGAGCGGCCACGGGTGAATGTCCACGCGCCCACAAATTGCCGTCTCGTGTGTGGCGAAAATGGCACGTGGCGACAGTCTTCCAAGCGTCAGCTCTGCAGGACGCGTCCGAATGGTGGGACGGCGCCATCTTGCCATGCGGGGCGGACCTTCCGTCTGCAGCGGCGCGTGGACGGTGGCGCCGTCGGAGGTCCCTGGCCTCCGGCGGCGAGCAGCCTGGCGGCCTTCGCCGTCGTTGTGTACACTCCCCGTCCTGATGGCCTTTGAATTACCTAGTGACGCCCGAGCGCCGTCAACCGGTTTGACCGCCGGGCCTGACCCACTTCGGCTGGCGCTGTTCCCGCCAGGCAGGCTGCTGCTGCTGCTGGCTTGATCTCCGATTAGCAGCGGGACCCGTGGTCGAGCCTGCCCAAGTTGTCAGCCTTCTTGCCGACCCGTCGGCGACAGTCCACGCGCGGACTTTGAGCGCGTCGCCGAGCCTGTTCAGATTATCCTCTCGCGTGCCGCTGTGTCTGGCGTCGTTGTGGTCTGCTCCGAGCGTTCCCAAGCAGTGTCGCCAGATCACTCCGGGGCTCAGTGATGCTGTTTCGGACGGCTTGGCGGCTCTACGAGCAGCAAGAGCTCTGCCACGCGGCCATTGCGTTCGCTTATTAGGAGTGTTGGCAAACACACGCGTGTCTGCGGTGACGGCTGCTTGGACGGTTGTGTGAGCTGTCTCTTCGAATCGTATTGCGTGTAATGCGCCCAGTCGCGCAACACTGCTCCGTCGTTCCCTTGAGGTGCTGAAAATTGCACCGTGTTCGCTCCCAATGAATGTCGTGCAGCATTGCGAGAAAGGTTTGAAAACGGATGTCCCCTAATGCACGTGGCAGTCATTTTCTGGACAGTACGTCTCGTTTGTACTACGTGCTGATGTTTTCTGTGAAGCTATTTTTCTTACGTTCGCATTAATAATCTCTCTGTTGCGATCGGCGAGGATTCGCCGTGGTTTGAAACCCTTCCCCGGTGTTGGCCGTACATGCAGTGTTGCCGAAGGTGCGAGGTGAAAAGACAAAATTCTGCTTAATATAACTAAGGGGGAGATTTTTCTTTTTTCAGTTCTGAAATTCCATTACAGCCTGTTCTGCCATGTTTTTGAACAATACTTGGGATCTTCAGCAATGTCTTTGTTCAATTAACGGCGAAGTACGACCCCTTCAGCGTGATTACGAGTGCCCTGTTGGACTGCTCTTGGAAAGCGCTTTTATAAGTTATGTGAAAGAAATGATGGTGTGCAAAAAAGACTTCCAATGAAGGGCACCGATATACCGATTTGTCTTATCGAGGTCTGACTTTACACCACGCTTCGAGTCAACGTGTTCGCGCTCAAGTTTTTTCGTTGAAGGCAGATACTTACGAAATTGAAGCCTTGAATCCGTAGGCCGTGTTCTGAGTATTCCCTGCAAATGTTCTCGCATTTTTCAACAAGAACAGTGCTGTCGAAAGTTCCATTCAGCTCGCAGCCCCTTCCCACCTATCGGATAATGCACCATGAAAACCCGTTCACCAATGTGGCGGCATTACGGCGAACGGAATGTTATATTCGCTTATTTTCTGCCGTCCATTGCTTCCGCCGGATAATCTAGTCGAATGGTTCATTTTTCTTTCTTTTACGATGTTGCTGACAACAGCAACATCGCGACCGTATGCGATGATATTAGTGTTGCCAAATCAAATAACGAACTACTGCGCATTGCAGCCGCAGAGTAAGGGACACGGATGCCCGAGCAGCAGAAAAAAATACTTTGCTCGGTGACGCTTCTTACCACAGCGTTAACGGGTCGTGCACGAACCTGGCTCTTCCCCATCGGCGGCCCGAACGTGGGTGTCTCAACAGTGCTACGCGTGCCCAGTTGGCACTGCTCAGTGCGTGGATTACTTAATCCTGGCTCCGCGAAATGCAGGCAGTAGTGCACTTTTGGCCATTGTCCAGCCCCCGAATGGTGCTGGATGTCTCGGTGTTCGCGCCGAGCTCGCAGGTGCGAGCGGCGGTGTCGTGCGTGCGCGGCGCCACAGGATGCACGCTTCGCGAGGCGTGTCTCCATAAAGCGCTAGCATCTCGCAAAGCCGGCGTGTATCCCCTCGGGCCAAATGATTCGCCCAACCATCACTTCCTCCAGCCGCTCTTGGACGCGGGAAAAATGGTCGCACTCTGGCTGCGGCGTCCTCCTGCTTTGCACCTGCGCTCGGGCGCTGCTTTTTCTGGGAAGTGTCGCGGCGGCGTCTTGGCCCGGCCGGTTTCCTTCTTTCAGAACCATGCCTCCGAACCGTGGTTACTTTTACGGTACGAAACTGCCGCGGTTCTAACGTGTGCGCGAATAAAGTATTTTCCGTGCCGGTTGGTCTCCTCGCACCAATGTGTACTTGAGTTTTTGTGTAAAGCGCGTAATCAAGCTTGCTCATTCAAAACCTTTTCTGCGAGACGAACGATATCCTTCCCTTTTCTATTCGAATAGCATTTTGTGCTGCCCAGTCGTTGGCCCCGTCGTCTTCTTACATGTATTCCGCATCGAGGTGTGCTGGTGGTCACCCAAGCGTTCTCACCCACCCAGTATAGCTGTGCTTTTTAAGAAATCGTCCGGTGTACGCTGGTGCAGCGCCTGTTCTAAATACTTTGCTTGGCCTACGGAGACGTTACATGCTGTCAAGATAAGCGTTCGTGCCTCTTCCTCCTCCTCAAGTTGAGTACGTCGCCAGAGCTCGGTGCGACGAGAAGCTAGTTTTAAGATAAGCCCGTTTGGTAAGACACGTAGCAAGGATTTGCATGGAATTGAACGTCGCACCATCTCACAGATGCGACGGAACCGCTGTTGCGGGGGGCGTGTATTCTGTTCCGGTGGAACAAGACATTCAAATTGGTTCTATGAAGCCAAGTCCTGCTCTTCCTCAATTGTTGAACCTCGACCGACAACAAGCGATCGTGGAGATGGGTACGCGGGAATTTCAAATGGGGTATACGATCCGGCACAGCAGTGTACGGCAGTGTACCTGGTCACCCTTGATTTGCACCTTTGATCGCACCAAGTGTCGCGCACATATCGTTTGTGTACCGGCGGACAGATTTCGTCGGCCTGCTTCCGGGCCGCTTGTCACACTCGCCGTGGAGTGTGTATGCACGTGAAATTCATCTGTAGGGCATTCCGAGTGGCCGGCCGTCTCGCGGTATGAGCTAATTTTTTATTTCTCTATGGTATACGAGCGCCTTGGCGAACCGCGAGGCAACAGCGCCGTGTGGAATTAATCTTCGGGAGCGGTTTCTCAAGGTCGCCGCGCTGCCATAGCAACGTCTCGCGGAGCGACGAGAGTATCGACCGTGCCCATTGATGAGTTTCATTGATGCTGCGGTGCCTTGGGCTCGCCATTGTCGTCGCGTCTCGCGCAGGAAGGGAAGGGGCTTCTGAACAACTGACTCGTTCGTTTCGTTTTTCTTTCGAGTCGTGTGGCGCCCATAACAGGTTAAATGGGTGCTATCGCCATCCTCTAATTTCACGCGCCCGGTAACAGGAATGCGCATAATGAAAACACACACGAATAAACAACGATAACAGCGAAATAATAGGCCTGCAGTTTTCGCCGCTTTGTTTACTAATGCTGCATAGCGACGTTCGAATCCACCCTAGTGACTGAATGAGTGCATTCAGAAAGCGAGAATTCTGTCCTCGCGTTTGGGGAAAAGGATCAGGTGTTCCGGAGGGGCACGTGTGTGCGGGGCCGGCAGCAACACCGGGCACAGCGAAGGATTCCGCAAGCCGGCAATCCGAGCACCGAGGCGGCTCGGGTCTCGTGCAGGTGCGTGGTTGACGCCCCCGGCGAGGCTTCTTCTTGGCATCGCGCGCGGATCACGTCCTCTGCCGCATTCCGTAATTTGAGACTCGCTCTGGAATGAGCGCCGCATCTACGCGCCGTGCGTGCTAGCTGACTGCGTGCCGACTCGGGTTCTTCTCCCGCCGGGGCGGAGAAAGTTCTGTGCGGGGAAGTTCTTGTCCGAGAAACCTCACCACTTTCTCCGGCTGCAGAAAACAAAATTCCACTGAACTGATTCTGTCTGTCTGTCTGGCTGGCTTGCTTGCTTGCGCCATCCCGTTGACGATGCGTAACGGAAGTGCGTGATCGTTCGCTCGGCGACTCGCATCTGGGAGCCGCGATAAAGGATACAGTTATACCCCAAGTTGGCGAGACGAAACGACAGTACCTGCTGCCTAATTCTCTTTTCTTTCCAAATTGTTTACGCGCCGAAGCTGCTTGGCCACGAGGAGCATCGTAGCGAAGGCCTACAATTAGGACCACTCGGGTGTCTTCAACGTGCGCCGAAATCTCGGCCCCAACTGCAAAATAGGCGCCGCTGCCAGGATCGAAGCCGCGTCCATGGACTCAGCAGCACAGCGCAGCGCCTCAGCCACTGAGCCACCGCGGCGGATAGCGGCTGCTAAAGCAGTGGTGGTGAAAACTTCCATTCGATACCGGAAGGGCAGCCTCCTCGAAGCTTTCCCCTTGGGTGGTCGTCGGCACTCGCACACTGAACGGTAGTGGGGCCATCGCTAGCTGGGCCGAGGAGGTGTTTGATGGGAGTTGGCATTTGGCTAAGTTGGCGATGGAAGAACGTCTTCGCGTAGCGCAGGCGCAGAGAGACGCGGACAAAGATGAACGCCCTCTGGCGTTTACTTCGTTCTGCTCGCACTTCTGCTTCTTTCTGATTGCGCTGCGCTGTACACCGTGGCGCTCACTAGTGGCCAACCTGTCCAAATGATACCAAATTGTCCGGAGCGTCCGAAAAGTGGCTCGTTTCTTTGAACGCGATAGTTTCCACAACGTGAGGCTTTTGCGGTCGCCCTTGTTCCAAACCATGCGTGTCCGCGGCGGCTGTTTTCCTGGTGGAGACGAAAAAGAAACGCCCGTACACGCGCGGCCTTGTAAAGCCCGGTTACTAAAAAGGCGCACAAAACCCCGTTTCCGTCCGCAGTGGAACTGGATGGAGTACTCGCTACGCAACCAAGGGATGCCTGCCGGCGGTTTGCATTCGGCGCCTTTCTTTGTGCCGCGCACAGCGATTGGGTGTGGGCCAGTAGCGGATAAACATGGCTCTTCACTATGGGGAGCTTCGCCGACCTGCACTTACATCGTAACGAGCTCGTTATGAACACGCCATTATTGTTGGTGCAAATTACGATGCACAGTCTTGGTCAAAAGTCCCCAGGACAGGGCAAAGACTTCCAGGCCACAAGTAACTGAAGCAGAAGCTTACCTCTCGAGTGCAAGACAAATATTTCATTTAGTTACCTTGAATAACGTTTTCGCCGACTTTTAAAATATTTTGTTCGATTTCGGTGGCTATGCTTCTGCTGGAAGTTATTTGTGGCCTGGAAAGTTATGGTGTAGCCCGGGGACTTCTGGCCAAGACTCTACGTATATGTGCGTGTATTCTCCTACTGCCCCCTTTGTGGGTTTTTTGCTTCCAATAGTAGGGGGGGGGGGGGGGGCAGTTTTGACTTTCAGTTTGCCTGCGATGGCTTTCATAATTGATCTTTTGTTCAAAATCATGTTCACATGAGTGTGACCCGGCATCGATCTCATTTCGATTGCCAAATAACAATCGCGTGTGACTATTAGCGAGGTACTATTTGGCTATTTATAGCGTGCACACTCTAATTCATTAATTACCGTGTTCACAATTACTTGCACTGATTGTTTCCCCTTCTGTTTCTGTGCAGAACTTCAACAGCTTCATTGATCGGCTCGGCGTGTGGGATCAGCTCTTGAAGCCTCTCGAGTACCTGACTGATCGGTTTCTGAGATTCGTCGACTACGCCGAACTCAGATTCTATCAGGTGAGTGCCACGCACTTTTCTCTTTGCGCTTTCTACCGAGATCGACCTCATTACACATGGGGAGGGGGGGGGGGGGAGCATTTATTAAGCAAGCTAGAATGTGTCAAGGGCGGCGAGCTTTTCGCTTTCCTTCCCAGCCTGGCCTGGTCCGTTCTGGGGACCAAGTTTTCGCGTTTGCAGACTGTTTTGCGCCTCTACGGTCAGAACGCGAAAACGACTTGCGTCGGCCTTCGACTGGAGAGGTGCCGCTTCACGCGTGCACATCGCAGCCAACTTCCTTCCCCCATAGTGTTAGCCTTGTGCGTTTTAAATTAATTCTGATGAGACCAATTTGTACTTTTCAAAAAGTAGCGCCACGTTAGAAACGCGACTTATTACGCTGCCTCCTACTGAAAAGAATCAATCACGGCGAGGAAAAAATAGCGTCGGTTGCGGTCACGCATCGAAAAGGCCTGCTCTGCAGCTGTTTGCAGCCGTCGTCGCAGTGCGAGGTTCTTCGGTGGCTGTTCCCTTGGCTTCGGAAGAGCAGCGCTGTTCGCATATATTGGCAACGGTTCTCTTGGAGCCGCGTTTGCACTCTGCGGCGGCCCCGGGGACATGACGTAGCAAATATTGGTGCGCGTCGGGCAGAGCGCCCCTTGGCGGCCTGCACCAGGTAATCGAACAGCGAGCGTTCTCTGTGCGGTAAGCAGGCGCGTGGTCGATAACGGCCGCTCGCCGCTATTCTTGGCCTCCTGTCGACGCCTTCCATCACGGCTCAGTTGGGCGCATTTCAAGCGAGGGCTCCCAGGCGCCCTGCTAACGAGTTTTGTTGGTTACGACCTATCGCAAGCTTCAGAATTTAAGCGACCGCTTGAAACTGAACCCGTCAATGGACTCTGGCACATTTTGATGCTGCTCGACAGGTACTGCCGTCGCGAGTTTATTCCCGTAGCGCAGGTTTATTACGCCAGCCTGAGCGATCAAAATTGAGCCTGAGTAAAATTTTGATCGCTCAGGCTGGCGTAATAAACTTGCGCTGCGTATTTTGAACTATGGAAGAACAATTCTGGAAGCGTTGGAGGCCGGCGCGAAGGCCGAACAGATCGGCCTGGCTCCGCATGCTGTCGTAGTCAGACGTAAGCGAAAGATCCTCCCCAGGCGGTCCAGATAAGTTCGGAGCCCTCCACTACGGCGTGCCTCACAGCCCAAGTGCTGCTTCCGCGCGTTATAACCCGCAAATTCACGATCTGCTGTCGGAGTGGTACGTGGAAATCGTAGCTTATTATTAAGCACCTCCGTGATGCCCTCGGCCGTGCCGGGGCAAGGCTCAGTCACGGCGGCGTTTTTGAAATTTTGAGGCGATTAGTGTATGGTTTAATTGAAATGAAATTGCAGCCGCTGAAATTATTTTCATTTCTCAACCCGGCCGCAAGCTCCGAAGTGCATACGCCAGGGGATTGTCCGCCAACAGTATACGAAGCGGAAGTACCTCTTTCAACGCTGATGTGTCTCGCGATCGTCGTGCCGCCGAGCTGAGAATTCCCCTCTGGGCGGACGCATTCTTCGACCTCTGCAGCATGGATGCGTGGCACCGCTCCCAGACAGGTGCGTGAAGGCGGCGGGCGCGTCTGTTGGCGTCGCCCAGCCGTGTCCGCAGATGTTCTCTGCTTGTGCAGACCAAGACAAGCCTTCCCAAGGAAACGTTCCCCTCTGCTGTTGGAGGCGCAGGAGTCGCGGGGCAAGATGCAGTTCTCGCATTTCCCCGTCTTATCGCGCTTGCCCATTTCGGCGCTCTTTGATTGGTTCCGATCGAATGTCGGTGTTGGGCATATTGTTCGCACGTGCCTTCCCATGGAGTACTCGCATCGGTACGAGCCACGCGAAGGGCACTGCCGTGTCGCGTAGCTAATGTGAAAACAATATTTTCGCATTATGCGGAAGGACGAAAACATAACAGACTTGAAGTGTTTGTCTCTCCGTCCGCGGAAGGGAATGATTGATGAAGACTCCCACTGTGCTCGTGAAACGTAGCCGCCAAACGGAAAATTTACTTAAAGGGCATTGTGCATTTCGATTCGCTTTCCCGCGCCACGTTCTCGACTCGGACATCCCGAGCGCTTTTCACGGGGCATCGAGCCCTCGGCCACTCACGGGGCTTCGTTGTGAGACTATCCGAACAATTTCCCACTGGCTTGAAACGCAAGGAACGTCGGGGGTGCCGCAGAACTCCTTCACTTGCCTCAACGGACAAGAATGAACGAGTACGGCGAAGTGGTTGCTGTTTCTTCGTACTGCTGCGGGCGGTGCAGCGCGCTCCTCTTCGTGCTGCTCCTCTGAGGCGGTGCAGCGCATCGGCCCCTGTTGGCCTGGCCTGTGGTGAACAGCTGGTGCCGTCTGTGCCATCCTTTCGGTGCCAGCCAGCGCGGCGCAGCTCGCCGCTGCACCTGTGACCGGCTGGCGCGGCGTGACCTTAGGGACGCAGCCCAATGTGCGCATTTCTTTGATGTCGCTCTCTGGCAGGCGATCGATCACTGTCCCCGCACTGAAAAGGGGTAGCCTGCCAGCCTCTTCCGAGGCGTCGCCTGATATTTTCCCGCCATCTCTCGTTTGCTTTACCGGGGAGGGAGACAATGCGGGAAGATGACGAGCGCGTCGTCATTTTCACCGCCGGTGGCTAGCAGCAGCGCTGCTGCTGCGGGATCAACGCCGCCCTTAGGCGTCCAGCAGTCAGTCGCCGCACTTTCGTAACCCTGGCCCGTGTTCGAGATAAAAAGGGCGGGGCGCGCTCCGTCCGCTCTGGTTTACGGGTCGCCCATAAGAGCGCGGAACCAAAATAGCGAACGCGTGAAGAAAGCTGGCGTAATCGGGCGACGTTTGCTCTGACGCAGGTTGGGCAACGTCAGCGGCGCGGCTTCGTTGCGAGCCATGGTTTGTTCGGCCGCGACGTTCTTGTTTGTTATTCTTTAAGGTTGTCTTTATGTCTTTTACTACGTCGTCAAATAGTACACATTCGCATGATCTAGTAGTTGCTTATTATAAGAACCACCGCAGTCATCAATTGATTTGGGTAGCCGTTACATTGAGGACTATGCAAGGCGTGCTATCCAGCGGGCAAGTATATTCTGTTCATTCTCTTTTGGGCCGAACTCGTTATTCTACCGTTCCGTATTCCAGGAAGTGCGAGAGCCCGCGTAAAAAAGCATGCGAACCAGAAATCTCGAAACTTTTTCGAGCTCGACGGACAACGTGGTTTGAATGCGCACTGAGAAACTTTTTTTGTGCGACTTCTATTGTTCTTTATCTTTTCGAAATGATCAAGCGTACGGGGTATGCATGCACGTGCCACAAAAGGTTTCCCAGTTTTACTTCCGTACGAAGACGTAATGCAGGCGCCGCAGTTGGCGGCAGCCGCATTGTACCGCGTGGTTCAACACAGCGGTGTGGACAGGGGCATTTAACCCAAGCCCGTTCCTGCCGGCCTTACTTTGGTCCAGCGGACCGACCAAATAACCTGTCCCTCCCTATTCTCGCGATGTTGGTTGTGCGGAAATTTTCCCCCAATCGATAAAAAGCTACTTACCAGACCGTTGTCAGTCTGCAGTTATTGATGGTACGTGATGAAACCTATGAGGCGTTTTTTTTTTTTTTTTTTTCCCGAAATGAGCCAGATCCACCTAACGCGAATTTGAGAAACAAACGGAAGTTTGTTAGCGGACCCAAATACAACACTATCAATACTATTATGATATATTTTACATGTCAGCTAGGGGAAACTTACGGCCCCAGTAATTAAAAATTATGCCGTGAATTTGAGTAATATTTGAGTGATAAGTTTGAATAATGCTCATATTGAATGGAAAAACGCAAGTTGGTGCGGCATTCTTATGAAAACTTTATTCACTATCAAGCATGGTGCGATTGAGTTTTGGTGGGAAAGACGCTAAAAATATGCAACAGTGCTTCAATAACCCTAGAACTGTACCAGGAGAGCAGGGGAGTCCTCATGGCACCATTAGCAGCTCTTTTAGAATTTTTCCGTGGGGTAATTTTCTTGGGCAGGCCTGAAGGCACTCACGAAGTAAGCAAGCTCTTCATTGCTTTGCCGTGAATTTCCAAAACGCTTCACAAGAAGGCTGCGCATGTCTTCTTCTTCACCTTAATGAAGTGGTTCGTACTGTCAGAAGGAGGGGGGGTGGGAGGTAGAGATTTGTCAGTGCTTGCAAGTGGTGGCTATTTAGTTAAGTACTAAAATGGTAAATGTGGGAGTAAAAAATAAATATAACGAGTTATTTCGTAGGGACGGGTGAGACGAAATGAAATCATTGACATCTCTCAGTTGTATTTCGTTCACCTTTTCTTCCGTTCCCTTCGTCATTGACATCTGGGGTCAGATGTTTCGCCGGTGCCCTAATGGCCGTCGGAATGCATAAGCCAGCTCCGGAAATTTAAAAATTAAAAAAAAAAAAAACTTCCGGAAACCCCCATAAAAGAGTTAAACAGTCAAGCCAAAAGCAAACCCCCATTAGGCAACTGGATTTGGCTCATTTTCGATACAATGTACGATCTGCGTACCGGTTTTTAGGGCGTTATCTCAACTATTTTCTCGCCATCCCTTTTTTAGGGGACAGTTTCCGAGTTTTTCTTGTCAGTGCAGTTTTATCCGACTCAGTTTCGGTTTCTGGATCTGGCTCATTCCGAAAAAGAAAAAAAAAAAAAACGCCTCATATGTCATATGCACTGCGGTGTTCTGCAAGGTTCGATATTCTGTCCGATTTCATTTATACTTGGCGTAAACGACATTGTAAGTGTACGCTTCTCCTCCGAGGTCACCTGGTATGCGGATGGCATATATCTATTTTTACAACGGTAGTAACATGTACATGTGCCGTCAAAAGTAATTGAAACACGGGCTCGTAAATTTACAGGAATTCCTTCTTCCGGAAACTTCCTGGCTGCATTGGTGTGCGTTTAAAGGAGTCCTCCGTAATAGAAAAAGCTGCCCGCAAATCGGTGAAGGCTGTAATAAAAAGGCAAATATTTTGTGATATTCACAAATACTTGCTCCATTTACTTATGAGGGCACCTGTACTAGCGCCAAACATATGGCTCGGAAGTTCCTGTGTGCTTGGAATGTACGGGTATCGAGACAAACTCGGGAGGTAACTGAACGAGTATCCACCCTAAGCAAATGAAAGTGCACGGATGTGAGGGGTCCACTCGTTGGATCTCAAGAGATCCGATTCCGCATGTGTTGACTCGGAATTGTAACGCAGGGCAAACGGGTGCGCCCGGAAAGGCCGCAGCGGTGGTGGTGCCTGGGGCCGCCATCGGCACCCCAGGGCTCTGTGGCATCATGCGCGTGGGTTGGGTGGTGGCGTGGTTAACATTACCGTCAATTTGCACTGACCTATTGCATAGGGCTATTTAGCTGAACACTTAACACTAGAAGCAAACATAGGAGAGAGCGCCGTTAAGGACGTTCAGCTGACAAACGCGTCGCGAACCGTCGGCCGCACGCTCGCATAATCTAGCGGCCGCTACAGCTGTCGAAGAGCACATTGATTGAAGTTTGAAAGCATCCACCCCGCATTGCCCTCTGTGTAGCGCAGTTTTAGTTCGTTTGTACACTTCCTCTAGCGCAGGGATCTGCATACCCGCTTTGTTTGCGAACGCAGGCTGCACGCATTTGCCGCCCGATCGCCTGCGGTGCAATTGAAAGTGTCGTCCGCGATCCACTACAAATTTTACCGCCAGCTTTCGTTTCTCGATGCCCTCTGCGCGCTTCGCATGGGCTTGTCACTGTTCTCAAAAGAGTGAGCTTTCCGAGTCGGATAATCTCCGATTTGCTATCTGGGTTGCCCTCCGGGGCAGCTCCGCAGTAAGTATCCGGGCCGTCGTTAACTCAGGGAGGTCGTTTCAAGGTCAGGACGTGTGGCCCTCCCCCAACGGTTCTTTGCGCCGGATACTCGTCCGCTTTGTGTGGACAAGCGTTCGTTGACGCTGTCCTGCGCGTGGTTTCCGGCCAAAGCTCAGCTTGCCAGGGTTTTCCGCATTTCTGGAAGTGGGCGCGGAGAGCGCGGCATTCGTTGAAAATACTTTCCCACTCTAGTGCTGGCTCTAGTGCTGGGCTAACTCCGTTGAGTACCCTTCAGAAGAAGCCCAAGCCATCCGTCAGGAGTTGCTTCGCCTCTCGCTTAAAGGCTTTGGCGGTGGGAACAGGCAGCTCTTTTCGGGTAACTCGGCGCAGAATGCCTGCCACCGAAACGAACGGCGCTGGTCGTCCGCTTGCCTCGTCGCCACTGTTCAGTGCGGTGACGTCAGCCAGGCGCGTCGCTGTCTAGGCCGAAGGGTCCTCAACCTGCGAGTGGTTTAGCGATCGCGGTGGCATTGTGTTGCCCAGGTTGCCTTACGGAAAACCGCGCCGCCTGCTGCTAATCGCTCCCGTATTGTGGGCGCCCAAGAGACTCGCTTCCGCTCGAGCCGGTCGACGTTGGTCGTGCGCCTTTCAGGCCTGCATGTGTTGACCGGGAGGTGGTCTTTCGGGATTTTTTCGTGTGACAAGTAATTTCTATAGTTTATTTGAACTCTCTCCTTGCTGACTTTGTGGAGTCTTCTGTTGCTGCCGACTATTACGACCGTCGGGTTGTTTACCGCCGGACGGCTACTCTTGTTTAAAAGCTTCGCGCGCTTCTTGATTCACCCAAATTAAAGTAGCTAGAAACGGCCAGAGTCAGTTTGACGAGTTTCTCATTCTTGGCAAGCTGTGCAGTATGTCTGTGTTCCCTCTTGCGACCAGCCAGAAAGTTTAGCAGCCTGAAAAAAAAAAAAAAAAAAAAAAAAAAAGACGAAGTTCGATTTATACGGGGACACTGCTGCGATTAGGCGTTGGGTACAAACGTTCCACCGATTGAGCCAGTGTCCGAAGTGCGTGGCCTGTCTAACCTTTTATGTCGAGCCATCTGCGTGTGAAGCCTCGTCGAAAGTGGACAGCAAGGCAGTGGCGAGGAGGGGTGGGTGAAGTAGTGGCCAGTTTGTCAACACAAATCTATCCCACAACCGGAATAACACTGCGAGCATAGACCACACCGCAATGATCGCCCCAAAATAGATGTAAACTGAGCACGCCGAGAAAACCCTCGTCTTCTCCGCTACCCGTACTTGGCTCCTGGAGGTAGGCTGGTGGCTTCCTCCAATGGTCATGTAGGAGTAACGTCTCCCATAACATGCCCACCGCCATCGCCCATATACAAGGCATTTACTGAGATTATCATCCCCCTGGATAATGGCCCAGTAAACGGGGTGTGTTCTGCCGCAACCTATGTAAGTGCTGTGCTGGATTGGTAAGGTCAAACCCGATAGCCAAGACGCGGGATCAGGTTATTCTGCAGTGTGTAGCCCCCCATGTTTGGAGTTTTTTTTTTTTACATAATTTTATTTCCAGATAAGAATACGCCCAACAGTGCCCTTTCCATTACGCCGCGTTCACTTCGACGATTTAGTCGACTGCGGTGACAAACTCGGGAGTTGGCGGCATTTCACCACCTAGCTGGCTCGATAACAGCTCTGAAATTAACGAACGCAGAAATTTTATACTGGCGTAGCATTAAACCACAGTGCTATCTAGTCACTGCGATAGCTACCGATGGCGGTTCCGGTGAACAGTGAAGCCACAGATGAAACAAGCTGAACGGCACAGCTTTAAAAAAAATCAACTGTTGAAACGACAACGATGGGGGAACGCGAAGCTTTCCAGTAGAGGAACCAACCCAGAAGCGAGCGGACCGTCACTGTTAGTGTCGGGATAGTTTACTGCACTGCGATTGTGCTCGCCGGTGCTTTACTGATGGGAGCGTTCAATCATTGTAGTCGTTAGGCGGAGGGGTGCATGATTTGGCCGTCCATGCACCCCTCCACTAATCCACACTGCTTCAACCGTGCCGGAATGGCGTCGTAACGCGAGGGACCCAGGTTCGAGTCCGACCACGGGAAGCGGTACAATTTTTCTTCACTTCACCTACGATCGTCATCCTCAGAGAAAGTTTGCTTTCCTACGGTGCGTTTCGGGTGGACGACAGACATCTGCGAGAGGCTGAAAGCGTCGCCATAATATTTCGATCTGCTGCTGGGACCACCGCGGGCCTTCTTCGCCGGAACCGTGCAAATTTTGTGCGCGACACCTCCTACCAGCCGTCGCGGGCGTTAGCCGTGGGCCGCTGGGCCTTAATCTTCTACCTTTTTTCCTCGCGATAAGCCGGAATTGAGGCTGCGGCATGTGCGTAGGACGTGCAGTCAAGCAAAACAGGCCACAGCAGGCTGTGCCGGGATCATGTAACACACTATAAGCGGCTGCTGGCAGACAAAGGCTTCCCTGGCGGCCTTCCGTTTACGAGGAACTGTCACCGCGCAGAGTCCCCCTCCGAGCCCGGCACAGTATACTATCGCGCGTCTACGTAGCCAGCGTTTCCAAAAGGCGTCGCGAAACCCACGGGGCGGCATAATCAGCAGGAGCGCCTTCGAGTAGCGGCAGACGCCCCCCCACGTTGCTTGCACGTTGGCTTGCACTACGTGCTTGGTCCGCTCCTTCCTTATCGCGGGACGTTGCTTTACATAGACTGCTGCAATTGGCGCCGCGTTGCGGCTGTGCTAGCTGATCCGGCTGACGCTGACAAGTTCCGCTACTGCAGCGCAACGCTCCCAACTTTCTATTCCAAGCAACTGAGTCCGCCGTTGGCGCTACATATTCGATTGCTTTCAAGCTCGTCGCTCTGGTGTTCTTGGCCGAATTTAATTCTACGGCACACTAGTTGTTTCATAACTGAAATGTAGTAGAGGAAAACCTGCCACTAATGTCTGGACAAACCGCACTTCGGCCAGGGTGGGACCTCCAGGAAATTTTCCCTTTCATACTTGGCTTTAAGACTCCTTTGGTGCCATAACGTAATTTTTTTTTATGCTACCAGCAACATGCACAAGAATTCTGCGCCTGTTTTTGCTCCCCTCGCCTGCTACTCAATATGCTGTCTCTCTGTTTGCCGTGATCGTAGACCTACTTGGATGCCCGGTACCTGAGGTTGTGCTTACCGTTTTGCACAGTTAAATACGAGCCTATAAATCGGGAGCGCATCGCATCGCAAGCAAATGACCGTTTCGCGGCGAATCGACCAATTGGGAAAGGCGCATCGCTAGTGAAGCACATGAAAAATCGCCGAGGAGAGAACCGAGTAGCAAGTGATACCCCTGTCACACGGCAAATCTAATGTCATTCAATCACATTAGCTGTAAATGACATTCGGCTCGGCCGTGCGGGCGGAGCGGGTCTACACGGCGGAACAAATGTCATTTGATTGTGATAGCAGTGACGATTAGCGAGCTCGCAAAACCGCAAAATTACATTTCAAGTGCATCTAGAATGTTTTCACGTAAACTATTTTTTTTAAACTTAACAAAAATATTTTTAAAATAAAAACACGAAAACCACCAATTTAGGTGACATCAGTAGACATCACAAGCTGAGACAAGTCTGCAAAAAATCCGGATTAGGGTAGCGCGCACATTGGGGACGAGATTTTCTTTTTTGTTAGTACTTGCTTGCCTTTCTTTATTTGAACAACAATACAAAGAAGAAAATATAAGTTTACTGACAGTTTTTAGAAACAGTATTCTTTGGTTTGTTACTGAACTTTCCTGTCTAGGGACGCGCTACTGCTGTCGAGACTACTCATTTGGCCACTAACTGAGGTACGGGACCTCAGTTAGCCGCTAAATGTCATTCGCCTCAAATGTAATTCGGTATTCTCGTGTAGCGCTAAACTAATGACATTTAGAGCGAATGACATTTGCTGTAAATGTCATTAGATCTGCCGTGTGACAGAGGTATTAGAATTCAAGATTTCCCTGTGTTCCCACGAGCGCACGCAACTGCAGCGCCAGATTTCCGTTTAGCATTGTTTATGAGGATCGTTACGTGCGCGTTGGCATTCACAAACTCAACTGCGCCGCTTAATGAAGGGTTGCGGAATTTTTTTTAATTGTCTTGCGAGAAGGAGTGTTCAAGTGTTGCTCTAGTTTTTGTCCGCGCCTGGCGACAACAGTTCGTGTTGCTGGAGTGCCCAGCGCGACAGCAACGCCAATTGCCAGTATCAGGCTGCGCTCTATTTACAGCAGGATTACGCAGTGCCTTGTCAGGGTAGTTGATGCATTTTGCACGTCCGCCGTAAGCTGCAGCCGTTGGACGCAGAAACAAGCGCCGGTCGTTCTTGCAGCGCACATGCTCACTGCACTCGGTACCCCTCATTCTGCGGGAAACGGGTTTGCGGTATGCTCCACCGGACACTGCAAGTAGGCAGGTTGCCGGTTTCGCAGTTCTTGCAAAGGAAATGCCACACTCAAATCAAATGCCCCCCCCCCCCCTTTTTTTTTTTTAGAGGCGCTTTTGAATGATACGTCTTCGCGAATATTTTGTTTCTGTGCGATTCTGTGCATAGCGGGGGTCTGCCACTTCATTCATAACCATGGTTTCAAGTTCGGCGTGTGTGCTCTGGCACGTAGCCATCCTGCTGGTCATGCTCAATCTCGCTGCCATCTCAGCGGCTCGAGACAGCATGCTTTTGGAGGCTTCCTGCACGTGCTGTCATCGATTGCTCTTCTCTCTTTGGCTGGTCGCGTGCCTAGTCTGTATGATTGCGCATGCGCCAAAAGGTGGCGGGGCTGACCAAATAATTGCGTGGCGTGTACGACGGCGTCGTCACTAAAGCGCTTGCAGGCGCATGTTGCGTGTCGCAGCTTTTCACGGTTCATCGAAGGATGCAGTCTGCGATAAGACGGGATGGCTGCGATGTGATGCCCCAACGCGGCGTCGTTGCGCGTCTGTAAACTGCCGCACCGCGAAAACTGGGGAATTCACTATTAAAAAGCCCCGCCCAAAGCGGTGGTACCGGATGACTCTGCAGTGAGTTCAACCGACTTGAAATTGTTCTTGCATGGGTCAGCAGTATTTCACTTCATACGTAAATGTAGTCTTATTCTCCGTGATACTTAGGGTTGTTCGTTGTCGGGTTTTATGTGTTTTTAAAATGGTTGGGGGGTAAAAATCAGGTGCTGTTTTTTGAACTGATAATTGGGGAGAAATCGGATTTTTTTAAGCATTTCGAAATTCGGTTTTTTCCGGTTAAATAAATGTACTCTGTAATGCATTCAATTTATTTTCGAAGATATATCGAGCTTCTTAACTCCAACGCGTTAAAGCTGGTGTTTGTTTCAAGCTAGTAATCTAGGTGACATCAGAGTTTTCCTAAATTTGGCATTTGCTTGGAAATGAATCGGTAATGGTGACTTAAAGAGCGTTGCTAACTTCCAAAAAATTGAAACATTTTATCGACGAAAAGCCGCTAATCGATTTTTCATTCATCCTTGTTTACATAAATTACATCATCTGCTTGCGCAACATGTCGGTCTTCATTCGAGACCTGTCTGATCGCTGAACGCATCTCAGCCGGGAGGAACTTCTCTCGACATCACAGCTTCCAACTGCTAGGCACAACGATGTCAGTGCAGCATTTTCCAGCCTGAGGTAGTGAGAGCGGTAGAGTCTTGCCAAAACTCAATGAGTTCGGAACTTCGGAAGCTGTGTTTGTGGGGCTTGCTTCCAGCAGGTACTGGTTGAGTACGGCGGACCGTCAGCGCACGATTGTGCCGATCGCTACTTTCAAAAGGTCCATTCAAGGAGACCCCGATTCTCCCGAAACATGTTCGAGGTGTAAGAATCGAAAACGAACAACCCTAGTGATACTCGCCCAGAACTCCGCAGTTTTGGTGGACAGTCGTGAATCGGGATTTATTGCTAGTTCTCTAACTGTAAAAAGGTCATTCGCAGCCTCCTCTTGCACTAAGGCTTGCAGTATGGTTCGACGCAGTATTACAGACTGCACACCGTCAACCGATTGAGATTAGATTGCATGTGGGGCTTCAACGCCGCCCAGTGAGGAGTCTGTCCTCACTGGTGACGTCGTGCGAAATGCAGGTCTCGTTATCACGCTCCCCCTGTGGTTCGTAACAAAAAAAGCGAGTCATTCACGGCCGTGGAAAGGAACTGAGTTTGGCAGTGCCTTGATTCGCAGGAGCGCGACGTGGACGCCGAGGCGTGCTGCCGGGAGCAGAGCGAGGTTCGGCGCCTGGTCAAGCGCTGGGTGGAGTTCCAGGACAGCCAGCGCATCCTGCTGACCACGCCGTCGGTGCTCGTCGGCTACCGCGTCCAGGTGTACCGGGCAGAGGGCACCACGCAGTGGTACACGGCCGTCATCGTCTCCTACAACGACAGCACCCGGGTGAGCCACGAGCCAGCTGCTGGAGCACCCTCTGCAGCGCTGCTTACACTACCTTTCTAACTGTTCTTTAGGAGAGGCCAGTGGCTTAGACTACGGTTTTGCAAAAATTGCCCACCAAGGAAAGTAGAAAGTGAAATATATGCGCGACGACAACAAAGCTCGCGCTTTGCGCCACCGAGAAATCGCAATGTGGTAGCTGCAACGGCACCCCGTGGAACGTGCCCCCAGTGCTACCCATTGTCAGTCACGCCGCTACACAAATCTGCTATGTGAAGCTTCATTCTTCTCCGAGGGACGGGAACCGAGACAAAAGGCGGTAGACCCTGACGAGCCCTTGGCATCCTTCTTTGGCAGTCGGAAAGAAAACGCGAAAGCAGCTCCCCGATCGTTCACAAAGGTGCTGCGGGTATCAAAATAAATAGCGTTTCAATTCGCGGAATGAAGGATCCCGCTCACGCTCAGTGCGCGCACAACTGGGGAAAGGGAGTATATGAAAGAAATGTTCAGAGAAAATGCGACCATAACACTTCCCTGTGACGTACACAGCGCTCGGTTGCATACGTAAAGAAAAATCCCGATGTTCTGCTAAAAAAAAAAAAGATATGAATGATCCGTTACCTTCTAATTTCCTACGCTTGAACTGCTGCTTTTATTCGCGGGTAGCTTTCCAAGGTACTGTATGGTTTAATTCTTGGGTGTCGTAATTCGTGGGCGTGTGTTTGCAAAGACGGCATAACTCATCTCTTTCGACTATCCGGTGTTAAGCGAACAAGGCTATCAGGGCCGCGTAAATTTCGTGGTGCACCGTTAGAGTTAGTTGGCCTGAATGGCACGCATATCAGCCTTTGAATAGCTACCAGAGGCAGTGTACCTCACACTGGATAATAATGTGGCAGTTTAAAAAGATTACAGCGAGCGCTACGCATCGAAACATTCAGCCAAAAAGACAATGAGAAATCTTTAATGAGGGCCGGCGCACTATTGGCGAGTTGGGCGCGAGCAGTCGAGAAGCGATTTCTGTGGCCTACACAATAAATTCTTGATCGCTGTTTTCGCAGTGAACCTTTATGGAACGACGTTTGGCCGTATTAACGCGCCGAAAATTCTTTATTTTAAAGTGCAATTATATTTGCGTTACGAGGTGCCTTTACAAGGGCTATGCCTGCTTCACCCTTGCCCTTCAGGTGCACTGTTCAACGCTCGCAACGACTCCCTTAGAAAATCGCCTACATGGGTAAAAAGTCGTACGAGCTTACATACTTTTTTCCGCATCGTGGATCCCGGGTTCGCGAATTATATGCATTTTTTAGACGATTTAGACGCGACGAAGTGTGTGCTTGCAGCCCCGCTAGTGCACCACCCAAGCAGCGTAGCGGAGCTTTGTGCGGGGCCCGCGCTGCTCACGGCGGCGAGTGGTCGTCGGGCCAACGACCTGCCGCCGCCCCACTTGGTCTGAGGGGAAGGGGGGGGTAGGGGGGGGGGACCTTGGCCTACGAGGCAGGCGCTGCAGCCGGTTTGCGGCCGATAAGTTCCTGCGCGTTGTCTGCCGTCTTTTCCCGCACTGTTGTTGGCACCAGGTGACTTCTGCAGAGTGCGCCCTCCGGTTGCGCGTGGGCGCGCTTTTGAACCACCGTCGGATGCCACCTCTAGAGTTACGGTCGCGTACTAGGCTCGGGAAGGAAGCATGTTCCCAGCCGGCACTTCTGCTCGAACACACGTCCCGGAATCTGTTCTTTTTTTTTTTTTTTTTTTTTAGCCGAGCCAAGTGAACTGAATGCAGATTTGTTTCCACAGTTTGGCGGAATGCCGTCACTACAGTTACCCATAGGGAGTCCGAAACGTTCAACTTTCGTTTGACTTCTCCAGGCCTTTTCACTCGCAGAAAAACTGTTTCCAGCAGCATGGCGCAGGCAGAGCCACGGACAACTTTTTATCGCACAATGTGCCTCAAATAAAATGACGCCGCGAAAAGCGTCACGAAAGACGGCGGCCATCGTCGCCTAAGGATTTCTCTCAGAAGTGCCTGCCTAAAATGATAACGGGCCCTAGGTGCGTCGAGACGCTGGAAACGAATGCCGCATTTCACCACTCGCCTCGGCATCAGGCTGCGCTGAGCGGCCACTGAGCTTTACACGCCGTTCTCTCCATCTGATCTCAAATTCACTAACTCCACGACATCGATTTGGTTTTGCTTAAGAGAAGTGCGCTGAATTGGCACTGTTTCGACAGAAATAATACACTATCGGGTAGGTTGAAAAATTAATACAGGCGAATTTGCGTTTTTGTCGATTCTCCGATGGCCTAGTGAGTGATCTTGCTTTTTTTTTTTTTATGGAAACCATACACTTTCGGGGCATTCGTTAGTGGCCGTCACTGCTCCCATTCATGTTTACCTAAGTGAAGAGAAAGTATTTCAATAGCTGGAGACTGTTGCGGCAATAAATATTTTACGTGATGCGTCTCGTGGTAGTGTGTGGGAGCTTTTTTTTTTTTTTTTTTTCAAAACCGATTTTGCGCCAGAAGTAACAGTTTAGTAATCCTGTATGACCTCTAGACAAAATTGGTCCATTTCAAACTCCGCGAAGGAAGGAATATTGGAGATGGGGAAAAGGCCGTTTAATTCGTTCACACATCATATCCAAGTTGACGTTGTAATATTGCCTTAAGACTTGGTATTGATATTACCTTATGCCTAAGACGAGCGGGTAAAATTGTGACAAAGCTAGGTCAAATCGCGAGCACAATTAGACCCCAAGTATTTTGTTTTATACTTGTCATAGCCACGGCCCATGGTATAGGAAAAGAAGACGTGCTCAATGAGCTAAATAAAATTCGACTGCCTGTATATTGCCGGCAACGAATCAGATGAGACGTGGAGAAACTTGTTCCAAAATTTTCTCCCCGTGGAGCCCTCGGTTGTGCGGCGAGTCGTTTTCCAGCTCCCCTCTTCTAGACTGGCATTGCGTGGGATTGTTCATTTTCACAGTGCGTTCTTTGGCGTCTCTGTACTGTAAAAAAAAGTTTTGCTCGAAAAAACAAATTTTCTGGCAGCGGTCCTGCCAGAAATTTTGTGTAAAGTTATGTGTTGTTTTTCATGTTTGTTATTTTACAAGTGTTTCTTACTACAGAGAATTTGTCAATTCCTTGTTTTCAGTTTTTAGTTTTCTGCTTTTTTAGAGAATTTTTCTGTTATTTAAGGTTCTGTTTTCCTCCACAGAAAATCTGTTAACCTTCCGTTTTTCACTGGCAGCTTTTTTACAGACTGTTTGTGTTGTGCATGCATCCTTTTTTTTTAACCAAAATTATAGTAATGTATAAGGCTAAATTGTTTTGCTTTGACATATTTTGACATCAATCTCCGTCAAAATAAGTTATAGCAAAGGTATTCAGCACCTTGACACAATTTCGGTTATGGTCCCTCATAAAATACATTTTCTGTTACTTTTTCACATGTTGGAAGTACTGCAGTCGAATTCGCGGCTTTATGCTTCATGGGTGAGAATAATCTTGCCTTGAAAATAAAACATCACCCTGTATCATAATATTTGAAATTGCCAACACAATTACCAATGTAAAGCACATAGCATAAAGTGACCACTCAGGTACACGAGAAAGCACAGTGAAAGTATCAATGGCATTATTTATTTTTCTGCCAAACTTAAGGCTGTTGCTACCACAAATTAACTCAGTTTCGAACAACGTATCAATATCAATCAAATATGAGAATCTATGGGTATGAAAACAAAATCACATTTTATGATATAGTGGCACAGTGAACAAAAGGAGACTTTCAGTGACAGAGGTGTTGTTAGACTATCCTTTTTTTTTTAACTTTCAGAAATGCACACAAACACGCCACTGAGGTAAAATAAACTATTTACAGAACGTAATCAGTGACGTTAAGCTACAAAATGTTCATATCTCGTACTACTCAGTACAATTCTAAATACTACTACGGTGAGAACGATAGGACTAGGAACACATTTTTTTCTACTTCCATAAAAAGAACATCAATAAAATAAAATCAGACATTTTTCCTGCTTTCTGAAGCAGAAAGATGCAACATAACGCAAACATCACGGTAATGAAAACTGAGGGAGGAAGTGTTGTGCGACTAGGAACATAACATCTTTTCCACCTTAATGAAATCACAAAAAAGCAGAAAAGCGGAGAGCATTTAAATGCCAATTCATATAATAGCAGAGTAACCAAGGATGCGGCACGTTTGGTGCAAGGCGGACTGGTAGATTTCGTGGTCTTCCAACACAGTGATCAGAGATGAGCCCTTTGGAAACAGGAAATGCTGCTTTTGCTTTGACTTCTCCACCTTTGCTCCTATCTCCGGGTTGATGGATGCAATAACCCTGCAACAAGAATAGCATACGTTCCGCATATAGAATACATGTGCACCAACAAAACATTGCTTGCAGGGTTTTATGTATGGTATCATGCTGCAATACAGCTGCCAGGTGTTTGATAACTGCATTCCGTTTTCTTGTGCTACTGAGGCGATCCAGACGTACCACCTGAACACAGGCAAGAAATATATACAGCAGACTATCAACATCGCAAGGAGGGGAATAAACACAGCTCACTGCAATAAAAAAAAAAGACACAGTTCAGTGTATTTCTTCACTGGCTGCTTCACAATACGCAGAGGGAGCAGCCAACATTGATTTTTTTTTTCCAGCCAGTCAATGTTAATTATTAATCACTTTTAATAATTATTCTACGTAACTCTATCAATGGGAACATCAGCCTTGGCTGGAGTAAGCGGCAGCGGTTCGGCCGGTTGAATAAAAATCATGACCGACTGCTCTCCCCGAGTGAATGGACCTTTTTCCAGTACCGGCCCTCCAGGCGGCCGCCACGGCGAATGTAAACTGGCAGTAAGGCACGCCGCCAAAAATGTTTGGCTTTTGGGAAACCCGCTCACGAAATATCCTGGTCCCGCAGTCCCTCCCGCACCCACCTGTCACCCGTGCCTTTCATGTCACGGTAGCAGGCACACGCTCGCGTGACTATTCTACAGTGGCCGAAGCACCCCTTTTTCCTCACTTTTTTTTTTTTTTTTTTTTTTCATTTTCTTTGCTCCCTTACTGGTAGCCAAGTGCTCACAGCGTGGTCAGCGTCAAACATTTTTGCCCCTTTCCTTTGAAAGCCTTTTTGTGTGCACGTACGAGCTCAGTGCAAACTTCCCGAAAAGAGAAAATAAAAACGTGCAGCCCGCGGAGGCATAGCTGCTCCCCAAGCAGCAAGCTGAGGGGGCGCCCTTTCGTTTACTTCGCCCGAGGCTACTGCCAAGAATAGCGGAACGGCAACCCGCGCATTACAAAAGGCAAGCCACGGCCACAAAAGAGGAAAGCTTGGGGAGAGTCGAACCCGTGATGACATCCGTAAGCAGAGACGTTACCCCTGCACTGAACTCCGCAGCGGAAAACGGCATCTGATCAGCCGAATTCCATTCCGTCTGGACGGAACTTTTAGCAACCCACGACCACCGAGAACGCGCGAGGCGGTGTTGATTCGCGGTCATCAGCGGGTAGAGAGGAAAAGAAGAGCATGTCCGCCACGTCCTGCGTATAACATTCTTCATTAAAACAAAAACAAAAAAAAAAAACATGTGAAGGCGAGCGTCACAATCGAGGCACGGCACCGCTCTTGTCGCGCGAGGCGACGTATCGTTGCGCTACGAGGCGAGCGCTTCATAGCAATCTATTTCCATCCAGCAAGCGAACAAACAGTGCAGGCACGAAATAAACAGGCATAAATAGGAACAAGGCGCAGCTTCCACGCGACATAGTTAAAATTTAGTACTCACCCTTGGAAGATGAAAAATTGAAGAAAAAAGCCCGCCGCTGTATCGTTGTGCTATGGTCCCTAGAAATATTTTGTGCTGGTACCTACTGGGCGGCCATTTGCAAAGGCCCGCATTTCAAAATTGCAGTAGCGCAACAAAATGCCGTCGGCCGGGCGCTGTTTGACGGTTCAGTACATTCTTGTAAAACTGAAAAAAAATGATTCATATTTTGGTCTATTTTATGCAAATTAATATTCGAATATTTTTACGATTTCACGCCTGTTATTCGTCAAGACGAGGAAATAACAGAAATTTTTTGTTTTTCCTGTTAACAGGTTTCTGTTATCTAACCATCACAGAAAATTTCTGTTCGGCAACAGACATTGTATGTAAAATCTCTGTAAATTTACAGAATTTTTTTAGTGTGCAGACACTGCGCGCTGGCAGTCGACAGCGTACGACTTTTTCCACCTGGCCTGGCCAGCCTGGCCGTGTTTATGCGGGCCATACACGTTTCGCAGGCCTTGTGCCTTGCAGAGCCGCCGTTTCACTGGCCCGTCGCTCTCTAGCTTCGCGGCGAGATTCCCATGCGTTATTTCCGCGTTCCGCGCGTCCTTGTCTGATGGGAAGGTGTCCGCCGCCCAGGGACTCCTGTCGATGCCATACAAAGTGTTCGCGCTGATTAATAGGTTCTGCGATTCGCTAGAGTCTAGACATTCGGGTGTTCCTTTTCTTCTCTTTCGGCAGGAGCTGACCGTTACCGACGACACGGTGCTCGAGGAGCACAATGAAGACCCGTGCCTCGTCCAGATGAGGCTCATCGGCGACGGGGGTAAGTTCGCTGCCTTGGCACATTTTACATGTTGATGTGCGGGTGTGTGCTTCCGCGCATCTGTACTTGAGGGTGTGTGTGCAGCACCCTAAAATTTTGCGCAGAACAACCTGCAACGCGCTTTCCTGTCGAAGCGCCTTTAAAAAGTGCTTGTCATGGGGCAAGATATTTACAGGGTGTAAATTGTAGCCTAAAAACGTTTATTGAAGTGGCTGGGAGTGAATTTCAGCCCAACGGCGCCTGTATTATTTGCTATGCCTTGTGCACCCAATGCCGCTTGGAACATTGAATAAATTCTCATTTTCCCTGTTTCTATCCCAGACCTCGTCTCGTGGCAAGCATCTTCTAAAGGTGCTTGAACTTAAGAAAGGGTGTTGTGGGGTGTTCATTGCAACACCCACACCACTCTTGATCGGTGCACGACAGCCCACATTCAATGTGCAGGTGCATTCACAGCACGCACAGCATAGCCACTACTCCTCGCTTATCAGCCAAACAGGTGGGGAGTGCGGGGAGGGCAGGGAGTTATGTTATCTGAAGCGAGTTTGATGTTATCTGAAATCACCCAACCTACGTTGGGTGGTTTCAGATAGCATCGGACAAGGTGTGGCTGGTCGACCTCTTCAGTTTGCCAGAATTTTCGTATATCATTTTTGGTGATTACATTGTCCAGTCAGCAATATTTTGGAACGCGACAAAGTGGACCCTAGCTGCTACATGCCCGTGTGCCTCGGCCAAATTTAGCGACGTCTATCTAGGAAAATATTTAAGAGGAGCCATTCGTTAATTTTATGCTCAATTTACGCCTAGTGTACATTTTTCTGACGAAGTTTTGTTGCTGTCAAGAAGAGTATAAATTTTTCGCATAAGCTATAAGCTGTGAAATTCGGCTCAGAGTGCACTTTTGTTCAAACTTTGAGCCTAAGTATTACAAAAAGTACTTAAATTACAACGTTCATATTTTACTCGCGTGTACTCCTTACACTTGTAAACAAGCACACTGAATATTGTGATCGTATAATTTGCGGTTAAATGCAACGGGCACGCAAATTTGAAAAAAAACTGAAAATCACATATTTCAAACGCTAGAATAAAAAACTCATCTTCGATTTTTCTCAAATTCTCCCCACATGTAGGCCTTTAGATGTCCTTGCGTTATCATCAAAAACATGTTGCATCATTTTGTTTTTGGAGCATGTACAGCGCGGGAGAGGAGCCCCATCCGCCCGGCTCTCCACGACGTACTGTAGTGACTGCGACTTCCCTTAGGGTTGTAGAAATTAGTCTATTTTGTATGAAAGGCAAATTATCCCTCTGCGGATACAATAAGTGAGAATGTCATAGGAAAAAATGGCATTTTGATGTCCACGTTGGCACCATAACAACCAATCTGCACCCAATTTAAACTCTGCTGATTAGGGGGAAAAACGACAAAACTCTTAGGTTCGGCCCCATATTTAAAAAAAAAAAGTGCTCTTTCACTTTTTGTGAAACTCTCCCAAGATGTTGACCTGCTAAATTTACTTTGGTTTGAAGTAGAAGTACCTTGCATCATATGGGTACGGGAGTGTGTGTACAGCGCCCCATTTTCAAAAGGCGGCACCGCTGGGACATACTCCGGAAATGCGTGCAGTTGTCAACCAAAGGAAATGATGGTTCTTCAGGTTCAGCTTCTAGAGCTTCCTCTGGATTTCCTAAAGCGCTGGCACTCTTCCTTTTGATATGCTATTTCCCTTACTGAGCTAATTCCTATCGCCAACACACTGGATCCGTGCACACCGCAATTGTAAAAGTTTGGATCCGCTCTATAAAATAGGACATTTCACTACACCAGAAGTTGCACACATTTTTGCTTTTTAGCTTGCCCGAAATACTGTGTGCTTGCCCCCCCATGTAGCGACCCCTCTATTGCTTACTCGCACGCACTCACACTCGTGAGGTTCCCAGAGTGATCGGGGAGTGCAAATAGGGCGGTGCAGCAATACTTCGCAAATGGTGAGATGGAGTTCTCAACGCAGTCAGACAAAACACCATCTTGGTTGTACGTGACGGCTAGAATTCCACATGTACAAGAAAAGCTATCTTTACTACAGCACTGGGCTAACCAAGTTTAATGTCTTACTCATTGCAACCTGGATGAGTCTAATGTATTCGACAGCAAGAAATGTGCTCCTGCACGTGCAGTGCCAACCAGCCCGTTTATGTTGCATATGCGGCAAATACCAGGAACCTAACTATAGATGCCAGTAAATTGAACTGTGCATTCATTTTCAGCACGCCATCAAATCAATGCTATTGGGGTAGGGTTGGGTAGAACACAATATTCCTCCAGGAGGTAGGGCTTGGGGGTGGGTGGGGAAAGGTGCTTGTCACGTGGAAGCCCGCATCTTGTCTGGATGGGCCCACTGAACCCCCCACCACCCTATCCCCCCTTGTATGGAGCGATGGGAGAGCGCGTTGCGCAGTTTCCAGCTCGGGTACAGTCAAACCTCGATATATCGAACACGGATATATCGAATTATTGCCTATATCGAACACTTTCTATATCGCGCGGAAAATCACATGCATTTTTTATTGTTTATTTCGAACTGGGACGGACATGAAATGGATATACCGAACTCCGCCACCCCAGACTGCCCAGACCGCTCGCGCTCTGTTGACAGGGGGCGAGCTATCCCGCAGTACCCTCGAGGATAACGGTGGCGCGATGGGCGTTCCCGACTGCTGCGCATCGGTCGCACCGAAGCAGAATTGGACGGTGCAAAAGAAGAATGCGGGCTTCAAGAAACCTGGGGCCAGCTGGAGCGCTTTGACGGTGCTGAGCCACGAAGCATACGAAGCATATATGCATTGATGACTTTGTTGGTGGTGACGACAGCACCGGAAGAATGGCGGAGTTGACGGATGTGGAGATCCTAGCGGAGGTTACTACTGAGCGCACAACCGAAGACGCTGCCAAGATTGTACCCGCAAGCGCTTGTAGTCCCCTCTCCCGACTTCGACCGAGGCCTCAGTGGTTTTGTCCCTGCCGCACCGCTACTGCAGCGCTATAGAAGGCACCGGCCTGTCGCTTGTGGAACGTTTGGACTACGTTGAGGAAGTCGTGTATAACACGCCAAGGTACCCTGCTGCAGTACTTTAAGCCAAAAGAATAAATACCTTGAATCGCAAAGTGAGTATTTACTGCACACATCGTTCATTTATTGATTCGTACCAGTTTATGACGCATTTTTTACGTGATTTTATATATCGAATTCTGGTTATATCGAACTATTTCGTGGGCACCGCGCTGTTCGATATATCGAGGTTTCACTGTACCAGGAAGCTGTGATCTCTTGGGCGAAAGCTGCCGCGACTGTGTGGTCTACCGGGATAGGATGGCCACCCACTGCTCCTATCTTTCTCTCCCCTCCCCCCTCCCCTTTTCTGAATAAACGTTCTTCACTTCACTTCACATCATTGTAGGAATCAATAAGCACCATGCTACATTTTACAACATAAGGAAGGTCTCGAGTTGGAGCTCATGCTTCCAGAAACATAGCAAATGTAGTCTAAGAAAGTCAAGTGCGCACACTTCCCATATGGGGAGCGAAATTAAGCTTTTAACTACCGTGGCATAAAAAAAAAATGATATTTCCCGGCATTTAATCATGACACATGGGGCGCAAAATTTAAATGATCAGCAGTAGTTACATGTGACCTACACGCAGAATGACCTGTGTGCACACTTTAAGGAATCTCTAAATACCTATGGCTACCAACTTTATCTAGACAGGTGCTACACAGCAGTATAAAATTTCAATAGGGCAACGATTGTTTATGGCTTGAAATGTTAACTTTGAAACTGCCATTTTTCTACTGTATTCTGCGTAATTTCATATCAGCTGTGATATTTACACTTTTGTACAAAGGAATGAGATATGATATATATTGAGGATGTAGCTATACCACTATTTACTGTCTGAGCACCCCGCGAGGAGCGTGGCTGACAGGGCTCCATTCTCGCGCTGTACACACAGCAGTATCGATATAACGCAAGGTGTTTCTACTCCTAACCAAAGTACATTTAGTGGTCAATATCTTGGGAGGGTTTTACAAAAACTGAAAGAGCGCTTTATTTAATATGGGGCTGAACCTAAGAGTTTTGTCGTTGTCCACCCCCCCCCCCTAATCCACAAACTTTAAATTCGGCGCAGGTTGGTTATGGTGGCAACGTGGACGTTAAAAATTCCATTATTCTGTTCCATTCACACTTCTTGTATCCGTAAAGGGTTCATTTGTCGTTTATACAAAAAATACTGAATTTCTAAACTCTGAGCGATGTCGCAATCACTACGGTACGTCGTGGAGAGCCGGGATGACAGGGCTCCTCTCATGCAACATGTTTTTTGATCGTAATGCAAGTACATGTCAAGGCCTACCCGCCGGAGAATTTTTCTTCAAACTTGCGAGCTTGTTGCATCTTAACCGTGAATTGTGCAATTATTATATTCAGTGCGGTTGTTTACCATCGTAAGGAGCCCACCCGAGGAAAATGTGAATGATGTAACGATGTACTTGTACATGTGCAGCTTTCCCGCTCGTGACAGTCCTTTCAACAGTGATTACTGTGTAATTATTTAGCTAAATGTAAAGTTTTTTTTTGCGCAGCTATATTGGGGGTGAAAGCTTGCTTTGTGCACAGTTTCAAGTCTCGCACATTGCGCGACTAGGTTCCTGAGCCATGGAAACTATCCCATAGAAATGCATGGGGAGTAAGTTTGACAGCAAATTACACACATTATACATATTCAGAATCCTAGAAAGTTCTTTTAGTCTTTTTATCTTCACGTTGACGTCTTGCTTTATGCCAAATATCACTTGCTAGGTTCCTGAGAGGTCGGAATTTTGAGTGAGAAAGCTGGGTATGGATATTAGGCTCACAAGTTCAAACGAAATTGCGCTCCGAGCCGAATTTGACATTTTATTGTTAAACATGTATATTCTGACAAAGTCAGAAAAATGTACGCTATGCGCAAATTCAGCGTAAAATTTACGAATATCCCATCATAAATATTTTTTTGTAGATAGGCGTCGCTAGATTTGGCCGAGGTGCACGGGCATGTAGCGGTGGGGGTCCACCTTGTCGTGTTTCAAAATTTTTTTTTTACCGTTAGACAATTTTTCCCGGAGAAAATATTGCAGAATCTGGACATTGTAATAAGGGAATGATATAGGCCGACCAGCCACCCTTTGTTCGATCTTATCTGAAATCACCCCATTATTTCCCACATGCGCCTGCTGTCCTAGCTTTCATAGCCAGCACGAGAAAGTAATTTGCCCGAGTTGGTGGGCTTATGCAGAATGCAAAAATATTTGGCGCTGATTTTAATACACAGACATATGACTTGCATGGAGACTTGCAAAAACATAGTGATGCACGCCACTGTTTTTGCACTGTGTTTCTGCAGCATAGAAGTCGCACAAATTTTCAAATTCTGCACAGAGTTTGAATATTGGTGGAGCTTCTATGATTAAGAAGAAGGTATCTAGTAAACACAAATTCCACACCCTGGCCTGCACAAAAGGGAAGGTGTTGAGTGCGTTGCCACGGTTGTCTCTACTCCTGCTTAAAGCCTGGCAATCAGGCTAGCAGTATGTCAATAAATAAATAAATAAAAATAAATACTCAAAGAGGGTGTTGGCACTATTAGAAAATGTAAGCACTTTCGACACCCTGTTTTTTTAGGGAATTAGTGTGTGAAAAAGCTTAGTGTGCACATGATTTCTCCGCGAAGTGTCGGTGCTTCTAATCGGAGACGTGGCTCATTTTTGCTGTAACAAAGGCTGGGATTCACTTTGAGAGTCGCGGTGCGACATTTTCGCTAGTGACCTTGGAATGACCGCTGACGCCGCGCTCTCTCGAGAGATTCCGTTTCCCTTCCCAGCACTCTCACTTTTCGATCGACACGAGCGGGGCTGGGACCGTACGCGCGAACTTTCCGCCTGCCCCAGAAGAAACAAAAAAATGCGAGAAAGAAACGCGTAGACGAGCTGTACCTGAAAGAGAGTCCTGGCATTCCCGCCCAACATGGGGGTATTGTGGTGCTTCGCTGGCGCGTCGAGGGCCCCCTTCTTCTCGGAGGGGGCACATTCCTGGAGAAGGAGGAGGCATTTCCTGCGGTGGAGGAGCCGGACGACGCTCCCCGCCGGCGGGGCTAAACAAAACTGATCCATCCTCCTCCTCCTCCCCGTTCCATACTGAGCAGGTTTTTCGTCTCCGTAATGGAGAGGCCCCTTCTTCCGGCTCACCTGCTTGCACTGGAAACGAGTTTTGGGCGCCTCCTGTCGATCACGCGTGGCCAGAAGGGGTTCTCCTGTTAGCCACCTCGTTCCGGCGGCATCGTCTGGCCAGACGTTTCTGACGATGTCTCGGCCACTGGCCCACGCAACGACTGCGTGGGCTGGCCCCAAACTCTTCCTGAGCACGGTGCGGACAAAATCCCGAGCCTCTCTTTCATTGAGCCGCGGGGCCTGCGCGGAGCGGATCGTGTGGCTTTTCCGACTTCCTTCAGCCAGGGCACGAGCGTCGCGGCGCACTCGAATCGGGGGCTGCTGTTACATGACTGCCCGTCCTCCCCCACAGCAGCTGCCACCGGAACTGCCGAATGAAGGCCTATTTTCCACGTTGGCGCGTCGGGAGCCCCGTTTCTCTGCCTTGCGGCGCGCCCCGATCTTACCACCGCCAAGGTACGGCGTCGCAAGTCTTCAAGCGCACACACCGCATAAGTAATGGGGCGGCAAAGGCTTTAATAATAGCAGCCCACTGCGCGTCGTTGGAACGAACGCTTAAAAGCGGGGGGGCATCCAGGATGAAGTTCAAATTTGAAACCCGATGTTCAAATTTCAGGTAATGAGCGAGCTCTTTACAGAACAAGGTGCCCTTCGGAGGGGCACGATTTTCATGTAGGGTTCTCGCTGCATTTTCATCTACCGAACCTTTCGGGCCGTAGTCGTCTTTCCAGCCTCTCTTATGCCAGTCCTGATTGAACACAAAAGAAACGGCGGAATGTCCGAAAATCGTCAGTAATCGACGCCTCTGCTCGCGCTGGAAGCAACTGCTTATGCGCGACCGTGTTATTAACACGAACCTGAGTTTTGTTGCTTGCTTATAAGGGCAGACAGGCGGGCATCGCTGTTCGAATGCCTCAGACATTTCATTCATAGATTTAAAGGTGATTAGATAAGCGAACACCCAAGCCGCGCGTTTTTGTTTATTCCAAACAAATCGCAGTTATCGCGCTTCACATCGGCCACAATGCGAGATGAGCACTGCAAAGAGGTCGTTGCCTTCTTGTTTGTCGACGTTGGGTCGACGCGTTGGTACGGGGGCAACTCGTCTGTTAACCAGAGCGTGCAACATTATCGTCACGTTACCGCTACTTTCTGCGTAGCCTGTTGTTTTCTTCTCCGGAGAACATCTGCAGTGCCCATCTATCAGCTGCCGATGTAGCGCAGTAGTGGTGTTGGTTGTGTGTGCACGCGCGCGCGGCGGCGGCGGCGGCGGCAGGCGCATTGGGGCTCACATGTGGCAAACGCGCAACGGCGGCAGCGGCCGGGTCGTCGTCGTAGCGAGCCTCGCCGCCGCGGCGCGCACGTCACGTGGGGCGCGTCCCCCTCTCGCCTTTGAGGAGACGGCCCCCGCGCCTGCGCAGTTCGCCCGTGACCCCCGCTCTGCTGTTCTTTGCAGTAGTCGAGTCCATTCTGAAGGGAGAGAACGTCGGGATTACGCCGCGCCGAAGAACGTGCACGCTCAACAGTCCGCTCAAAGTCGTAAGTGCGAAACCTGCCTTGTCTCTTTCTCGCCACTAGGCGATCTTGTGTGCTGTGCCTCTGCGTCGACGGTCCGCAGCTGTGTGTGCCCGTGGATGCCGTGAACGCGCCAACGGAGACCTCATGAGATCGCGTCGCCTCCTTTGTGTAACGCGCTGCGCTGCTGCGGACTAGGCCGCCTTTTCCCACCGGGCAGCTATTTGTCCTCCGATCGGAGCCGATTTCGCAAAATCGGCGCCCAAGTGCTGCCTGCCCTCCTTCGGCACCTTTGCGTCGGATTCCTCCGGGCCCTTTGTGTGCGCACCAGGTGACTCCTCCTATCTATCATCTCAGCTCGTCGTGCTCCCGAAACGTGCCCCGAACCGACCGCCTTCTTGAAGCAATGCACAATTCGCTCGCGCCGTTTCAGCGTTCGTCCGGATTTCGGAACGCTCATCGCTCACCGCCTCGCCCCGTTGCGGTTTAGATTACTCACAAAGGTCGGTCTTCTTTGTCTTCCTTTCTCTCCCGCTATCTGTTCGCCTTTTCTTTTTTCGCGGTCTGTTTTGGCGGAGCTTGCAAGCATCTGCAAGAAAGCAGCGGTTCACAGGAAAACGGCCCCGCCATTCTGCGAAGGGTGACGTATTGCACCACAACTTGGCGCCCGTGGTGCTGCTCTCTCCGGTCGCCCTTTCCTGTTATTGCCTACGAGGCAGGATACAGCGTAGGACTGCGACCTTGGTAGCGCCTTCTAATCGTGCGCTCCGTATTTGCCTTATTTACGTCCCTTTCCGGTTGTTGACTGTGAAGAGATTACTGCTTGCACTATCTTGTGTGTATCTGGGTTTCATTTCAACGTTAATGTTGTGGGTGTGGAGTGGGCGGGTGAAAGATCGCCGACTGCTCGATTCTTGGGATTTTCTTCCTTTCCCCAAATCCTTCGATCCGCGGCTTGCCTTTTTCTCGTGGACTGGCCAAGTAGTCGCGTCCCCCCGCCGCGCCTCGTCCACTTTCTCCGGCCAGCGTGTTTATCGTCATCGGTCCTGCTAGCCGGAACCTGCCGCTAATCTCCCCGGCCGCTCGGAGGAGGCGGATTTTCGGATCAGGCGGTCCGCGTTGACCTTGGTTCGCCCTTGGCGCTCGCCTTTGTTTGGTTGCAAGTCAGCGCGATCGGAAGTGGGAGCGCGTCCAAAGTGGCGGCGGGGTGCGTGCTTTCGCAAGCGCTTGTTTAGCATTCGCCGCTGACGTGGGAAGTGCGCCTGGCTCACGTCTGCCGACCTCCCTTGGCGGGGCCCCGGTTATTTTCACCGCGCACTTTTCCACCACTCCATGAGCGCGCCTCTGGGCAGCGCCATTTGCTGCGGAGGTCAGCGTTCGTCGCCTGTGCTGGCAGCAGCGGGGCGATAGCGCCGGTCTCGGCGTTGTCAGCGGCAGAGGTCGACGACCCGGCCTTGACGCCTGGGTCCGGGCCAAGGCGCCCAGATATTTCTGACTCCCGCGATTCCGGCTACCTGTGCTCTGCCCGCTCGTTCGGCCTGATTTCTCCGACACACGGTGACTGGCGGCCGCCGGGTCGTTGACTCCGCAGCCGGAAGGCGCCCAAACTGGTTGTCTCAAACTGGTTCTCCGTCCAGCCAGCTCGGTGCGTCCCGACCCTTAGCCGACCACCCTGGGCACGGGGTCCTGTCGCGAACCGCCGCCCCGTTCTACCTTGTGGGTTAATTACCGAGTCTTTCCTTGTGGCTCCCCATCGCGTGCCGTTGTCGAACCATAATCGAGAAAAAACCGTTTTCTGAGCGTTCGATATCTTGTGTGGCGTGGCGGGAGGATGTTAAAGCCGAAGTGCTCGAACTCTAAGACAACCATTAATTGACCTGGTTAATGTGGCTGCCCTTGTTATACGTATAATAAGACGGTATGCGGTGAATTCGGCCGTGAAATTGATTTTGGAAATGTTAAAGCTACATTCAGAAATCCCCGAAAGCTGCTGCATCGGTGGACAGCCGTTTTTAGCTTGAGCTATGCGTCTCACACGCGAGAGCGACATGTAACGACCATTAGTGACAAGCAAGAACTCCCGGTTAAGTTGCATGTGTGAGGTACTAACCCCACGTTTGTTGACCTTGTTTAACCGTGGTTTGTCTAATTCGAAAACAAAAGAAAGAAAAGCTTTCGTTGGCAAAGAGTTCTCGCCCAAGGCCTCCAAATTTTGCCGGGACGCGGAAAGTTGTACCAGGTACGCGTCGCAAACACATTACGGAACCAGCTGCTTCTGCGCAAAATTCGAGCTCGACAAACCATTTATTCTGCAACTATTAGCACCGCGGGATTACGGTGTTCCAAAAAGCCAGTGCTGTTGGCGTCACTAGGGGGGTCCTAGCTCTCTGAACCGGGTCCGGGACGCTTGAAGTGCACTGGCGCCCGTGTTCGGCGTCCCCCGAGTCACGTGTGAAAGGGCTAGGCGGCGAACAAAGGGCCGTCCTGGATGGACCGCGCGCGCGCCAAACTGGTTTCGCGCCGCTCCCACACTCCATATTCGGCGCAGCTCGCTTTTCGAGAAACGGGGTCACGTTCGGTTTTCTCCTCGGCGGTGGCCTTCTCTCCGCAATGGCCGCTGCTGCATCCATCTTGGATCCTCTTTCGTAACCTGCCGACCGTCTCCTTTCGGCGGTTGTTGCGGGCTTCCGCGCAAGAGGTCTGTTCCGAAATAAGCCTCCGGCAAAGGCGGGCATTAAAGGCTTTTTTTTTTTTTGTGTGTGTGTGTGTGTGTGTGTGTCGTTTCCCCGCTGCGACGGACCAGTCCTCCTGTACAAGAAAACGTGTTCGGTATTGAATAGCCTTCTGCGAGGGCACTGTTAGAGGACTTTACTGTTTTATTTTACTTCGATATGGTCGGGCTGCCCGTGGTCGGTCCCGGGGATGGGGCGAATGGAAGGCTGCTTGTCCTAGCCGCTGGCGGAACCGCAAGTGTGCGTTTTGCCCTTTTCAGACCCACGGCACCGCGCGGACTCGGCACAGCGTCAGCCAAGCCGGCAGCACATCTACGACCACTTTAGCCAGCAGCCCCCGACGTGGCCGCACCAAACCAGAACCCGAGCCTACGCCCCAAGAAGACGCCAAAGGTATCTACCCCTTCGTTATTGCGACTAGCCTCTGCCGAGCACCGGTTCGGCCGGCGACCACGAACCGCAGCTCGGCCGAGGCTAGCGAGTGTTTTGCATTAAACTGTCGACCGTGTGGCGGCTTGTTGTCTCGTTCGCGGTATTGCACGAGGGCTGGTCAGCGCCAGCGGCGTCTGGCCTCCTCGGTAGCCCAGCGCTGACCCGTCCTCTGGGGGGGAGTAGCCGTCGTCCTTGAGCTGCCCCGGGTTGCGTCATGGCGGTGCTTTCTTCGTCGGCGGGAGGAACGGCCGACGTGGCGTCCTTGGCGAAGCTTGGCCGGGCTGCTGTCCTTCGCTACGCAGGACTCCCGCGTGCGCCTTTTCGAGGAAGTGCCTCCGTCAAAATCGACCCTGGTCTTCCTCTGGCGAAGGCTATTTTCGACGCGCGGTACTCCTCGCGAGCGTGGCGCAGCCGGGATAAAAATAAGTCTGGCGGAAACGGGCCCACAGGCATTCGAGCGTGCTACGCAGGCGGACCGGTGCGCGTGTCGAGAAAATTCTGCCCTCTCAGTTGACGACAGGACCGGGCCACGCCGCTGCACAGATCGCGGTTCGGTGCCCGCGTCGCGTACGGTATGGTCAAGCCTATCGTGCCACCTACCTGTGCGTGTCCACTTGTCATCATCGGGGTCTCGCAAAATATAGATTTGCAGTCGTAGAAGTTCAGCTGATGTTTATCATAAACTCTGCGTGCGGCCGGTATACGGCACGGTCCGAACGCAGACCTTTAATTTTAGACGCTTGCTGCGAGTTCTGCGCATGATTTTACAAAAAAAAAAAAGATGCTTTGAAAGCGCTACTACAGCGACGGCGTTTGTGCAGCTCTTAAAGCTCCACTTGTAGGTCCGTTCCGCGAGCAGTGATCTCATTATTTCCTGCTAGCGATGGCCGTGTGGGAAGTGAAAGCCGTGTCGCGGGAATGAGTACGAGATGGGAATCCATCGCGCAGTCTCTCGTGGCTGCGCTTTCAAAGCGCGTCCAGTACAGCTGCGGGCGTTGGTGTCCAAGCCGGATCAGCACGTATTACGACCGCGCTGTGTATGGAAACAACCGTCCGCGTCGCCGGTCCTTTCAAGGGGGGAAAAGTCGGCTATAGTTAATATGCAGCACTGTTGTCAGTTGTCCTAATTCACCGCGAAGGGCCTTTCCGTCTCCCCTGAGCAGGTGAAACTGCAAGGCCCCGAATCCTATTATTGCTTACCTTCGCGGTGGGTTAGGCGCCCTCCGTGGGCGCTCTGTTGACAACAATGTAGCCTCCACAGTTCCGCATGCAGCTCGTGCCATGAACTGTAGGATGCTTTTGCAGCCGACAGTATGGCTCCTCGGCGTCTACGAGCGCGAAAGCAGCCCCGATGCGCACTTACGGAACCCGTTACGACCGCATCGTTTCAAGCGGTTCCCGACTGCACAAACTGGTGCACCGATACCAAATTCTGCGGCTGTGGCATGGCGGCGGATTACTCGGGCTCTGGTGCTTGTCGTGGGCGCAGCCGCCTTTTGGCAATAAAGCTTTCAAAGGTTGTTGCATCGTTGTGTGCTTTGTTACAACGCTAAAGCACGGGAGGACGGCCGGCGGCAATGCGCATACCTAGCACCTGCGTGCAAGTTGTGGGAATATTTCGCGGCGGGAGGAGGACAGAAAAAGAAAGCACTCAACGGTGCAAAACTGCAACAGCGCCGTCAGTTTGATTTACGCTCGAGTTGTCCCCGCATTTTCGAGGGGTCGCGCAACGAACGCATATGCTCGGTCGCGCGACATTCCCACTTCGCTATTCTTCGTAGGACCTTGTGTGGTGGTCCACTTCCGGCATGCATCATGGCCTGGCGGTATCTGCTGCGGTGAAGCAACGCTCACAGGGAGCGGTGCCCGAGCCGCCATGCTTACGTTATAGCGCGTTAAAACGCATTCAGAGCCGTGAAGTGCTCTTTTGCGTGTTCTTTGGTACCACTTCCTGTGCGGTGGGGTCTTCGCCGTTTTCTTAGTTATTTGAAGGCGTAACTTTCTGCTCCCGAGATGCCTGCTTTCTCGCCAATGTGTATAGTATAAAGTAATTTAGCGCAGTTTTTTTTTTTCGGAAAAGAAAACGAGTTGACGGACTAGCGTTTGTCCCGTTACTTTCTGTGCTTTCCTGCACCAAACTATGGAACCAGCTCGCCCAGCAGGGTATATAACGGTCTAAAAGACGCGGTGTGGTTGATGCGTGTTACCTTTAACCTCGTAATCGTCTCAGTGTACCGGAACAGAAATCAGGCTAGTGGGTCCATTTCTGCAGTAACGCAGCATAGGGTGCTACAGAGACGACGAAAGACACAAACGGCGTGACGCCTGTCTTTTGTGTCTCCCTTGTTTTTTTCTCTCGAGACCTTTGTGCGAAGGAAAAACGACGAGCCATGCTACGCGAGAACGGATACACCAGCAAGCGTGAAAATCTGCGATGGTGCAGGCCGTTTTCGCGTTCCCGCCACTAAGGTAAACGACCCGCATTTCCTTGCAGAGTTTACTACTGTATCAAGTACCCTCCCCGCTCGTCCTAATGTCATCCAGCGCTTCGTCATTTCTCTTTCGAAGACGGTGAGCGTTCAAGCGAGGCCGCGGCATCTCGAAATTGTTCCGTCGTACGATCTCTTATCGGAACATGCGCCGAAATCTCTTGCACACAGGCGTTTTCGCTTTTCGCCTCCATCAGGAAAGCGGCCGCCGCGGCCGTGAATCGAACTCGCGACCTCGTGCTCAGCAGTACAACGTCTTAGCCACTGAGCCCCCGCGGCCGGTACTGGTTCGGATCAAGCCACTCGAAATAGGTAAAAAGAAGCATAGCCACACTACGTTTCCGCGGTGCGATAGATGAAAGCTGCGTCTACGGAATGCAGGTAAGCCTTGAACGCCAGGCTCAGAGGTTAACTGCACCGAGTTTTCCGACCCCTCTGCGGGAGGCTCAGTGAGTCCCTCCGCGTTAAGCTTAAAAAGCGAATCCAAAGAGCACATGAAAAGTAAGGGTTGAGGTAATGCCTATATTCATAAACTGTCGCACAACCTAATGAAAAAAAAAAATGAAAATTTACCCGCCGCGGTGGCTCAGTGGCCAAGGCGTTGCGCTGCTGAGCACGAGGTCGCGGGTTCGATTCTCGGCCGCGGCGGCCGCTTTTCTGATGGAGGCGAAAAGCAAAAACGCCCGTGTGCGAGATTTCAGCGCACGTTAAAGATCCCCAGGTGGTCAAAATTAATCCGGAGCCCTCCACTACGGTGCGCCTCATCGCCCGCGTTGCGTCGGTGCGTTAAACCCTACAATCAATCAACCTAATGAAAATTTATTTGCTGCACGGTGTTCAAGGGGAGTTTCCGCGCCGCGTAAACCCTCGGGACTGTGCGCGCGCGTTAAAAATGTGGGAAATGAGAACCGCGCCTATAAAAAAAAAACGTCAAGAAATTTTGATTATTTATGAATTCCTTGAGATGCAGCCAAACGGGCCGATGTATCAATGAGCGGCTTAGGGAGCATTGCGCGTTAGTCAGTTCTCAAGGAGCTGAGCATCTTGCCTATCACTGTCGACAGTGCAACCAGTGTTTGGTAGTGTGACGATTCTTGGGAAATGCTTGATACTTGAAATATTTCAAGCGTTCATCAGCCAACAGCAGGAAGGCAGTTGCATTAGCGCACCGTCTAAGCAGAAAAACTTGGGTGAACAATAGCATTTTTAACCGTTTCATGCGTACGTGTTGGCGCATGCGTTGGCTTGGTTAATCACTGGTGTCGGTTTCGTCATTTAAATGTTCAGTTGCTAGTCCGGCGTCTCTCCTTGTGTTGCGTCTTTTTTCGCTGGTTTACCCTTCCAAGAGGATGTCGGGACGGGTGTGCGAAAGGAAAAGCCGCCGGAACTGCTGCTGCCCTTATTCCTCGAGCCGGGGGTCCGGAAGTTGCGACCGGCAGCCACCTCCTGGAACGACGGCCGTTCGGGCGTGTTATCGCGGGGGGGGGGGGGGGGGGGGGGGGGGTTTCGGCACAGTTTGATAAGTGTCGCCGGCCCGATAAGGCTAGCGTGAGTCAACCCGCGTGTTTGCGACGGCGGCCTTATCGTTGGCCTGGTGTTTCTCGCGACACCTTGTTTGCTTCCCAGCGCCGGCTTCTGTTCGCCTTCGTGACCTTGTGGTCACCTTGATGCAGGCATCGGCCAACAGCCTCTTGGCAGGGCGTTCGTCTGCGCTGACCCGTTTCCTTCGATTCACGACGCTCGCGGTGAGTGGCAGCGCCGTGAAGCCCCTCTTCCATTCCACATAGCTGGCTGCAGCAGCTACTTTCGCCGAAAGCGAATTCCACACTGGGCCAATGTTCCGTATAACCGTTGCGACATCTGGTAGGTAAAGCGGATTTGTTTCGCTTGACCTGCTCGATTTTTCAGCACTCTCGACGTGAGACAATGGGAGAGATAACACTTGGCGACGCCCGCTTCAAGCGTTGTGCGGTGCAATGCGGCCCGCCACCCACGCTTGGGTGGTCCCTGGTTCAAACAGTTTCAGTCTGAGCCCGTGGCAGCGCTTTCGGCGTGGGCGTCAACATGGCGGACTAACGCCGAGCTGAGATCATGGTCAGTCTGTTTTCTCGAATAGGGCGCCCTTATCTGCTTCGGTGTGCTTGCATTGTCCTACTGATCCGACGTGTACCTCGTTCCATCGTCTGCGAGCGTGATTCATTCATCGCCGTTCTTTCGTGTCCCGCACAGTGTTGCCAAATGTGGCTAGCAGGAAGGAGCGAAGTTTTACTTCCAAGCGCTTTTATAACACATTCTGGGTTTAATATAAACCATTCATTGGCAGCTGTAGATGAAGATATACCTCAATATTTCCGCAAAGCATGTCTTCCCGTTTTGATTCCACACGTTTGGTCCAGGCGTAGTTTTCTCGAAACAGTGACGTAGACGAAGGAAGCGCAGTTTTTTACTGAGTGCAAAGCCTTTACGGTCACATAACATTCCATTAGATGTCTGCACGTACCTCAACGGTGGTGTCAAACCGAACTGATTCGGTACGTTCATTTATAACTAGTTCAAAGCAGTGTCTACAGAACCAACTGATAACGTTAGCTCAGTGCGACTCTGAACAAAAAGCTTGGTTCACTCCAGAGACGACTTTGTGCCAAATGTCGCTTTTAATTCCGCCTTGAAACAATTGGGAAACTGTCCTAGTGGTTCACCAGCCACCGCCGACAACCATCGCTAAAATCGGGACTGAGTTGTAGTGACGCCTACAGTCCAGTTTGACCGTTGAGTCACTGATAACTGGTAGAGCGAGCCTTCGATCACTCAATAATTCCTATCCTTTTCGGCAGTCCTGCGGAGCGCTGATACCGTTAAATTTTCGGTGGCTAGTTGAGGCCAACAGTAGCGCGATCTAGCTTCAAAATACCTAAATTGGCAGCCCTTTGGCTTTTCAAAATATTTGGACGGAACCACTGCAGCGTAAATTCCTGGTAAGGAAAGAAAACTATCGGGCAGTGTTATCGCCGTGTTTTAAAAACGTTAGCGACTACGCGTCCCGTCGCCGGAACAAACACCTGGCGCGCGTGCTCCGACTGTTGTGAACCGAAAAACAGTCATGCCGTGTCAAGGATTGTCATATCGTGATGCCAAATTGCTGCCCAGGCAGACGAATATTCTTCCGGAATACCGTCTCGCCGACTGCAATGTTCCCTCTCGTGGAAGGTCGCAAGGCAGTGGAATGCGCGGTGGCAGCAGCGGTTCGTTGCCAGGCCTTGCAGGCGGCGTTTTTTCGGCCGTCCTCACGCGGTGCCCCCCGCCGCGTCCTTGATGCGAGCAGTGACAGTGGCGGCCGGAAAGCGGCGCACGCTGCGCCAGTCGTCAGACGGGTTGTGACGTCATCGCGCTCCGCATTCCTGCCGAGCGCTCGCCTGCCGCCTCACCATCGCTGCTCGCTCGGCCGACGGCGGCCGCCGCGTCCCTTGGATACCCGCGCTCAGGTGAGTCCCACGTGTGGCGGCCCAGGATTGATCTGTGCGCGGATAGCTGCCGCCGCCAACCGGTCGCCTGACTCACTTCCCCCTGACTTTGAATTTCTCCAAACTGCGCATCTTCGCACTCCCGCTCGGCCCGGCCGCTTTCTTCGCCGGCTGCGGCGACGACCCATTTCCCCGCCGAACGCGTTCGGCACTCGCTTTGGGCGGCGCCGTGTGACCTTCGAGGGTCCTCCGCGCCTTTGTCTTGCGGCATGGTCCTCACTATTGCACGCTTCTCACACGGTGGGAACATCATTCGCGGTTCAGGCAGGCCTGCTAGGCCTAACGGCTGTTCTGTTTCGCATACCCGGGTGCTCGATCTAATTGAGACGAAAATAACTTGTCGTTTTACAGTTTTTAAACTAACGCGGCCTTCGAATATTTCCGAGGCGAGCTGAAGCAGCTGCTATTTGATCCTCGACAAACAGCAGCTGTTTGAGCTGTCTTCCCAGAGCGGCTCCGAACGAGATAATCAGTTCGAGTAGACGCCACTGCGTGGTATCTCGTCGTACCCCGTCGCCGGTCACCACCGTTGGTCTCGTGGAATGCGACCTTGGACGCACGCACGTTGTACGTCGCATTGTCCGACAAATGGTCCCCGAGCCGGCGTGCTTTGCTTTTGTTTCCCGAAGGTCGAGTTGCCACCCGGAAGCAGCTTCGCACTTTCGTCGGCGACCCGAGTGGATGGAAATAGTGAGCGTCCGTACCACGTGGCGATGAGGCAACGGGAATTTCCGGGTGCAGGGCGACACTGCAACCGCTGTGATAGCGGACTGCGTTCGTCGAGCGCGACCCGTTGTCGGGGAGCAACATTTGGGCGCCCATTCATTGTTTACGAGGCGCCTTCCTGGAACGCGGGCTGACGTCAGCGTCAGCAGCCAGAGCGTGACGCTTATCCCCCCCCCCCCCACTCTTGGCGGCCATTGTTCGCATTTTTCTTTGTACAACAACAGTCTTCGAGGTCACAGCCTCCCCAGCTGCCGCCGTCGACCGTGCGCGCATTCACTTCATCCCCGGTTTCTAACCCCCCGTGCTATGCCATAGTACTAAGCTCCGTTTTCCGTCGCTGATGCGTGGGCACCGCGGTTCCTTCACCGGGCGAAAAGGGCGTGCACGTCAGCCACACCTTCCTCCATATTTTCTCTTGCTGCTGATTGAACACAGCAGGGCGATGTTTTCGCTTGAGAAACGGCCACCCCTTTCTACAGCAACAGGCGCATTTTCGGAAATTCGCGTAGCTGTGCCTTTTTACTTCTACTGCAGCTTTCTTTTCGGAAATGGAGTGGACCTCCCCAGCGTGCCATATGCGCTGGCGTGCCATTTCAACTAATCAGGGCGATAGCAATGACTTCTGCCTTGATCTAAACAGACTATTTACTCTTGTACCCACAGTGCCGTTCAGGCATGACAGTAGGGGGGGGGGGGTTTATACAGCGCAGTTTGATCAACCTGGTAGTCCACAATAACAATGCATTGTAATTGCAGTAATGCAAAATATGCTGTATATCAAAACAAATACCAGTACGCAATCGAAAGCATGAAGAAGCAGAAGTAGCGAAGATGAGTGTTAATATACATCACTAACATAAACTGCCTAGGTAACGGCAGTGTACAAATATGACAAACTGTAATACAAAATAAACTTTGCATGAAACCGAGACAGAGCGAGGTTTCAAAGGGCGGCTGCTAAAGCTTTATATAATATGCTAACTGTGGCAGCAGGCAGTCGATTCCGCTCTGAAACTGTTTTAGGGAAAAAAGTGCTTTTAAAAAGATTAGTTCTGCAACTGTGTTCTTTAACCTTGAGTTCATGGTCTGTTCATCTCGATATATAATGCGGCTGAAAAATGCACCGATTGCAGTCTTATCCAGTATGGCCATATATTGTGGAAAAGCTTAGCGCAAAGTTTGCCTTTTTTTTTTTCTAAATGCTCCCATTTTAATGTTCCTTTTGTAGCAGCAATGCTAAGCGAAAACGTACCTTGCTGCTATGTTCTGTACTCTCTGAAGCTTGGCGCGATCGGTACTCGTGCTAGGATCTCATACAGTGCATCCATACTCCAAAATTGGTCTCGCGTAGCTCTTGTAGAGAATATCGCGGGCTTGCTGAGGACGCAGCTTCGTGTTGGTTAACGTGGTTAGCTGAGCAAGTTGGCACAGGTTCGTGCAGCGCAATGATCAGGACAACCATCAGGGCTTGTCCTGTCTGCCTTGTTCTGCTCATTGCGCTGCACTTGTACAAAGATTTCAAACAGGCTTTACTGCGATTCCGAAGCATTCTGTTGGTGGGGTGCAGCCGGGCACAGGGGGGATTGCTGCGCTGTCTGGCTGCTGCCGGATTGAGAGCCTCCGCGCATGCGTGGGTTTTAGTTACGGCCTATTGCTGAATCGAATGCTTGCTCAAAAGCAACGCTGCATATTTATTTCACTGCACTTTTCAGCACCAGAAGCGTGAGCGACTTTTGCCTCTGCAGCATCCCTCACATAAAACATACTCCTAAAAACAAACTTAGCCTTGCGCGTAGCTTGATACCCTGCTTTGCATCAGCATGACTGCATGCATTTTTGATAACGGCGAGCCAGTCCTATCTCCTGCCGCAAGATGGGTCCCCATCTTGCTTCTTGCGCATGTCAACAACACTGCACAGCAAGAAGCACTAAAGAACTGAATAATATAGAGCGTCGCTCCACTGAGCAGGCATCCGATCTAATGGCAGGTTGCACTCTCAGACACGTTGACGCCCAGCACGTGCACAGACCTTTCTCACCTGGCAGCCATTGCCGCCACATGTATCGGAGACTGTGCGCCCCATTGCTCCTGCACGTGTTTGGAACGGGAAGGATTGCCTTCTGGGCTGCATTGAAACGGATGTGAACTTGTAACCACTTGTGGTAGAGAAATTGTCTGTTGCGCTTATTAAACCAGGAAACTTGTTGGATATAAAAGTTCAACTATCTTTACTGGTTGAGTTTTAACGCCATCGAAGAGACCCGCTCTCGTGTTTTTTGGTACAGATCATCTCCATTGTCCATGTTTCAGCCAGACTTTGCCGCCTGGTAAATAAAATGTGCCACTTACCTGCAGTACACTGCAGCTTGTGAAAAATAATGCTACAACATTGTTTTTTTTTTTTTTTTGCATCCACCTTGCACACACACTGACACTCAGTCTACTAATATCGGGAACATATATTTATCAGAAATAAAAATAAAGTGACACTGATCTGTGATCAAAACTTGACATAGTTATACAAACACACCACCCTATTTCCTGAAATGGGTCAATCAGAATTTCGTAACACACTTAGTTCTGTCGTGCATTAGAAACTAGTGCTCACTAGCACCAGTGTTCTTGAACTACGTCTCGAGTTCCCCAACTGTGGCCCCCAAGAGCCCATGGCATTATTACCATTCAAAGGTCCACCTCATAACAGCCATCATGCCTAGTGGATAGCACTTAGTGTCTTATAAGTACATTAGAGAGGAAACGGCACCCTGGAATCCATGTCGTTGTCGGGTGTTATGGGAAGACCACAGCTTCTGGCTTGGCCTTGGCATGGCACTTGGATAAATGGTTTTTGGGATTTGCTTTCTAAACTATGTATTAACAAGTCTATGAGCTACAAGGTAGCCGAAATCCTTACTGTTCTGTGATAGCCGTGAGTCATGGGAACTGCGTGTTTGGTGAAAGAGTAGACAGTGCGTGATACAGAATGTTGGTCATGCCGGAGTCGAACGTATGACTGAGCGGGTAATATGCCGCTGCGAAAGTTGTAGCTGACGAAAAAAAGAAACCAAATGTACCTCAATGAAGACAAGATATGACAGATAAGGGCACCTGTATCCATCCTGTCTTGTCTTCGTCCAGTACTGCTAGACTCCTTGTTTTGTTAAACTGTGGCTGGCGGTTGGTGCGCCTGTTCACGCTGAAGGGGACGTTTTCATAGGCACGCTCAAACAACTTATTAATTGAAATAATGGTAAAATTATCAAAATAACTCCCCAGCGAGTTTCTCCAAAAATATTAACATTGTTAACTACCAGCTTGGCCTGCAGAAAAGTAGGTCTGGCAAAAATACGCTTTATTTCCTTTTTTTCTTAGCTTTAAAGCAGCCTGTTTTATTTTCCACTTATGTAATAACACACCATTCTTTGCGTTTTTGTAGCACCATGTTCGAATATACGGCCGCTAAAGCATTTCAATCCAAGCCAATAACGAAACTAAGGCGAGCGCACCGTGTAATGGCACCCATGACGACAGCCGGCCTTGATATGAGCCACCTATACGCTAGCGCCAGATTCCTTTTTAGTGTATAAAAAGAAACTCCCTGGGATAGCAGATGTGTTCAAGCGATCCGCACGTTGGCTTTCAGTACATGGCATGTGCCTGCCCTTCTTAATTGGGGGATGCGCTTATTATGCGGTGCATCCCTCAAAAAACACTGCCTTTATTTTTGGAAGCTATGCCCGCCTGGTCATGGCCTGCAACAGTTTCACAGCATGCAAAGCTTAGAAAAAAAAAAAGCCCTGGCTTTGCACGCCACAGGGCAAACGCTGGGCATATGCAACGAGCATTCACTGCTACAAATGCCCCCCTGTAACAAAGATAACCCCATGTATGTGGTCCGATAAACAGTTAAATAGTGCTGCCAGCAGGCTGGAGTCCTTCACTTGCGATCCAGTTCTGCAGCAGACATTTGACCTGTCATCATCAACAGCAGCCGGCTGCAGGCCTCTCCCACCGCTCCTGTCCTGCACTGCCTCTTTTCTCTGCATTTTCTTGCTCCATAGACCAGTCTCTTGGTAGCCTTTGTTACCATGGCAGTCCGCTAGTTATGTCCACTTCTTAAGTCGAACTTGTATCGCAGTTGTTCCCTGATCCAGGAAGCTCGTTTCCTGTCCACAAGCATTACTTCTATCATCCTTTGTCCCATGGCCCATTGAGCCAACTAGGTTTCCTTTCCAGTTTAGTGGTGCCAAGTTTCCCCTGCATGTCATTACTGGCAGAACGCCTTGGTTGTTAAAGTATTTCCACATGGTCAAAATTATCTGGAGCCTTCCAACTATGGCACACCTGTTAACCTAGCTGTACTGTGAAGAGCTTGGACAGTAAACGTGGGAGTGCGTGCTGCTCGCTGCATGCAGAGCTCTCGAGTGACTGGCTGGCTGATGCACGTTCAGTTTGTATGTTTAGCAGACACCCTACCCTCCCTGATAGCACTTGATCGCACGGTTCTCTGCTGTGGTAATTACGTCATAATATCTGAAAGCAATTGCAGGGAATGCCCATGCCGATCATGCTTTTTATCAAGCAACAAAACAGTTACTTATAAATGTATGTTATCTTCACACGCTAATATTTCCATGTGCCTTGATGGAACTACAGCACAGACAATGGCACGATCCAGCACTTTTTTTGGCGGGGAGTGTCCACTAAACGTTCACAGTGTCAGCCTTTCACCAGAGTGCTCTGCAAGTACGGAGCTACATGCGCTCCCGCCCGTGTTTACTCTCCTAAAGGTTTTGACTAGCTTCAGCATGCTAAACCCCACAATCAATCTGCTACTTGTTCTAGAACTGTATCACCCAAGTTGAAGAGGGTACTTTCAGTGTTCCTATTTATCAATACTTTAGATTTATTCGTATTTACTTTTAGCCCCCCAGCCAAGCTTTCTGATCTTCCTCAAGCATTTTTCGCAGGTGCTTTACAGAATCTGAGCAAGACAATGTCGTTGCAAACCCCAAATGTCTCTGTAATCCGTAATCCCGTGCTTTCCAAGTCAAGCTGCCTAAATACCCCCTCCAGACATGCTGTGAACACTTTTGGCGAGATGGTATCTCCCTTTCTGATTGGGAAGTTTTCGCTTTTCTTGGGAAGTATATCTTGCCCTTATAGATATCATCTGGGGGTGTTCATAGGTCTTTTATTCCCTGGTCTTCTGAGGCTCCCAGCACGGCTGCGGTGTCTACTGAATCAAATGCTTTCTTAGTCTATAAATGCCACGTAACACGATCGATTATACTCCCCAAATATTTCTATTTCTAAAAGACCTGGGTATGATCTATTGAGTATCCTTTCCTAAACCCAGCCTGTTCACTGGGTTTCTGGAATTGAGGAATCAGCAGCAGCTGTAGCAATTTGTAGGAAAGAAAACGAAGGTACTTATTGTGAAATGCAAGAACATCAAATTGTCAAGTTCAGTGAATCAAACTGAATTTGCGGAGCTGTTGAGATTAACAGAAGTAAAGCTAATGACATTCGTGTGCACATGGAAGTGCTTGAGGATACACCGAAGGGAGGAGGACGCTAGCTATTTGGCAAATACGTAATTTTACGCATTTAGACGAACCGAATGGACATCAAACATACACCATGCAGGTGAACAGGGTAACATTACACACAGCGTGGAAGAGGTAATTAGGAGCGATTCTACACCAGGCTACATGCCAGCAACATTAGACTAGGGGAATCTACTGCGCCTACAAGCTGTTTGCGATGGCCCATTAGCAACTAAAGAGGAAGTGGAAAGAGCGCCGTAGGGAGTGAAGAAAAAAAAAGTACAGGTGATGACAGCATAGCCTTGGATCTTTCAAAGGAGGCAGGTGATATTGCTCTAGAAAAGCTTGCTGAACTATTTTCAGAAAGTGTAAGGACTTTAAGGTGCCCATATCCTTGAAAAATGCCAACATAACTATGATTCACAAAAAAGGGAGATACCAAAGATCCCAAAAATTTGTCTCAAATGTGTTCATTTTTGTAAAATGTGGGGCATTAAAGGTATTTGTAGGCAAAATTTGGGTCGCACTGAGTAAAATTTTTGCACATAAACTGACACATCTACAAATTGTGAGAAAAAAGCCTTTGGCTGCTTGGAATAGCAGAAGCTTATGCCAATCTTTCTTTATTTCTGGAACATTGGCGTTCGCAACAGCACCGACAGTTTGCATGAACTTCGTGTATGTTAAATGCAGTTACTCCTACCTGTGCAGTATTCACTGCATACTGAATACTCCACACTAGCAAGCAGGTGATGCAGCAAACATTCAGTAATGTTCAGTTGTGTACGGGTTTTCATCAAAGCGGGAGGTGTATTTTATTGGCACCCGACTTCGTAAGCCTGTATGGCGCCGCCACGTTTACAACACTGGGGGATGTAAATATACGGGAGTGATTTTAATCTCTCAATACCACATATTCAGACGGGGATGAGTAGGATGGGACACTTTGTATCGTAGGTGGTGTGACAGCATACTGCTGTTCAGGAGCCGGCATGTGCACAGCGAAGCTCTCCATTTGATTCAAGAATGGCAACTTTTCACAGGAAGCAGTGACCACTCCTTGTGAGAAACTGCGATTGGCAAGTGGTGCATAATGCGCGACACTGGTCCCCCCTGAGCAGAGAGATTGTGACCTAGCCTCAAAAGGGAAGGGGAGTGTTTTAAGACAAGTGCCATGAAAGGTTCTGGGTGATACTAGAGGGGAAAGCAGGTATTGGCTATTGTCCGCCAGTGTAAGAGTGATCAGATAAAAAAAAATTGTATTGGCATTGTGGCTGGCTTGACTTGCAATATCATTAATGGATTCCTCAGTGTTTGCTTTGGTGAGACAACCTTGCGATCGCTTGCAAGTAGTACCTGTGGATGCCATATCCTAGTGGCCTTCTACCCCAACGCAACTTAAAAAAAAAAATAAAAACGATGCTCCGATGCTTCAAATGTGGGCCTGATCACCGCATTGCGCAGTTTCTAGCAATGCTCGACAGGCTACAATTGTTGAGCTCAACAAATTATTGACAACCTTTGAGCTATTCGCATTCTTCTGTGGGCTAAAGTCGCAGTTTACGAAAGGGCCGCAAATATTGGTGAGCTTAAAAATTTCACGCTACACAGTCAGCAGTGACTCTGTTAACTCCCTGCCAGCGTTCTGTTGGCACGATCAAACAACCAAAGGCACCATTGCAGTCGTGTAATTCTTTACTGTAGCTTTTGTCAGCTCAAGCACACGTGTCCCTGTGGCATCACGGGCAGTGTAAGAAAGTGTTTGGTGACTTTCAGTGTCTTAACTGCATTTCAGTGTCTTAACTGCATTTCAGTGTCTTAACTGAATTTTCAGTGTCTTAACTGCAAGTTAGCATTCGTGATTTGATCAAACGGAACTAGTGGCCCACAATCGTCCAATCATATGTCCTGGCGATTGATCAGTTCAGCCGCCGTCAATCGCCCAAACAAGATTCTGTGACGTCATAGAAAAGTTGCCGGAAACTGGCTAGCGAGTCGCCACTCCTCCATGCGTTTTCTTTAATATCTCCGTTATTGTTCCAAAGTTTGCGATGAAATCGGTATCATTGTTATCATGACAGAGCAGTCTTTCTAATGAACCAAACTTGTATTTTGTCTTCATGGCCCCTTTAAGCTGTGCCTCCTGCTCGTACCAGTCTGTATTCGTCCGTCGCGAAGGGGGTGACGAGGCCGCGGTGCCGACAGCAGGGCGTTCGTCTGTTGTGGCTATCGCGGAATGGTCGCTTTCCCGTCCACCGCGTATCCCACAACTCCTGCCACTCGTGCACTTAGAAGCATTGAGCGTTCAAGTGGTGTGAGGTTGTTAAATGCAATCCCTAGCTCCTCGGCGAGAGTTTTGTTCTCCGGATCAGGTGATTCCATGACTAGGGCTGCGGGTGCACTATAGTTCATCTCAGAAGCTAGCTGCAGCACTGTGGAGGCTACATTGTTATCAATAGTGCGCCCACTGAGGGCGCCTAATCCGCCGTGAAGGGGGTCCTGAAAGGACACTCCCTCCTCCCCTCTCGGCAAGTGGCACCCCACGGCCCCGCCGCCTTTTGTCGCTTCCTTCGCGGTGAGTTAGGCGCCCTGAGGGGGACAACATTGTAGCCTCCACAGTGCTGCAGCTAGCTTCTGAGATGAACTATAGGTTTTACTAGTATTTTTAAAATGGCCGCCGTCGGTTTTGGCACGAGTTTCAGTTCCTGTCTGACTCCCGCGTGTGGGTGCTATATAGAGTCGACATACTAAGTATCTGTTTCATGGACCGGCTCGTATGACGCCATTGTTCACGTCACCAAATGTGCAATTTTAGCGGGAGATTTAAAATTTTGGCTTAAATTGCCTTATTTCTCGGTGAATAAAGCATCATTTGCTTCCGGGAAAGCGCTTGGGGTACTATGAAACACCTAATCTTTCGAATAAAACAAACTTTTGTTTTCTCTTCATGGCTCCTTTAAGGCCAGAATACATTGAGCAAACTGTCACGACAAAGTTTGCGTGGTGGAAAATCTTCCACACGGGGACACTGTATGTTCGTCAGGGAAGTACATGGAGCGAAGACATGCCGTCCATCGCCACTGGGTTGCTTTCTCTGGAGCTAACTGAACTGACCATCTGCCAGACTCAGCACGATGTCAGACTGCCCTATGATGTGTTCGTGCGCAGTGGTCCCAACCAAAGCAGCAACAACTATCTATCCTTTCTTTACTTTACTTTTCTCTCCCCTATCCTATTCTCCTCCACTATATTCCCACCCCCCGGACTGTGTTGAATGCAGGTGAACTGCCTGATGGGTTCAATATCCCCAGTCCATTTTTCATTTTTTTTTACCCTTTCTTTAAAGGTGCTCTGCAACACTTCCGATATATGCTTTCCCTCTTTCCTTCACGTCTTTTGCCCTGAATCAATGGCGGCGTTCAGTAAACGGACCCAGTGAAGAAGCTTTCTGCTTGTGTTGTATGTTTTTCGACGGGTCTGCGCGAGTCAGTGGCGTTTCTTTTGCTCAAGATGACAAAAAAAAAAAAATCGTGCCTTGGAGAATCAAACTAGTGACCTCCGCAGCATGAAGCTGGCATTTTACTTCTTGTCTACCCCAACAGATCACGACTTCTTGCAAAATACAGTTCGTCCTGCTAAGCCATCAACACATCCGGCTTGCGGCTTCGGTTTGTAGTATTTTATAAAAGGCCCTCGCAGTGGTACTGCCTGTTCCTCACATGCCAGTCTTGCAGGCGGGCCTTATATTGCTGTCAATACGAATACATAGCTGAGTCACCTTTGTTTAGCCTAATAAAAGCTATTGTACATGCCTCTCTTGGTGACACAGTCACGGCAGTTGGGCCAAGATGGTGTTTCGCTTGCAGCTTGAGCTACCAGAAGCATGCGGAGTAGGCGAGAGGAAAGCGTCCATACATGCCATGGAACGGATCTACTTGGGTTCTTTGGTTTGCCAAGCTATATCAGGGCAGGGGGTGGTTTTTCCGCTTCTGGGCGTTGTTTGTAGACCTTCCGTCGCGAATTCGCTCCATGTATTCTGACCTTTAGGGGTGGTTTAGGTCGGCGGCCACCAATCGCTGAAACAAAACTCCGTGAAATTATAGAAAAGTTGCCAGGAAGTGGCTGAGGAGTCTCCACTACTTCATGTTTCTTTAATATCTCCATTACTTGTTCAAGGCTTGCTATGTCGGTGATTAGTGCACTTTTAGGAAAGTAAAAAAAAGTATGCCCTAATCAAGCGGCAAAGTCACTCAATTAGAAATCCTGCTTCTGCAAAGCTTGTTATGTATTGAAGCCTTGGGGTAGGCAGTTCCGCTTTTCTGTTCAGAGCTATTACTAGGGTGCATGCAGATAACCTTTTCGGGAGTCTTTTTGTGGCGGAAAATGTGTGTTCACAAGTTATAAATGCTGCTACGTCGGGCTGACTTATTATCAAGCATTACCTTCCTGTCCTTCCATTATCAGAGGCATTACCTTCCTCGAGCCCACCAGCACAATGCCTTAGCCACTGATTTACCGTAGCAGGTAAACAAACAATATGCCACTGCAAACATTGCCTCCGAGTGAGGCCTTACCTCCGCGCCCCTTGTGCTGCTATCTGCCAACCTCATTTGAAAGCAATGGGTGGGGTCGAATGAAGTGGGGGCTTCTTGAAAAAGAGCAAAAGTGGTGCTGACCAGGCATTTCTGAGAAGTGTTCAAACGCATTAAACACAGAAAAAAGGGACCATGTTTTGTTTCCTTACCCCACGAAGCGCCAAGTTGGGTCTAGGCAAAACGGCACAAAAAAAAGACTCGCACTACAAGGACTGCGCAGTCCTTGTTGTGCATGTCTGTTTTGCCTAGATTACATACCAGCATGCCCAGTTTTCCACGCCAAGTTGGTAATAATTTAAGAACTTGTAGAACCGAGTTAAGCTTCGTTCAGCGCTTTTGGTAGTGCCGTTCTCTCAGCCAGGATGTGGCCAAGGTGTAACGCAATAAATGTGGGCCTTGCTTCACACAGTTTTATGGACACCTGGGTGCACCTCGTGACTTGGGCTGCTTGTGAACTGTGTAGTTCGGTTTCCTCGTTTTTGCCACCTAAATACTTCGGCACTTGAAATTGGCAATTTCGATTGGGAAGCACAGTGCCCTGCCACTTACTGGGCCAATTCCGCAGGTGTGCCCCTTCTGAAGGGCCCACGCTGGAGCAAGTGCTTCGCAATCATTTGTGTTGTGCCGGTGTCACTGGCTCGCTTAACTGGTGGTGAAACGGAATGTGCCGCTATCGTTAGCCTGCTGCTCTTGGTCGTGCTTGAAAAAACGGTAGCTTCTGCACACTAGCCAATAGTAAACCTCCGTTGCGTAGTGTTTGATTGTTCTACAACGACGGGGCAGCGCCATGCAAATGCACGCGTTCTGGGGTTGGGGCCGTCGCTTTGGGGAAGCTGTGCACTCAGTGTGAGCCGCAGAAAGGCACTGGCAAGGGCGCGAAGCGACAAGTGAAACAATGGGGGCCAGTGGTTGTCGCTTCGCGCCCTTGCCACAGTGCTTTTCTGCGGCTCACACTGAGTGCACAGCTTCCCCAAAGCGACGGCCCCAACCCCAGAACGCGTGCATTTGCATGGCGCTGCCCCGTCGTTGTAGAGAATTGGGCCTCTGCTTTAATAAAAGGTTTAGTGACCATCTGCTTCATGCATAAGGGGACACCGCTGTTTCCTCTTGTACTAACCTAGAGCTCCAAGTAAAGCAGCTCTTTTAATGAGTAAGCGCTTCTTCCTGAGCACCTGAATGTGGATTAGTACCTTGTATCATCACAGAATGCACAATTTGCACGTAATCATCATAGTGCAATTGTAGATCATTGTAATAAAAAACAATTAGGAATAAGGCTCTTACTTTGGCCAGCAGATATCCAAATCTGCCAACCATCACCCGTTGAAGGAAATGAAATACATATAATGACAGACTACAAAATAAAATGGCCCAGTGCCTGGTTACCTATTCTAGTTCACTGGAGCCTGGTGTTGCAATAGCTCTGTGTGCATGAGGTGTTGCAATAGCTGTGTTGGCGTGGTGCCTCATTCCTCTCGAATGCAGCACCAGGCGGTGCATTGCAGGAGCAACGAGTAAGCATGCGCTGAAGCCATGTAGCCATCCCATTCAGCTTTGGGATAACTTGTTCTCTAGGGGCTTTCCTTATCGTCGTCTTATTGACTGTAAAGCAAAGGGCATTTGTGAGAAAGATTTACACCCAATTGAATCCTTGCTGACCTTACGAGATGAACGCACATCTGATAAAACTGTCAGGCTGGGAATGGTTAAATCATGCACGAAGCTGTTGAGTTTGCCAACGCCTATCTGCTTTAGACCCAACAAAGTGACAATGAACGAGCCACTGACGGATGTGTTATCTCATAGCGTAATGCTTATCGCTACACCTTTTTGGCACATCCTGCAATCTGCCGGCTACTGTTAAGAACCAACGTTTCTAGATACTTTGTTATGAAACTCCGCTACGGCGTGACCCCTTCCAGTTGCCGCGCGACACGGTCGGCCGAGAGCCACTAGATGTGGTTTCCAAGTATCAGCACTCTTTTCTTTTTCTCATTGTTGTATGCCGCCGACAGTGGCCATGAGTCGAACCACTTCACGTGACATTAGTCTACCCCGGAAGACCCATGGGCACTGGCATTTTGGTGCCTTGATGTTGCCGCAGGCACGCGCGTTCTTCGGTAAATCATGATTTCCGGAGTACAGTGTGGCTGTATGACACATTGAGCGAGTTTTTAAGCCCCAGACACTAGTAGCGATGCCATGCTGTTCAGACTGGGCTGTTTCAATCGGCTGGAAGTTGGAAATGCCTGCTTCGAATCCCTCTGAGAAAGAGTGACAGTGTCCTAGCGTATTCTACAGCCACTAGAAAGGTATAACCTAGCAGCTCTAGCGCTAGTGTAACCGAGCCTGACCCTGTCCTACTGGTACACGGTCTCTAAATCATCAAAAAAGTAAACACAGCTTTCATGGTTGCCAAGCGGTGCCCGGACAAATTCTGCCCGTCAGTGTTGGCTGCAATAGGGGCATAAAGCTGGCCACCTTGGCGATAGGCATTGAAATAAATGGCTGCTGCTGTTCGTCAGTGTCTCAAGCGTGGCTTATTTAGTGGCTCTAGGTCAGCGTAAGGCCCCTGAATTTTTTTTAGGGGCCTTAGGTTGACCTGCCTTTACTCTTTGTTACGGCGGAAAAACGGCCGATTTAGAGTGCTTCCACAGAACTATTCCTTTCTCTTGAGCTAGTGGACACATTTAGCATTGCTAAGCATGTAATTGTAGCTTATAGATTGCTCTTACAAACACATAACAGCAGCTTTGTGAAAGGTACAATTACTTAGTTTATTAGTCAAATAATCAGAAAAAAAATTCACAAAAAGGTATACACGCAACGTATATAGGCGATTGTAATGAGCCTAAAAATTTAGGAATTCTAAGATATTTTCTTGGCTATGATTCAATATATATATAAATGCTGTACACCAAGTTGTATTTTTGTGGACCCGTCAACCTAGCGGAACTAACAGCTGACTCTGCACGGTCTCTGCATGCGAAATATCAACAAAACGTAATAAAATCGAAAAATGAGTTGTCAATAAATACGCCAGATGGCGTTAGTTGTCCGCCAGGCGCCGTTTTTAGCTTTCGCGGGACATTTGAAATCATCGGAACTCCGTGTTCGATGGCGTATGGTGCCGTAAGGGAAGAGTTAAATCGGCCTAGGTTGGCCCTGTCCGCGCACTTCGGGACGCAGCCTGTGGCGTCAATGGCATGTTGGAGTGAGTTTCTACTTGGGTGAAATTTTTTGTTAATATTAACATTGCAATCCCAAATTGTACGTGGTTGTGGCTTGTTGGCTAACGTGCAGCGTTGCTTTGCTATACTGGTTCTAACAGCTTCAGTGTGATCTTCAGATGAAAAGGGGCTTTTCTTCAACCTCCCTAGTAGCCCATCACGCCTTCAAAAGTGACAGCGCCTTTTGCGAAGGTGCAACTTGGGACGCCCTAGACATTCGCATCCGCTCCTCATTGTTATTATGGGAAAGCACTCCTATTTATGACAGCTGCCGCCTGAAAGGAATTCATGTGCTTCGACTCTGCAGACGAAACGAGCAACTTAAAAAAAGCACCAACAAACGTTTTGTCTTAAATGCTTGTACTCGTTTTTCTGTGTGAAAAGAAAGCATCTGCTGGTTTTACTATTCCTTTACTTTACTATTCCTTTACTATTTTACATGCTTCACTATCATGCATCTGCAGCAGTCAGAGGCTGCCGGGAGTGTATACACAATTCAAAACGAATACTTTTTGGCTTATTCAGGAACGATTTGGCTAGGAAACGAAATTCTAGCTGTGCAGAGCTGATTCCTAAACCCTCTTACATGTTTTTCTTCTTTTGCTATTTATTTTTCAGGTAGGTGCACTAGAATATTGTTAAGTAGTCATCACCACACAGCCTTTAAGGTCCTAGTATGCCCAACTCCGAACAACTCCTAATGAACAGGCTCCGCAAGTGAATGATCAAACGGGCGTTCTTGTCATGCACTGCCTTGCTCGACTTCGCTGGCGTTGTGCTCAGCCCGCAGCATGAGCTTCAATATAAATTTTCGCACGTAAGAAACGTAAAACCGTGTTGGAGCCTGCCACATCAGCTTAAATTATAAACTTCTTGCTCAACACGCTCAAAAACAATCCTTTAGTGTTCTGTTAACGGTGAGATGCTGCATTGTGAACCAGCTCCCTGCAGACGAATCTATGCCTGATAAAGTGCGCAGCCTCAAAAGTGCGAGATGTGCTGATTGCGGCCCAAATTGACATTTCACATTTTCAGAAAGTTTTTGCAGGCATTTATGGGTGATTTGCGCATCTTGGCAGTATTTTACTTTACATCACCCTTGATATTCTATCAAGTTCACTCACCATACCAATGGCCTTGTTTGCCCCTCCTATACATTGCGTGCACTGTATGATCATCAATTATATACCAAGGATGCAGGGCAAGCATGCTCAGCCATTCACCGGTCAAACGGACTGTTTTCTAGCAATTCTCAACGTCTGCACCACCTCCCTGGCATTGCGTACCCAGCCCACAGCGTCACACAAATTTTCATATGTCAAGCACAGAATTATATACATTCCGAACGTGCTTCGTGAGATTAAAACTTGAAATTCTGGTGCAACCAACTCGAAAACAATGTATTTCCATTCTGTTTACTACGGAGTAGTGCATAATGAAACATTTGTCGAGCCCACCGATCAGCCGACTGTGGCAACAGTGCCCCCACGTGGGCGGCAACTGGCAGGGGTCACATTCGCCTGCCTCTTTCACGCAGAGTTTTACAACTGAAATAGATTTAGTAACGTTGGTTAAGAACAGTGTCGCTTGCTTGACGTCCCGCACCAGGTTCTGCCGGGTACTTCGTTCCAGAGAAACAAAATGCTGGGGTCAAAGCGGAGGTACAGTTAAACCTGTATATAACGGAAGTTGACAAAAATTCGCATTTTTTCTTTACATTCCGGTTTCCGTTACACGCAGCTTTAGAGTTAAAGCTCGCGGGAATGAAGCAGAAACGAAACCAGTATGCTAGGCATCAGTGACACTGAACTCGCCCTTGTTCAAGGATATATTTCACACAAAAATGGCGCGTAATTTGGGCTTGCTGCTGCTACACGGCCCCCGAACTAAGTATCGCTTTTGCTTTTATACTTTTTGGTGCCTTAATGCGTTTCAAGAACCAAACTTATGCTGCAAGGGTGCCTTTTCGTGAACTTCATGCTCTTTTCTGCAGTCAAAATTGTTTAAGGGATGCTCGCTGGGACATTGTACCGGGCGGTGACGTTCTCCTTTCTCGCTGGCTGAGACAGCATTTAAAATTGCGAGCTTGTCTGTAAAAGGCAAATTTTTTCGCATTCAGGCAGCAGAAATTATCCACGAACCCATACCACAGATATCAGGGGACAGACTGCACGCCGACAGGCAGGCCTATCATCTAACCGGTATCACACTCGCACGTGGACACGCACGAGATTGCTGTGCGGGCGAATTCGCTAACGTAGTGCGTTTTGCCAGCTGGTTTTTCAGAAAAAGGGCAAGAAACCATGACTAATTTGCGTAGCGAATTCGTTACATCCAGGTTAACCGTTGCTACTCCTTTGAAGCATCAAATATTTACACATAGGACATGCAAACAATACCTACTAGCTCGAAACCACACTTTAGTGTGGCCACCTGTACATAACGAGATTTCGAAGATCTAATCCAGTGTTTTTATGCGGTTGACGTGTTCTTTCAATGCCACCAAGGAACTCTAAGGATGGCGAAACAAAAGCGGTGTAAGAATGCTTACAACGCCCGTGTGTACGAGATTTCGGCGCACGATAAAGATCCCCAGGTGGTCAAAATTAATCCGGAGCCCTCCACTACAGCGCGCCTCATCGCCTGCGTTGCGTCGGCGCGTTAAACCCTACAATCAATCAATCAAAGAATGCTTACACAACTCTAATTTTTGCAACTTTTATGTGTTTTGATGTTGCTCTCTGCGGCGTGTGTTCTCGATTGATAGTACCCTATGCAACATGCTTCTGCTTGCTCGCCAAGCCTAATGATGCGTTTTGCTAGAGCTGCTGCTGCAACCGTGCGTTAAACAATCTGCTATTAAAACAAGCATCTACAAAGCTGGCGAACACAAGTCCACAGGAGTAGTTTTTTTTTTTTTTTTCGATTTTCATTTTAACAAGATAAATTTGAAACTGACACACACAAACAAGGTGGCTGCTGGCTGATTTGTTAATGATTCAGAAACTCGCCTTGCACTTACTCTTGCACGTGACCAAAGTGCTTCCAATGGAAGCCAAATGCCATTTTGAACACTTGGCCGTGGTAGGGGGAACTTGAGCTGAGAGCAGTTGTATAGTGGCCAGAAGGAAAGAAAAAAAAACGGGTATCGGAAGGGAAATCCCCTGCAGCCATCAATCGTGGCACTACCAGATGCCAAGTGGTAACTGGTTCTCCTGCATTGTTGTGACAAAAGTGGGAAAAGAAGTTTCTGTTAAAGGGACACTGCAGTCTAAATAAAAGTTGCTCTAGATCGGTACATTACCTCATCGAGAACACATATACCACTTTTACACATCGCTTTATTTTTTAATACCTTAGAAAATAGTACAAACGCGGAACCACTGGCTATATACAACGCCATCTGCACCGGAAGGGGTATGCAACACTTTTTCTGGCTGCTGGGGGATGCTGCTAGTTGTACATACTTGAGGCAGCGGTACTGCTTTTCAGGGAAGCGCGCAAGCTACGCACGAGCGGTTTGTTCAACACCAACATTCGCGGCGCCACAAAAAGTGTCACTACTGATCACGGGCTCATGATGGAACATTTTGCTTGGTGCTCGAGCGCTGCAAAGGACATGGGAGTTCGGGAAAGCATGACTGATTTGACCGAAACTGACCAAACCACTCGGTACACAGTAGCATTGTATTCAGTTGCTTCTATACCGCTATGCAACACCGCTGCTCTTGCTTCCGGTTTATCGTGACTCAAACAGCGGCTGCAGTTGCTGTTTGCATCATGTTTGCTCATTTAATTAGCAATGTCTCTGCAATTGAGGCATCTTTCGGCAGAGAATCAATGCTAAGGCTATGGCAGTATTTATTTTATAAAGCCCGAACAAAGAAAAATTATCATGCGCGATTTGCAGCGGCCGCACAAATGTGATGTCAATACAAAGTGCTACAAGATTGGACGATGCCCAAGATTATAATTCAAACCAGTTCCGGTTCTGTGAAACAACATGCTTGGCATCCGCCGTTATCGTTGGTTGGACATTCTCGATATCTTGGTAATCGGCATACCGCACTTCTGCCACGTTGGCTGTAAAATGCATCAGATACCTGCACGGCTTGGAATAGTAACAATCGCCAGCCGAAGCGTGCGCAGCGGGTAAACTCATCCTGCGTCTCAAATGCAATGCGCTCCCCCCCCCCCCTTGGAGCTTGCCTGGATTGTGCATGTATCGTAAGCGGCGTGTTCGCACAAGGCCTAGAATCGGCTGACTCAGAACTGTGCCCGCAAGCAGTCTGTGCTTATGGCAACACCACGCCAACAAGAACTTGCCAGCGCGTCAGTGTTAGTCTGTGCGCATTCTGCGAACTCTTTCGTGGAGGAATGAACGTTACAGCGCAAAAATGGTGAATTTCAGAGTAGAAAGAAAACAATATACCTAGTTCTCCAGACCACTCGGCCATAAGTCAGTGCTTGTGGGGGCGGAAATATAAAGTATGTAATATATAGCTAGTCTACATCCTTGTTTAGTCTTGACCTTCTGAGCAGCTTAGATGACTGTTTCTTGAATAGCGCTCATGCAGTAAGCGACCCCCAAAGTTCCACTAGTATCTCGCCTCCAGCTACTGCATTCCTTTGGGGGAAAAGCATTCACAAATGTGTGGTCGTTCTGCTGACCGTAGTGCTGGTTCGCCCAGGGCAAAGAGTGCTTCCCGCACCGTGGTTTTACGCTGTGCGAGTAAAGTTTTGGTTGATTTTAATTCCTTAGTACCTATGTTCACTTCACTGACTCTTCTCCCACCTTCAGTTGGCCTTAGATTTAGATTTTTCTCCTGGCATACCAGTCAGCAAAGCATAGCATGTGCGCTTGTGTTGAGCGACTTGGAGCTTGATACAGTCTACAAACTAAACAAACTAAAGGCACATTCTTCATGCCACAAACGTGTTGGGGCTTAGGTTCAACTGGGTGAACAAATTGCAACAACCCTTCGGCGGTCGGCTGACCAAACGCTGGGCCGACTGATTCTGTCACGGTCGGCGAGCCATGCAGTAGCACACTCAAGCCAAGTTATCTTGTTTTGACGTCGTACAAAGCATCATAGGAAATGACAAGGAGGATGCAGGGAGGACAGCATTTTCAAATTGATTTTTCTACTGAATAAAGTCGCGTAAACACAGCGAGGGTGGTCAAAACAAGGCCTAGGGACTCCAGACTACAATTTGCGCTAGTAATCTCGCAGTGTTTGCAAATCACTTCAGTGCCCCTTTAAGAAACCGTGTGAAGTTGTATTCAACAATAGTGTGCTTCACAAAACAGGCAGTAACTATACAATGGTTGTATTAGCGCTGAATTGCAGCGTCCCAAGGTAACAGTGGAATTATAAGTAAAATAAAAAAAGGGTGCATACTCTGCCACCAAGTGAGAATCCAACCCTGGTTTTGCAAAATGCATGAAGCAAGCATTTTGTCGCTGCACTGCGTTAAGTCGTTCATGCCATGCCCTGTCCCTAAATGGCAATACCCGTTCTTTGTTTTGACCACGATAAGGAGCAGTGGCACGGTAGTAAAGAGCATTATTTAATTCTGCCCCTCTGGCAAGATCACGTATTCTATGTGCTACTCGGATGCTTCCAGCATGTGAAGCACCTCTGCAAACAACAAACTAGGCTGTCAGTGTTAGGAACCAGCCTTGAGCATTGCCCCCTTTCTGCAATACACATGTAATGTTAAACTACTGCATGGTCAGGCTCGATCGAGCATTTTTGTTTCAAGCTTTTAGGCTGTTGGCAAGCCCGTGGCATAGCTTCGTATTTGTGGGCTTGTCTCGTGTACCTTTGACATGTAAACCTTGAAAACTCACTGGCCCATATCCACCACGGGTGTGGAGGATTACTGTCCTGTATGTGGTACATGTGCAGCGTGGGTGTGTTCATTTTGTTTGCCAATAACGAATGACAGAAACTGCCTTCGCATTTTCAGTGCAGAGTGACGTGCAGCTGTTACTAACTGAAGAGCTTCATTGCTAAGGGTTTTTACTTTCTTTACGCTCTTCTCTTGGCGCTCGTTTTATTTTACAGGTGTTATCCTTTTCTCAAGTTCCATCCACCCGTCTACAAAATGTCAGTCGGGCGTATACTTTACCCCAGGACTAGCTACTATGTGTTGTTAGTTCTACATAGCCAGTGGAAAAAGTGCTCATGGCCTGAATCAGTGTGCCATGGTCACTGAGCTTCTCTTCCATGTTTCCCACTAGCTTCTAAATAAACTGTATTATAATGCTTGTACTCGCAGTTGGGACTTTGTAAAAGGACTTGGACCTTACCATCTGGGGCCAGTGGGTGTAGGAATACTTCTTCTGTCGTCGTAGGCTTTTGAAATAACCCAAAAGAAGCACTTCGTTGGTTCAATCATTAGCTGTTTACTCTCGCTTCTCGTTGGAGCCAATTCGAGCGAGTCGTTCTCATTGCTTTCTCCCGCCTTGCGGTCACCAAGAGCGGGGCCCCTCCCTCGCTTCCCCGAATTCTGTGAGCGGCCCCCTCCCTCCAGTCGTGGTGTCCCGTTACGGCCAGAGGCGCGCGCCTCTTCATTGCTTTTCCTTTTATTGCGCACGGCCGTTCTGTCTCCCCTCTGTTCTGTCTCCCCTCCACGACTGGACGGAAGGTACTCTAACATAAGGTGTTTGATTTTGAACCATAGTTGCCCACGCACTCTAAATGCTATGCTATGCTGCCTATTTTCAAGCACCTAGCTTTTGGCTGCTTCCAGGTCATCACTTATGTCTGAATTTTGAAGGCTTGTCATTATCTGTTCCTGCAAGCGCAATACCTATGGAAGCTCCGACTTCAATTCTAAAGTTTCAAATTCATGGCTGTCTTGACTTCTGCGCTTCCCAGTTGACCAAACAGTACATTGGAATTTTCGCGTGCATTTCAATTAGTCACTATTTTGCGAATTGTGTTTGTCAGACTTAAATGTGAACCATTGGAAACTAGTTACCCAGTATTGCACCAGTTTTTTATTGCTCAGTAGTGTAGATTTCATACAGATTTGTTGCCCTGGTCTCGTACAAATAAATTGCCAACATTGTCCGCAAATAGACATGCTGTCAGAGCCATATTGGCCGCGAGGCCCACCACTGGACAGGCCGGCGCTGCGATCGTTTTGACGTCACTTGTAGGATCACCGTTCCTATCTTGATGCGTAGTTGGCTTGCAGAGCGTGACACTTCGCTTAGGAAGCGCGTTCTAAAAGTATTTTCATGTTAATTTCCTTCGTTTGAAGTTAATTCTCAGTGCGTCAAGCGCAGTTCGACCTAATGGTGACTGTATAACTGTATCAACTGTAGTAGATTATCCGCAAATACCATGAGCGTGATGGTGTATTACGCATGCGACCGAAGCGTAAGCAGCGGCTTGTTTCCCCGATCAACAATGTGGACTACGACGATCGCCGAGTGAAGTTTCTAGATTTCCCTTGTTTGCTAGAAATGTATAAAGCAGAAAATCGTGAAACGTTAACTGCTGGCATAAGCACACGCACCCGCCGTACCTGCCCGCACAGCCGACGGTGCGGCTCGAACCGACGCAGGTCGTTGCAGCACAAGTTGTTGCTGCCACACACAATCACACAAGTCGTGGAAAAGAAGTTCCAGATTGGTGAAAGTGGATGCGAGTGTGATGAAAAATTCTGATAGGTAGTGTCATCAGCTGTGGTTTTCAAAGCGATGCTCAAATATCTGCCGCGATTTACGCCGATTGGCCGCGGAGGTCGGTCCCGGCAGCGCCGGCCCGTTCACGCACGGTGAGGCGAGCGGCCGAAGGATGGCTATGCTTGCGCGCAAGAATCGGCCGAGGCCGTGCAGGTATCTTGATCGTCGATCGCTTCAACGGAAATCACCGCGCTTGCAGAGTTCCCAGCGTGGTGAAACGTTCTGTTAGGGACTGTCACTCGCAACTCTAACGGCGATGAAATATCTGCTGCGACGCCATCCTAGAGTTCCCAACATCCGATTACGTGCATCCGAAGCCGGCTGCGAGCTGTTGGCGAAGGCCCTCCCGTCGCGCACGCGCGTGTTGCGTTTGGGTTCCACTAACTTCTTGGGGGCCCCCAACGCTCGGTTCTCCTATTCTAAATATCCCAATTACCCGAAATCATTAACGACGTGTTTCGCCTCGTACGCAGCCTCGCCTTCTGTGAGCAGTCGTGAGTTTCGAAATTGATACTTGAGAAATGCCGGCTTACTGTAAACATACAAAACACGCTGCAATTATAAATTACCACGCCGAGCACCTAATGAAAACTAAATATAGCCTTGTCCGAACCCGCTCGAAGGCGTTAAAAACTCGCGTTCATACCGTTCATACATTGCGGACAAGTCGCGAAAAGTAAACATCAGCCGTGCAGAGTACAGGCTACGGCAGTGATCGTTAATCAAATCCGGGCATGACTATAAAACATCGTAGGGGAAATAGGCACTGATTAAGCCGAACTGCAGATCATAATACTTTTAAGCATGTGCGGCGAAGCAATCTGATCACCGTTCTCGCGTCATTCATTTACCAGGTAATACGAGCAGTTCGCGCGGTGAGATCATAAGTGAGCGACGCGTTTCCGTCGCTGTTACAAGGTGTTTGCTTGCACACACATGTCCCGTCACAAGTATTTAATAATGATTTTACAGCGTACTTTTCTTGGCATCAGTTGCATCGTCCTTGGCGTTAGCTGGCTGCGTATGTAAGAGCTGTGGGTCGCGACGGTAGCAACTACCTAAACGCGGCGGTGTCGCCGGGAACAAGCGAGTCGCTGATTGCTTGTCCGAATTATTTGGTTTACGTACAACTTTTTTGGTAATTTGCATCAAATCCACAAGAAGCGGGCGAGACGGTGGCCACAACAAAAAAAACGCGCTTCCGCGTACGCACGGGAAATGTGTTGTAGCAGACGACAACACGATTCGGCGTCCTACAAGTGACGTCACTCATAGGTGGCGCCACGGTATGTCCTCGAGGCCAATATTGTGCCAGGTAATGTGAAGCAGCACCCTAGATAGGACACGCTCATGCTCGAAGCCTGCTGGTAGCTCTTGTCTAGAGGTGCGAACACAGTTCTTTATACAAAACTGTGGTATATTCATTCATTCAAAAATCGACAGCTCTGTGATTTCGTTTTCCTCTCTGGAAGGCACCATGGAAGTCGCCAATTACACTAAAAGCTTTCAACAGCGAGACTGTTCAGGCTTAAGCTTGGTCCCGTAATGTTTGCAAAAAAAAAAAAAAAAAAAAACGAAAAAAAAAAATGCAAAAAAAAAAAGTTGGTGCAGCTTGCACCAGTGGTGCAAGGTTGGAGAAACAGCGGAACTGGGGGTCGAATTAGCTTCTTCCTCCCTGGGATCCATTGTCAGTGTGGAGGACTGACGGGAATGGCCTTGTAAAACCCGGCTAAATATGGCCTTGCCCCTGAACATTTAGCCTAGCCGTGGCTTAACCGAGCAGGAACATCATAGAACCTATAACAAAACTTAGAAAAGCCCAGCAGAACCTAGCTAAACCGGAAGCTAGGTCGAATCCCACCTCCGCTGTTTCTCCAGCCTTGCACCACTAGTGCAAGCTGCGCCAATTTTTCATCGTGCACTAATTTTGACAAAGGCAGTGGTTTGGTCATGTAGATTGGCAACAAAAATTGACCAAGGTTACTGTGAAACAATATCCCCCAGTTGTGCAAGTCAACTGTGTGTTGCATAGCCGCCATTGTTTTCTGCAACGACTGATTTTTTCACGGTGTTCCTATCTTATCCAGTTCATTTCGCCCAGAAGGGAACTGTAAAGCTACTACTTGTGCAAATAGTTTTCCGTAACCTAGTTAAACTATTAGGTGCCATACATGTGTAAATTTTAGCCTACACCTTGCAAGGTTATCAAGAAATGGTTAATTGAAAGCACGATGGGGTGTGTTTACTGTGTAGTAAATAAATTGGGTTTCATTCACGGATGCTGAAAAAGTTGGTCTCATCGCCATCGGTTGCTACAACTGATAAAAAGCTGATGCAGGATTTCTTAATGTCTGACCAAAAAAGATTTGGGCACACCCCGGCCCAGGTTCAGTATTCTGCACTTCGGGGTTTAACTAGCCAGACTGCGTGAACAGATGCATTTAGCAATGCTCCTAGAAAGCTACTCTGCACCGTACATTTCCGGATAGTTGCAAGTATAGTAGTCGTGTGCAAAGCAATACATTCGGTAAAAATTATTTTACATGGTGGCACTACCCACATTATTGTGGTCAATATCTCCATTTAAAGATTTTGAGGAACATGTTGACAAATGTTCTCAAAATTGCATACAAGGTGGTGATGGGGGTGAGAAGTTCATTTGTCAAGGATTGCTTCACTATTGCTTCTGTTGCTGCCAATTGTCACTGTTTTTTCCCATACATTAGTCATAGGTGTCATGCATGCATAAGTGTCCATGGGAAAGGCGCAATTAACTTGTATGGTTTGCCATTTTGTGTGGTGTTCCATACATCACAGGTTTCTTCCTCCCTTTTCCCTCCTCCCCTAGCATCCTCTAGCACCCATAACTAGCATAACTAGCACCCACTAATAAACAAACCGTGGGAAGTGTCAAAAGGGGAGGGTGAAAAGAAGCCCTCAATGTGCCTACCATTTGGCCATATTTTAAACATTGGATTTATTTGCAGACCGTATTCCCTGCCGTCCTGCTCGAGCACCTTTGCGCGACACCATGAGTTTGCAAACTTGCAGTACAGTTTTCTGAAAATTGTCCCAAGCTTGCACAGCTGTGCTTCACCTGTGAAATGAGCCATTTGTGGACTTACTTTTTTTGGTTCCCAGTTCTTTGCTGCTTCGGTTATCAACACTGAGGATTTCTTCGGTTGTTCCCAAGTCGCATGCAGTGGCATAAATGCTTTGGTCAGATGTTTGCGCTGCTTTTTATGTGGTTGATGACCGACCGTGACAATAGACAAGTGCTGGCGCTTCAGTGCTGACGGATGTAGACATAGTGGTTATTATAGTCAACTAGGAAGCTTGACTGTTTGTGAATGCTGTCTGTGATGCACTTGTTCATTCCTTGGTAATTGGAGATCTGTTAAGGAGCTTGCGTGGTGCAATTTCCTGGCTGTTGTGTTTGCAGAGTTGAGTTATGGCTGAATGGTGATTGAACTTGAGAGCCAATGCCTGGCTGTAAGGGAAGGCAGTTGTGCCAAGTGGTAGCAGGCGTGGGTGTTAACTACGGCCTCTCGCCCCGCAGGGGACAAACGGCGCCGGGCTCGGAAGTGTGCCCGCGAGGAAGAGCTTCCCAAGAAGAGCAGCCCACCGCCTCCAGGGCCACCGAGTGTCGTTGGGCCTAGCACAGAGGAGGCTGGCGTGCCGGAGGCCACCCCGGTGAGCGACACCACCAGCGGGCCCCATGTGGTGGACGATGTGAGGCGAGCGGCCCCGGCCGACTGCCCCCCTGCCCATGAGGTGGTCCCTGGTGTGGGCCCGCCGCCGCCGGCCACCATGCGTAGCAGTGCAGGACCCGTGAAGAGTGAAGCGAGTGCGCGGGACACCTACCCGCCTGGTGCACACCTGGACCACCCGCCGCACGGCCGGCTCATGCAGCAGCCGCCACCGCCGCCGCCCCAGCAGGGGCCCCCCCTGTACCCACCGCGGCCTGGTGTGCAGCAGCAGCAGCAGCCGGCTGCCCGGCCGCTCGTCTACGGCCTGCAGTCGGGCTCTGGCGTGCTGCCGGGCCCCCACGTGGACCCCCTGAGCAGCCCCCTGGCCTACCAGCAGCTTCTCATGGGGCCGAACCAGTACGTGGACATGCTGTGGAGCCAGAAGATGGCGGGCCTGCCGCCCCCGACGCAGGCGGCCTGGGCCATGGCCCAGCTGCAGGAGGCCCGCGCGTCGCAGGAGAGGCAGTCCCTGCTCGAGAGGTGCCGCCCCTTTTCCCCACCTCCTCTCGTTGTTGCTTGTGGTGTGCGCGTGTGCCGTGCCAGGGGGCGGGGTTGTGCAACGGCCTGGCGTGTTCTAGGGAGCGGAGAGAAGAGGAGGAGAAGCGGGAGCGGGAAAAGTCCGAAATGCTGGAGCGCGAAAAGGCCGAGAAGGAGCGGCAGGAACGGCACAAGAAAGAGGAGCAGGAGCGCGTCCAGCGTGAAGCCGTGCAGCAGCACTTTGAGGAGTCCCTACGTTTGGCTAGTCAAAAGGTCAGTGCTGGCCGGGCCCGAACACTCTCCCTTGTGCATGTGCTTTCAAGCAGGCCGAACCCCGAGTGCAGCAGCTGAGCTCCCCCCTGATCGCCTTACCCCGCTTACTGCCCAGCCTACCGACGGATAGTAACTGCTTTGCCTGGGTGACTTAGTGTTGCTGTTTTGTGCCTTCCAGACATATGGCAGAATGATGTCTGTGGCTCAAAATCCACATCAAAATCATCTAGATTCTCCCAAGACAGGTTGCATCGTACGTGACATTACATGTCTTTCCTCTTGCCCCGCTGGCTGATGAATCTAGCTAAGAGTGTTGTATAGTCTCAGTTGCTTGTCTTGTTGTAGTAAAGGGCAAAGTACTTGCAGCCATTGGTGATCGGAGGGCCCCCCCTTTTTTTTTCCCCCTTTCTGCTTATCACTAGCAGAGGGCAGGCTGGAGCCCCATTGCTAGTTTACCTTACCCAAAGGCTCCTGCGGCCAGCACTTCCAGCAGCTCTGTCATCACCCAACCTGAGAAGCAACGGGAAAAACAGCAGGACTTGGATCACCATGAAAAGTAATCTTACTTTCCTTTATGTTCTGGTATTTCTAGCTTCCAAGTATTGTGGACCTGTGTGCTGGTGGATTTTGTTCTATGTGTGTGTGTTGTGGACCTCGGAACGTGGGTACTATTCCTACAGGTATTCCATGGAAGCTCGAATGCGGCATGTTGCAGACCAGGAGCGTTGGTTATCAATGGTTCAGCAGCAGCAACACCAACAGCAGCAGCAACAGCAAAGGTTGGAGCTTCAGGCACAGGCTCCTGCACATCATAGGATCTCTCATGCTGAAGTACGTTCATATTTGCCCATTTCTTTTGAGTTGTTGCTGATGGCAAACATGTCGTTTTCCACAGCAGCAGCTGAAGCCAAAACTGGATATTCATGCCCGGTCCTCGCCAAAGACAAATCAAATGCTTCCTGGTTCAAACCTGTCGCAGAAAGTGGGCAGTTCTGTTGTTCCATCAACGTCATCAGTCACAGTGGCCACCTCCAAAGGGGAACCCAGTTTCAACCTCTATGGTTACCAGCCGTTTCCTCAGATGTATATAACTCCAGCCCAGCTCAAAGCCAGAGAGGAGTCCAAGTCGCACCATAGGTATATATAACAGTGCACTAGTTAGATTGGCGGGGAGCTTTGTGGCCAACCTTTCTTCTTCCTTTTCCAGTCAACCCGTTGTGAATCGCCAGGCCCTTGTCTCGTCGCCTTCCCACTTACCACGGATAGAGAAGGACTTGCGCTTTGACCGATCCTCAACACCCGGTGGCCAGAGAGGCAGTCCCAAGCCCCCTGTCAAGGACCGCGTCAGTCCAGCTATGTCCACACCAGGAACGTTCAGACCGTATGAATACAACTCTGCCGGCCCTGCACCAGCGCACCAGGGCTCTCTGGCACGTTGTCCCACCAGCTTTCCTCAGGAGGAGGCGCAGAACCTCGTCAAGTGCTCGCGGTCTCGCCAGGATTCGCCGCTGAGCACCCCTTCACCTGGGCCCACCAGCTACAGCAGTGGCGGTGGCGGCAGCAGCAGCAGCAGCAGCCAGTCTGCCAAAGCAACGCAGCCCTACTCGTACAGCCTGATCCAGCAGGGCCTGGTGCCTAACCCCCTCTACACGCCAGCCACACCGACCACTCAGGGCTCCAAGTTGGTGCCCCCCGGTGTGCTGCAGTCTTCCCCGGTGGGCCCGGCCCAAGGCCCGGCCCAAGGGTTGGCCCAAGGCTCGGCCCAGCAGTATCTGCGCGCCATGCCAGGCATAACGACGGGCACCCCGGTGTGCCGGACTGGCCAGGAGCCCAAACTGTCCTATGGGCCTGCTCGGCCAGTGCCTCGCTCGCGATCGCCAACCTTGCACTTGCCAACCACCAGCTCGACCCCGCCGCGGCTCACGCCTCCATCGCCACAGCCACTGAACCTGCAGCAGGGTGCCCTGTCCCCGGGTCGACGCAAGGCAGCGTCTGAACTGCCTCTCAAGCTTCCCAAGCGCGAAGAGAGCCCGTCGCCCGTGCAGTGCTTGCCTGCCGCAGCAGCTACTCCGCCCACAGCAGCTCCGGAGAATGTGTCTCCCCTTGCCACGCCGCCTGCTGCCTCGCCGGTGCCACTGGTGGCGGCCACGCAGCCACAGCCCGAGGCGTCTTTCCGGCCCTTTGCTGCCGCCACCCCTCCACAGGGGCCCTCCTCCTCGCAACCCCCGCAGCAGCAGTCCCCTGGCCAGGACAGCTTCCAGTTCTACAAGAAGGGCCGAACAAAGGCCAGGCCCCCCAATGCCCCTTCTCCGGCGTCGGGCGAGGACAGCAAGCCTGGCAGTCTGGGCGGGGGCTCTTCGATAGTGCACGAGTCTGACTCCGACACGCGGGTGACTCCGAGCCCTGCCCCCAGCACTTGCACCACAATCAGCAACTCGAGCAGCAACCACACCAAGCTGAAGAAGGCCTGGCTGCAGCGGCATTCGGAGATTGAGGACAAAAGGCCCACAGACGCTGAGGCCCGCCTGGAGACTAGCAGTGCGTGTGCCTCGCCCGCCAAGCAGGAGTTGGCTGCAGCCAGCAAGGTGTGTGTCAATGGCCACGACACGGAGGCCAGCGGCTCCATCAGGGACGACTGCAGCTCGAGCTCGGCGTCCGAGGCCGAGAAGCCGACCGTGAGCCGCAAGACCAGGGTCTCCCGGAAGCGGGGCACTGCGGGACGGGACAAGTCGGGCAGCAAGAGGCAGCGGGGCAACAGTGAGAGCAACAGCGACGCGCCTCCGGAGGAGTCCTCCCCAAAGAAGGAAGACAAGCCCGAGATGATGGCGCGGCGGCGAGGCAGGAGGCCCAAGGGCCTCAAGCACCACGAGGCCGCCGAGGAGGCGCCCTCCGTGCCTCGCAAGAAAGGTGAGCGCTTCGGCCGCCCCATTCCACAGGGGCGATTTCTCATACAAGCCATGTAGAGCTGAGCTGCACTACAGCAAATTTGAAAGCGTGCCATTTATGTGGCACTGCTCTTTGGCAGCATCTTGGGCTCCCAATTTGTTACTGTAAGGCGAGTGGGTTCTTTGACATTAACTGCTTTTAATCACAAACACTTTGTGTTGCCAACAATGCCCCCAGCAAACAAGAATGTAGCAAGCATGAAGAGATCATTTGAGTCTTTTCAATATACTGATTTCGTCTGTTTCTAGTCTTCAAGGGGTCAACAGCGAAATTATCGCCCACCATGGTGGCTCGGTCCAAGGTGTTGTGCTGCTGAGCCCAAGCCGCGTGTTTGCCACAGGCCGCGGGGGCCGTTTGGCAGTTTGGCGCACGTTAAAGGTCACCAGGTTGTCGAAATCAGTCCAGAGCCCTCCATCACGGTGCGCCTCATGGCCCAAGTGTAGCTTCGGCGCTTAAGCACTGCCCCTGCCAGGATCAACGGACCTTTTTCCAGCATCGGTCAGTCCTAGTGGCAGCCATGGCAAACTAAAAGCAGTGGTCAGCCTCTTCCCCCCCCCAAATTTTCCAGTGGAAAAGCCCATGCTCAAAACTAATTTTCCTCCCACCCACTTGTCACCCTTCCTTCCAATGTGAGGCCGGGAAACAGCATGCATTTCGCACCTGCAGCAAGCGAAGTGCCTTTATCTTCCCCCCCATCTCTCTCTCTCTCCCAAAAGGGTAGATGGGCAGTGTGCGCATGCACAGACTGCTGCTGGAAAAAGGTCAATGAGATATCTATCAGCGATGAAAGCGGTAATAACTTGCCCTGACACCCCAATTCACAGCAATCCTGTACAATAGCCCCCAAAACATTGCTACGTATTAAAAATAGCTACAGCGCAAATAGACGAGGACACACAAAGACGACACGGGCACTAACTTACAACTGAATTTAATAAGAGAAACCTTGCACCTTTTATACGCACTCGTCCAGTTGTCTGTCTGTGTCCTTTCTATTCGCGCTGTAGCTATTCTTTCAAATGAGCTACCAACTTGCCCAATGGTACACATTGCTACGTAGTAGCACATAACCGCAGCGAGAAAATTAATTTGCACTAGTTAAATCGTTTTTTTTTTTTATTGAGGAGAGAGTGCTCGCCTGTGACCCTGCCGTCAGTCTGTTTTAGGTTGTTGTGAAGCAGCTGATTGCATAGATCGCATTTCCGTCCAACAGTGGTTCAGTTGAAACCATATAATTTTTCAGTATTTGGACAGCCGGTGTCAGTTGGGATAGCTTTGTTTCTTCTCGGAGGCCAAAAGCCAATCAGGATGAGCTTTTAAGGTGCCATTTTGATAAGGCCACTGTAGAGAACTAGAATATTGTAATAGTGGCCGAAGTGGCAACAGCATTGAAGCCAGAAGTTGGGAAATCTGATAGGGGCGCTGACATCAAGTATTGTAGAGGAACACTGAAGGCAACTAGCAAGTTGGGCTAGGAGAAAAGCTCAACTGCTCCGGAGCCCTCTCAGCGTTTATTCGGCGGTGAAAGATGCTTTAATTGCCAAGAAATTAGACATTCAAAAACACATTTCATTCCCCGTGCCATTTCATGACGTTTCGCGTGACTTCAACGGTTGCCGGAAGCGAGAGCGGTATGGTCTAGCAGGTGAACGTAAACGTACCGAGCGAACCATCACGGCCGCAGGAGCCACTGGTCGTGCACTCAGCGCATATGACAAGACAGCTTGCCTGCCCCACACTTCGGTTACCTGGCACTCCCTGTGCGTCAATCTTGGTGCCACACAGGATGTGAGATGAAGGTTAAACAATGTGAATGTGCCGCGCAACCTTTTATTTTGCCCACAAAATGTCTAGCGAACAGCGCAACCGCAGCGAGAACGACAGGGGTACTCTTTTGATTTGCATTCTTGTTACGGATAGTCTGGTTTAAGTTGCTTCGATGCACTCTGCTTAGGTGCCATGTTTTGTGAAGGGAGTTGCCTATTAGCCAGTCTGCCAGAAGTGTGCCTAGAGCTTTTACGAATGCCCAAACCACTACCAACAAACGCCTTGGCACCAGTATGCAATGAAAAACATGTATACCATGATACAAATATCATTTTACCTAAGCACGCACCGTAGTGGAAGCATAGCAGCACACAACGCCCTGAATCAAGACCCGGGTTGACGCACACATTTTGTTCAACTTCAAGACAATGAAGAAATGGTTTTGAGCAAACACATCCACCGCGGCATACCCTTTGACATCAAACCGCGAAATTAACAAGCGATCGATTGCCTCCTGTTCATCGTAAGACTAGCACTCGATTCTTGCGATTTACGGAGGCGAACAAGTCGCTTCACCCTGGTGCAAGCCAGGAAGGTTAAAAAAAAAAAACGCGCACACATTCTACATACCCGGTGCGGTGTTGAATCGCCGCTAGTGATAATACCAACGTAGTAAGCACAGTTTCACTACCGCCAGGAGCACGCCGTCGAATTTCATTGCAAAGTGTACGCGGCCATAACACACACACCACCGCAGGCCTGGGTGCAAAACGTCATTCGGGCAGGCAGTGCTACGCGAGGGAGCGAGAACTTGTTCTATTAGGCGAAAATTACTGTCCACAGAAGAGCGGAACCGTGGAAGGCTGGCATGCTACTTGCTGCTATGATGTAAACAAAGAGAAAACAGATGCGACTTCGCTGAACCTGCAATAACCATCACAACCGCCACCGGTGCTGTGGCGTGGCAGCTTGCAAAAGTCAGCATGGCTTGAATTATACCTGTACGTTTATAATTAATTAGTACTTGTGAAAGTGAACGTGCAAAGAGATTTTGTTGCTTTGAGAGCTTGTTTGCGCAGTTCTTGTTCTGTTGTTGCTCACGTGACTTTTGGTACATCCGCTCAGTTGCTGTTGACATCGTCTCTGCTGGGCAACTGTATCTTCATTTTTTTTAGTATTTGCGCGATTGCTTTCAAGGTATTGACCCAGAGACTGGTACATTCGTTTTCTGCAGATGCCAATCTATCTATTTAGACCAACTTCAGTTTTGCCTTCAGTGTCCTTTTAAGGGAAGCGGGGTTTCTTGACTGCCACCCCCTTCCTATTATGAGCGGGGAAATAACAGTAAAAAAAGAATTAAGAACATCGCTCCAACAACCTAGGATAGCCACCCTCCGGTACTGACACTTGGGGATACGCTGCATAAAGAAACGAATGTCGCACGCTTGTTTACATGATTCCCATGTAAAACGTATGTCTTTAAGCATAGTTTTATTTTTGAAGCTGCAAGATGTACGATTTAAACCCACCCACACACACACACACACACACAAAATATGCCAGTTACGAAGCGCCGATTCCCCTTCTGTTGCAGTGGCGGCCCACTTGCACCCCTGCCATATCGCTTCCAGATGGTACCACCAGAGGCCGCCTCAGAGCAATGAAAAAAGGCAGATTTTCACATTGGCCAGCCTTTCAAGTTTTGTACCTTGTGAACCAGCCCCGGTTTTGTATGCCGAGTTAATGGTTCATATAATCCATATGCAGCTCATGGTTGTCTGTATAGAATCTTGCCATGCGTCTTGTTGCTCTCATAGCAAAAGCTAATTTTCTACCCATTTATCTCTGATTGAAGTACTGTGGCTGGTGTCGCCTCATTATCGATTGCACCAGCGTTCACTGATTTATTTTGCAATACCGGAATTTATGTTCTGATTCCTTTCTTCTATTTTTAGCGCGATCATCTGACAAGCCAACTGTAGCTCAGCTCAAGAAATCTGGAAAAGCATTTCTTCAGGATGCATCCTGCTTTGATGTCGCTCCAAAGCTCCCAAAATGCAGGGAATGCCGTATGACGCCAAACCAGAGAAACAAGAAAATGCCGAACATTTTCTGCCGCTTCTACGCATTTCGAAAGTAAGTTCTTCTGCAACTGTTGCAGAGCCCTCTCCGAGCCCTGCCCATCCCTGGAGGAATTCCCAATGTCTTTTTCCTTCTGCACCCAGGTTGAAGTATAACAAGAGTGGCACAGTGGTGAGTGCTGGGTTCTCGGAGCCAGGTGACGCTGCGGATGAGGACCTGAAGCTGTGGCTGCCTCCGAAGGATCGCCCACCCAAGGACTTGGATGTGGAAACTGCAAAGATCATCCTGACCCATGTGGGCGACCAGTTTTGTGATCTCGTCGAGCAAGAGCGGGAGGCCCAGTCTCTGCACATGGGCGACAATACGACCATTACGTGGAAGCGTGTAGTGCAGGGTGTGCGGGAAATGTGCGATGTCTGCGAGACTACTCTGTTCAACATTCACTGGGTGTGTCACAAGTGTGGCTTTGTAGTGTGTATAGACTGTTACAAGGCCAAGAAGAATGGCACTGTGAAGGCGGAGGAGTCGCCCTCCAAGGACCGGGACGAGTTCCAGTGGCTCATGTGTGCCAATCGGGTGGCGCACGAGCAGGACAAACTGATGATGACCCAGATCATTGCCAGCTCGGCCCTGTGGGACGTCGGCCAGGACCTGCACCGGACACGCCTCGAGTGGGACATTCCCAGCTACTGTGGCTGCGCCCAGTGCGAGGACAACTGCAAGAATGGCTCCTCGCCCAACGGCGTCTGCAAGGTGAGTGCCGGTCTCCTCCTGCCCCAGGCCTCGAAAGTGCCGCCAATGCCTCACTTGTCTCTCTCTCTCTCCCTCTCTCTCTCGCAGCAACTCATGAGTGCGGTCGAGAAGACCCTCTCTGCCGAGAAGGAATGCAGCGCTGCTGTGAACGGGGAGGCCTCTTCTTCTGCGAGTGCCGCCAAGCGGCCCAAGCGGACGGTGAACGGCAATGTGTCTTCGGAGGACGAGGCGGGAGGCTCGGACAGTGGAGGCTCTCCCTTGTCGGTCTTGGCCGACGTGGCCCTGCACTCTTCAAGCAAGATGGACGATGAGGAGGAGCAGTCTGAAGGTAACTCGGAGGAGCGGGGGGAAGACTTCTCCACGCTGCGGGAGCTGCTCATCCGGCCCAGCGGTGGCCACACCAAGAAGACTGCTGTGGACGAGGTGGTGGCCGCGGCCGTGGAGCAGGCCGTGGGGGGCGAGAGGGAGCAGCAGCTGGTACACTTCTGCCGCCGTGGTCCGCCCACGCGCACTGGCCGCCATGCCCTGCCCGTGCGCTCATTCACCGTGGGCGAGAGTTCCCACCTCTACCCAGGCGTGCCCCACTCCTGGCTCTGCGGTGGCAAGCTGCTCGTGCTTCACGAACCACGCAACAAGAACAACCTGGGCATCTTCCAGGAGCAGTGGAAGCGAGGACAGGTCAGTCTACTGTCTGCAGTGACCCCCTGGAGGGCTGGCGGCTGGGCTGGGGGTGGGTGACGAGCATTTTCAAACCCTCGGCATGGTGGCTGAGCTTGTTTGCCCTCGTTTGATTGTGTGGGCCACGTCCTTGTGAGAAAAGCGGGATCTGATGCAGGAAGATATATTGCAGGGTATAAGGATGATTACAAGAGGCCTGCAAGAATGTTTGTTGCTTGGTTGATATTTAGCACACTAAAAGTTTTTAACTCTTAGTGACTGCGGAAAAATGGCTGATTTTGAGTACTTCCAGAAAACCTTTTTGGTTCTCCCGAGATACTGCGACACATTTAGCATTGCTGTGCATGAAATTGTAGCTTTCTCTTTCAAAAGCATGACAGCAGCTTTGTGAAAGGAGTAATTGAGTTTACTGGTCAACAAAACAAAAAAATGCACAAAAAAGTATACACAGAACACAAATAGGCTATTTTACTGAGCCTAAAAATTATTTTAAGAATGCTAAGATATACGAAATGTTCCTTGCATTCCTAAGCTGATTTAATATATACATCAGTACTGTACACCAAGTTCTGGATTTTTGCGGGCCCACCAACCTGACTGCTGTGCCACTCCACGAAGCCGCTCGAGACAGTCAGTCTCTCTAAAATATGCATCCAAGGATGCTTTTCTGTGTTCTCACACAAAATCCTTATCACTGCAGCGGTAAAAAGCAAGGGGGAGAAAAAGCGCTCTTGAGAAGCAGCACTAATTTTACACGAGCGCCAGCCTATCTTGAAGGTTATAACGCGATATGGTGCGGTGCATTTGACAAAATATTCCCGCCGCACGTTGTCCAGACCTTACACATGGAAGTAATACTGCAGTGTGCAAATATTAGGCACGTTTTGTTTATAAATACAGCGGGAAGTCAAACGCGAACCTTGCCTGGCAGCACCTGCCCAAATTCATCCGAACTAAATCTAAAGTCTTCATCCGAACTAAAATCTAAAAAATCCACATCTTTGCTGGAATCATCAGTGTGGCTGGAGTAAAAATAAATAAGTAGCAGCAGTTGCCTAAGTCCCTGAAACTGCGGTCTAGACACCTTAGCAGAGCGTGCATGAAACAGGACACTATTTCCACTTAACACGTCACTACTTAGGTTCAAATTTCACTCTCGACGCAGTCTTCCTCCACAAAATTTGAGCAAATGGCAACAAACTGAAAAAGGGGTTTCCAATGAACACACCAGATTGCATCAGTTGTCTGAATAGTGCCGTTTTTAGTTTTTCGGGAGGTTTGAAAATCGTTCACCCGTGAACGATGGCCTGTGGCGCGGTTGCGAAAGAGTTAATTCTGACAAGCAAGGATGAGAAATGACAAAAAAGGAAACGTCACTGGAGCCATTGTTCGACAAGTCCCCTTTTTGAAACATTGGCTTCCACTATGTTCCCATTTTTCCGTAATTTCTCTTTATTTAAAACTTCCAGCTTCCTTTGAACATTGTTCTTTTTTATAAAAAATTTCCAACAGACATGGTGCTTGAAAATCCACGCTGAAAGCCTTGTAAACCCTTGCATGAACGAAGGTATTAGGAGTAGGGCAGTCTAGCTACCAAGGACTAGCCCAATGAACTAGCTTTGCGCACGTCTTCTCACTGTGAATGCCGAACAAAGTGTGCAAAAGCGTTTTTTTTTTTCTCTCTCTTTCTCTCTCTCTCTCTTTCTCTCTCTCTCTCTCTCTCTCTCTCTCTCTCTGCAGCCTGTGTTGGTGACTGATGTGTGCAAGAACCTGAACATGTCACTGTGGCACCCTGACGGCTTCTGCCGTGACTTTGGTGAGATCCGCAATGACCTGGTCAACTGTCGCACGGGCAACATCCTCCCCAACCAGCCGATGCGCAAGTTCTGGGAGGGATTTGAAAACTTCAGCAAGCGCATGAAGGACGAGGACGGGGAGTACATGCTGCTCAAGCTCAAGGACTGGCCACCGGGCGATGACTTCAGCGACATGCTGCCCACCCGCTTCAGTGATCTCATGAAGGTGCTGCCCCTGCCCGAGTACACCCACCGGGACGGGGTGTTCAACCTGGCCGGCCGGCTGCCTGACTGCTTCGTGCGGCCGGACCTGGGGCCCAAAATGTACAATGCCTACGGTGCGGGTCATTTCTCCCTTTCGCGCCCCTTTTGGTTGGGCAGGGAAACCGCAGGGGTATTTATCAAGCGGTCGATCAACTTGGTTAGTCGCGACATGTTTACCCAGGATAAGATAAGAATGGGGATTCGAAGGATGAGAATGGGGTGGAGTGCATTCGGCAGGCATTCTCAGATAATGAACGGCAGCCTACCATTGTCCCTGAAGAAGAAAGTGTATGGCAGCTGCATCTTACCGGTGCTCACCTATGGGGCAGAAACTTGGAGGCTCACTAAGAGGGTTCGACTTTGGGTCAATTGAGGATGACTCAGTGCGCAATGGAATGGAAGATGATAGGTGTAACATTAAGGGACAAGAAGAGAGCGGAGTGGGTCAGGGAACAAACACGTGTTGAGGACATATTAGTAGAAATTAAGAAGAAATGGATGTGGGCAGGGCATGTAATGCGAAGGCAAGATAACCGTTGGTAATTAAGGGTAACAGAGTGGATCCCTAGAGAAGGCAAGCGAGGCAGGGGGCGTCAGAAAGTTAGATGGGCAGATGAGATCAAGAAGTTCGCGGTTGCAGTTAGCACAGGGTCGGGATAATTGGAGATTATTGGGAGAGGCCTTTGCCCTGCAGTGGGCGTAGATAGGGTGGTGATGATGATGATTTACCCAGCTTTCTACAGGCAATCTAAGGTGCTGCCACTTTGGGCTGGCTTTGTGTGTAACTAAACTTTGAGCAGAGCCATTCAGCGATGACATTCTCAGGGGTGGAACTGCTGCGCCAATTGCGCCATTGTGCGCCAATTTTCCCTGCTGCGCTAAGCTGCGCAGAAACGGCAATTTGCGTGATTATTGTCTATTGAGAGCACAAAACGCCAAATTTAGCCGAGTCTTGTCGTCGTCCGGGCAACACTGAGCGCTGGCTACACAATAGACGCAGCCGCATCCACGCCGCATCCATAGCCACGGCAGTTCGGTGCACTCGTGGTTTCCTCGTGGAGTTTATCGCAACGTTGTTATCGCCGCGGCTTTCCCGGAAGGCTGTCACCAGCATGAGTAAAAGTACTTTGAACAGTTATCTAGTGATATAACTTGAGGCATGGCCTCGAATTTGCAGCTGCTTGAAGTAAGACGAATGACCCCTTTGCACACTCTTCGCATCAGTAGTTTTTTTATTACTATTTTTGCGCGAGTACGCAGTTACTGTGGTGATTAAAGTGTAATTTTTCGGGACCTGCACAAACCGAAAACCGTGACGACGCGAGCTTCCGCGCGAAGGGCTCTTCTGCGATACTGAGCGCATGCGCACGCTCCTCTAGAGTGTTGCGGCGGCCGCTATCACTTTCCTTTAAGACAGTTGCGTGCAGCGCGCCACACAGCCACCGTACTCATTCGCGCGCCGACGAGGCCCGACTCGACCGCGAAAGCGGGCGTCTTGATGGGATGCCGTGCCCGCTTTCGCCTTCGCGTCTATTACGGAATGAGGCGTCGTGAAATCGCCATCTTCGTTCGCTGCCTACCTTTGCCTGCCTATGATGCCTGCCTTCTCGGTCGATGCGGCGGCGGCAGCTTGCTGCGAATACAGCATCATATTGTACGGCGCCTGTCTTCGTGTTGGGGAATATCGATGCGAGACGATGCGCGCTCGGCGAGCGCCGCTCGGGTAGGGCACGTTCACGACGCCTGATTTCACGGTTGCGGTGACGGCGGCAGTGGGGCGGCGCACTGCACGCGATTGTTTTAGCTCGAAACTACTTTACCAAAAAATTTAAAAAAGCAGCCACTGTTAGTAACAGTGTTGATTATTATACAAATAAAGGCCAAAAAGTCGCTACATTTAAAGGAATTGGCAAAAGGCAGGTTTCAGTCCCGAGTAAAGGGTAATATCAACGTGCCAGCTCCTATTTAATTTATTGCGCTCCTTCTAAATAATTCTGGCCAATTCTATTTTTCTTGCGGTTTTTGGATTAGTTGCTCTTAAAAGTGCGCTCAGTCGCATTATTTAAGGCCGTCAGTGTGCTCCAAAAGTGCTCCGAAGTAGCCCCTAAATTGCTCCAAACCTGCTCCAAAATGGGATTTTTGCTGCTCCAAAATAAGACTTTTGCTGCTCCCGTGCCTGCTCCAAAAAGCTAGACCCTGCTTCCACCCCTGCAAATGGTCTGTAATCGAATACAGGCAAGCTGGCTACATGCCAGTTACAGCATAACAATGATGCATTGAGGTGCCGTGAACCTTGCTGTATGTCGTGTGGTAAAATGGCGGTAAAAGGTTAATGATGCATGCAATGCTTAGACTGCATGGTCACACTGTTGCGTGTCGATTTTGTTAAATACTAGGTAAAAACTAACAAGTACCTAAAAAAAAGTTACGTGTTGGTTTAGCTGACTTCTCGGTGGCAGTAGGGACTGTAGTAGAAAACAAAGTCCAAATTTTTGAATCTAATTTTGAGTTGCATTTCTCCGAGAGTAAGTTTAACATTGCCTAATGGCAATTACTTCATCTTCCATCCGAGAGCATGTTTGTTGATCTGCATTGCAGATGCCCTTGACCGCTTTTGCACTGTGAGCACTGCACAGGTTGCAATTTGTTCCCTGGCTGAATTGAATACTTCTGTTTGTTACTATTCCACATAAAATATTAGTCAATCCCGGTCATGTCGAACTCTCAGAAAAACACCCATCAGTTCGATGTAGGGCATAATTCGATGTGCGAGTCTACAGGATTGGACGTCGTGAACGCATGTACCATTTATAAAACCTTTTGTTTATAGACCGCTTTACTTCGGTCCGAAATAGTCCCGTAACAATGGCTGGAAACTCCGACAGCTCACTCCACACTTCAGCAACACAGGCGATGGCTTCATTGCACTCGTCACGATTTTCACTCGTCACTCACGCGCAAGAAGGCACGTCTGAAGATGGTGCTGAGGGTACTCTGGGGCATCTTGTGTGCCATGGAGATGTCAGACTTTCTCTGTGTTTGACTCGATTTACAATTGCCAGCGTTACGGCGAAAGGAAAATTCAGCTGCTTCGCTCTAGCTAGAGCTGCTGAATAAGTGATGTTCGGACGAAGAAGCCCACAAAGTGCAGACGATGCCAACTTGAGCGAAACCGCAAGACTACAATGGCTTGAAATTTTATTCTCCTGCTGAGCATTATGGGAATAATTTTTTACAGTTCAGCTTACCATTCTGAAAATATTGGCTGATTAGGTAGTGTTACCCTAGCTTGGTTTTCACAAAAGCTTGTGGCTGATAATTGCGCACACTGTGCTTTCAGAAATGGCCACCCATTCTTTATTGTTCTTCGCTTGTTCTGCAGGGTCTGCACTGTACCCCAACAAAGGTACCACCAACCTTCATTTGGACGTCAGCGATGCTGTGAATGTGATGGTCTACGTGGGGATACCCAAGGATGGCAAAGATGAAGAGCACATCAACGGTAGGTTTTTGTTTGTTTTGTTGTAACACTCTACCGGACAGCACAGTGCTGGAACTAGCATAACCCACCAAGCTTTTGAGCAGCCTATGTATATCCTTTTGATGCTTTGAATATATAAAACGAAACAAATCCTGAAGTCAGTTCTAGTATTTATGTCAAAAAAAGTTCGCGCACCTTGCCATTTACAACTCTGCATAGAGAAGTTGCCAAGTGCAATACAGGCAACCAGCTACCCTAAAGTAAAAATTATGCACTGTACACAACCTGGGGCCTCTATTGTCTTGAGGCTCACACAAAGGGACTTCCAGGGAGCCAATAAGGCACCCCATGTGCACCAAATCAAAGGGCAGAGACTCAAAATGTCACCTGCAGTCAATGTCAGCAAATGCAGTACTGCTCATGCACTTCAAAAACTGAACAGCTCCAGCAACTTTAGGAACCATTTTCTTGAAAGTGTATTTAGAGTCTCCTGCTGTGTTTTTGGCAAGCGTAGTGTTGCTATGACTGCACAGTTTTGATCCCATTTGTGTTGCTTCTATCCTTTGTGTGTTTGATGTTGCCAGTTTTAGATTTTTCATTTAGTAGTGTCATCTAAAACAGTGAGTGTGGTGGTGCATATAAAATAAAGTGATTAAAAAGGACTTTCGACTGTCATGGCATTAACCATATCTTGGGGTAAACATTAATGTCGCATTGCTTTGCTAGGCTTGTCAAAAGCAGGCAACGCATAAACCTTCGTAAAAAAATGCTCCATGTCTTGGTGAAACATCATATTTCTCTGTAATGCCATTTCCAGTGTGCCTACGAAAGTTCATTGGCCTAAGCCAAAACAAACAAAGGTTGCTTTGAAAGCCACCTCCCCCCTTAATTGAGGGCTTTTAGGGTATGGAGGGAAGTGCACGGGTTATTGAATATAGGGCTGTAGCCTTAACCTACGAGCAGGATTGGGATGACTAGGGCTGCCCGAGTGCGGTGGTAGAGGGAGGAGAGGCAATGCAGTACATCTTCCGAACACTGGCTAAATGGTGCTCACCTGGGTGGACCTGTTGTTGCAGCTGCCCTGCAAGCCATTGATGAGGGCTCGTGCGATTCCCTAACCCGGAAAAGAGTCCGGGAGAAGAATGCCAAGCCGGGTGCCCTGTGGCACATCTACAATGCTCGCGACGCAGATAAGATCCGGGACTTGCTAAACAAGGTGGGTGAGGCGGCGGGTTTCTTGCTGCGTGCGGCAGCTCCATGGGCGGTGTGTGCACCACAGGTGGCCGAGGAGCGTGGCGAGAAGCTGGAGCCCCACCACGACCCCATTCATGACCAGAGCTGGTATCTGGACGAGGAGCTGCGCAAGCGCCTCTTTGACGAGTACGACGTCGAGGGCTATGCCATTGCCCAGTGCCTAGGAGAGGCCGTCTTCATCCCGGCCGGGGCCCCCCACCAGGTACGCACCCCCTCCCTCGTCTCTCCCCTCCCTCAGCTTGTTGTTTCTGCTGCCGCTGTGGCCTCACGTGTCGCCTCCGATGCCTTGCAGGTTCGCAACCTGCACAGCTGCATCAAAGTGGCCGAGGACTTCGTCTCGCCAGAGAACATAGCGCACTGCTTCAGCCTGACCAATGAGTTTCGCCAACTATCCGACACCCACACCAACCACGAGGACAAGCTCCAGGTGAGCACACGGCCGAGGCCGTCCCGTGTGTAGCCCCCTAGGGGTGTGAACCTGGTGAGTCCCGACAAAGCAGGCTGCTTGTGCTCAGTGTCCCTCTATCCTGCTTCAGGGCAGGGCTTGGGATGCCTTTCAAATATATGCAGCTTCATTGCCACATGGGCAGGTGGCTCTTAGAGGCGGGATTTCTTCTCTCCCACCAAGTAAGGCTCCAAGTTGTCCAGTGCAGCCGCAAGTGCTTTCAGACCAAGGGTGTGCAGCTAGCAGTGAAAGTTGGGCAAAACGTAGTTGCTGGCCTGTGCTCGATTTGAATTTCCGTATACATGTTCGAGAACATATTCGTGCATTGTACGAGGTACATGGGAGCCTACTTGTGCACCTGGAGCCGTGGTGTTTGACACTCTCTTACCCAAAAGGCTGCCGTGCAGTGAGGACAGGCAAAACAATTGGCCAAAGGTAGGGCTGCACCGGGCAACGATTCCACCCAGTAGCAGCCTGCCAGTGCTTCTCCGATGAAGTGCGTGGGAAAAGCTTCCAGACTGTTTCCTGGGGTGCTCTCTGTGGTAGAACCACTCCTGTTTCTTACACCCTGGCAGCAACGAACGCCTGGTATTGCATTTGTCGCTCTTGGACTGTACTGGCAAGGGCTTCTATGGTAAATACTAATTGTGGCCCAATTAATTTTCAGTCATTGTTTCATTGAACTGAGCCATACGGAGTTCGATAAACACCACTTTCGCAAGTCTTTCTGCCCTGGGAAAGCTGTGCCTTTACTTCGAGGGAAAGTAATGGCTGCTTCAGAATGCACAAAATAATTGGGCTTAGCACACTACTAATAGCAGTTTCAAGAACAGGTGCACCTCAATTGCGCGCTAAGCTATATTTGTTGAATGCAGTGATGTGGTTTCTGCACCAGTTGCCCGAAACTTTGCCCAAACTGCAAATCCTCCTTCCTCCCTTGTGAACTCACTTTTTAGAATTTGTAGACTCAAAACTGGCCACCCTCTTTCCCTAGTGTTGAGTAGGCTCCAATGTGCCGTAGAAGTGCAGCGTCTCTACTGCAGGGACATACCATTCTTGTGCTTCAATGCATTAAAGACCAGCCATGTGAAGATTTTGCAGGCCAAACAAATTTTTGCCAGCTTCTTGCAATTTTTAGTTGTCATGTTACATTATAGCAACAGAACTGTAATGGACTTCCTTGACACCTCGTGTGATTGAAACATGAAGGTTCAAGCATGTTGCATGAAGGAAGCAATGCTTCGGTGTGTTGTGGAGGTAGTAATCTTGGGGTCTGGAAAGTTAGCTGCCCAAACATGTGGGGTTCCAAGCACAAATATCGAACAAAGTTGGCAAGTTTTGTGGGGTGGGGGTCTTCATTTGAATGCAGCATTGGAGCCCCAAGTCACCTACTGACTGGGGTTTCACAAAGCTTACGCTTTGTTTAGTGACCAACACAAGATGTCCCTGTTCTGTTGTGTGTGCGCAGATCAAGAACGTGATCTACCATGCTGTGAAGGACGCTCTGGTCACCCTGCGGGCCAGCAACAAGAAGTGAACTGTGTGTGTGCGCATGTGTGTGTGTGTGCCATAGGCCGGGGAGTGTGCCAGAGAACCCCTGCGCTGCCTTGGGTAGGCCTGGGGGCTTGCCCACCGACTGTGTTTGCTGCGCCATCTGTGTGTACATTTTTTGTTCCTCCCGTTCCCATCTGGCAGTGAGCCACTGCTGTGTTTTGCATGTCCTCGTGTAATATAAGCCATTGAATTTCAGTTGTTGCTAGTACGCTTCCTTCCTTGTTGTTACATGCCCAGGGGCCAGCTGTACTTGGTGTTTTGTAAATCCAATTCGATCAAACTTGCGCCGCTGTTATTTATGTTGTAGACCCCGCCAGATGCACTCCTGCCCGGTACGTTCTGCATTTTCTCAGAACTACAAGCTTTCGAGGGCAACAGAGGGGAAGCACGCAGTTGCCGTGTAAATAATACTAGTGTTGTACTTTATATATATATATATATATAAAGCATATATATATATATATATAATTTACATATAAATATATATATATGACACTGTAGCTGTGAGTAGTGAGCTTCAATTGCTGTCGTTCCTTTTTTTTCCCGCTCCTTTTTTGTTTGTTCTTTGTTTCCATTGTTTTTTTTTTTCCACAATCACCATCTCATCGGTATAGTCAACCGTTTCAAATTCCATTGATTGACATTAACTTGCAACTCAAGGTAGAGCTGAGTTCGTACTTGTATATATTTCATAGCAATATTTTTATATTGAAAATGTCATTGAATGTAACGCCAGTCTATATAAAATTCACTGTTTTTATTTGAAAGTGTATGGCTGATGTTAAGGTTCTTATTAAAGTGTTCATTTGAAAGCCAGCCGTGTGCCTTGTGTTTCTGGCCGATGTGTGCGGTGCATGTCATGCTTTCCCTCCCTTCCTCGAGAATGGCCCTTATGGTCTGGGTTCGAGCAGCAGTTTTGGCAGCACTGTGGAGCGACTTGCAAATGTCGACAGGGACCTGTACTGGATCAGCTCAGTCTTCAGGCTGCGAAGGGTCCTCAGTGCGGTCTCTTCATAGTCCTGGTTTCGAAGGAAGAGCTCCATTTCATAGATGAACTGCAGGGTTCCTTGCACATTTGTTTCAGGCAGAAACGTAGACCAGTTGTTCCTGAGAAGAAAAATGGGACATTGCTTGTATTACACTGGGGCCTGCTGAGTGAGTAAGCTGTCCATTATTGGCCCTGCAATATCATAGCCCAGTGGTTCTCAACCATGAATGTGTTAGCCATTGGGATGGGAGGCTCTTTTGTTTAGCCTTCACTGGCTACACCAAGTGTGGGCTCGGTACCATGGCACAAATGCTGTACTTCTAGCCAGTGTGGGTAGAGAACTCCCTATTGTGAAGCAATGTTTTTGTGGCTGAAGTTGCCCTCAGACCAGTTTCGCATGTGGCTCTTACTAGGAAAGCCACGCATTGCTGTGATGCTGTGCGAAAGCAGATTTGATGGGTGTACTGTGTGGATACTCCTGGAACCCGTGGACTCGTTCTTAGGTACATGATTTGTGTTCATTTTTAATGGCCTGGGTCCGCACTCTAATAAGGTTCTTGTAAGCGATGGATCACACGGCACTACATTCATATCTATAATAGATGGTTAACCAATAAGCATTTCAATGAGATTGGACAGCTGAAATCCTCTACTGCAGACTTGTACCCTCTAAGCTTATGCAATGGAGTAAAAAAGCCAAATTTGCATTCCTGTCAAGGTAAGGTGTGGAGCGAGGAGTTTTATTGCCAAAGGCTTCGTTAGCCCCCATTTCATACCTGCTAACTCCCTCGCAAGTGTTGCAATCTTGTTGACAAAAAGAACCAAGTTTTGAGAACCAAATTACTGGGCTTAGTCCCCAGTAATGTGGATAATAGGTACGATAAAACATTATATTCAGTGTTGTGCTAATGAAGGCCTCCAGCTGTGGATCCGGTAGCTAATTTTTAACCAAAAAGCAGGGCAGGTATGGCTATATAGCCCTACCTCTGCTGGTTTCACGAGAAATTTGTGAAGCCTGCCGCATTTTCAGCTCGTAACACGCTTGCACAAAAGTTGATGCGCAGCACGAGTAGTAGTCGACACAGGCATGTAACAGCCTGACATTAGGCCTAACAGTATGCTCGAAAAGGACTGCATTGTAAACTGATGCCCACAGCCATCGCCTCCTGTATTTTTACGATGCCAAACACATCAGCCCGGACCGGCCAACCAAGCCCTCTCCTACTGCAGCCACTCTCCCCCAATCGGTAGCCTTCCCAGCGCTTCAGTCATGTGACCAGTTCAGCTTGGGGCGACGCGTGGTGGAGAGCGGCAACGTTGTCAAAACATGCTCTGCCGCGGCTCTGAGCTTTCTAGCGCTGGCGTGAGCGCCATTACTTTGACAATCTCAAACATCGGTTGCCTTGGCCACCAGGCACGAGCCGCTCTCGAATTCAGTTACGGTTGCGTGATCCTGGTTCAGCTCGGGGCCCCACCTTGCGAAATGTGGGTACTGCAGGCGTACCATTCACTCCCATTGGGAAGCACACGATGCGTTTGGCATTGTAAAAATACAGGAGGCAGTGCCCACAGCTTGACATAATGAATACCGTATTTACTCGCATAATGATCGCACTCGCGTAATGATCGCACCCCTGAAGTTCGTCGTCAAAATATGACTCTTTTTATTTCTCGCGCAATGATCGCACCCTGAACTTGCCGCAGCCATATGTCGTTTGTGTGCCAAGTATAGACGACGATGGTCGGGCTTACGTTAGTTTACTCATCTTTACGCTATTGCCGCGGGCTTGATGATATTAGCGATATCGGCAAGCGTGAGTTCATTATTGGGGCAGAAGAAACTCTCACTAAATGCACATAATGTACTCACAAGACATAAAAAACGCGCTCGGCTGGCTGTGTCGGCAGCCGTCTCTTGATTGCCCACACTGTGACAGCAGCAGCCAGTTATTGGTCGACCTGTTCTCACCTCACAGCAGACTTGTTCCGGCGCGTTACGTAATTCTGTAATTTCGGCGCGTCCCGCAATGAAAACACTCCATTTTGCATCACTTGGTCTCATTTGGTGGTCAATGGAGTTTTTATTATGTTTGTATTTATGTTTATTATGTTCATGAGACTTATTGCATCTGACCTACAACTTGCGTTTTCTGGGCTGAAACTTTTTCCCGAAAAATTTACCTTGCGTAATGATCGCACCCCTAACTTTGCATCATATTTAAAAAAAAAAAGTGCGATCATTACACGAGTAAATACAGTACTTTGCTGGGTATGTCAAAAGGCTCAACTTGCAGGGTACCTAATGTGGTGCCTATATGGGGGACATTAGGCCTTATGTCAAGCTTTGAGGTCTATTGTGAATTGGTGTCCATTGGAAAAAGTACTCTTGCTCTCGTACGTGTAGCTGCAGTACCGCTTAGACTTGAGAGAAAGGTACCTGACAGTTGCCACTACTCTAGCAAACAATTTGGACCCGCACTGCAAAGCCAAAGAACTTGTTGCATACCCACAGAGAACACGATGTGGGGCATTTTACTAGGCTCCATATGTAGGTATGTGTGCTGCTTTTGCAGTTTTCTGTGGTTGGCATAGCAAAGCTGTCAATCATTTTTTTATAATTTTTAGTCGTGGCACAGCAGAGTCCACTAACATCACAATGACCAAAGAAATGAACAGATGTTCTGAAATTTTCCCACTGGAGAGGGTTGAGCGGCGAGAGCAGTGGGAAAACGGCCAGCCCTATGAATGCAAGGTGAAAAATGCTCATTACTGGGATGGAGCCCAGGGTGAGCACGTCCCTTCCCCCTATCGTTGCTTGAATTTTTGGCAGTGCTTCCTCGATACGTGGGCCTTAAAGGAGGTCTAATTTGTGCCAATACTGCTTTACTGGTGCTCTCCACAATGGTTCTGGATGTCTCCCGCATGCAGCTTGTGCTCTGGGCTTTGTGCCCACACATGGTGGGAACTTTTGGCTTTGCAGGTTTAGGGGATGGCATCCAGTTGCCTGTGAAAACAAAGCCACAAGGGGACCGCGTAAATTGAGAAAGGATGACTGGCAGGAACATACGCACCTACCGTAGTGCCCCACGCATTGTGTCGAAACCCATGCAGCTGCGTTCTTCCAGAAAGTCTGTAGTGAAATGTTTACTCGGGTCGTAATAAATAGGTCTTCCATCTGCACAGGCAAGAGAAACGCCTATCAGCATGGGTTATGGGAAGTCTTGGCATAGATTCTTTTTTCTGGTGCATTCATAGTGCCCTTCCGGCAAAGGAACTCGTTCGAAATACAGCTGGCCGTGTGCTAGTTCATTGGGAGGCACTTGTTAGCGTGTGTTGAGGCGTGATCACTGGATTTTTTCACTAAAGCAATGGAGCGGCATGTAGGAGTGTGGAAAAAACAGCTGGCCCTAGATGCAATTGCAGGCTGCAATTGGTAATTGCTCTTAGCTCACCCGCACCGGAGGCAGCATTTTGATGCTGCAGCAGTGTCAAATAATACAAGCACATTTGCAATGGTAGTGATGTAGCCATCCCAGAGCCAGACTAGTATGCCTTTTCCCTTGAAAAACGAACCCCTCTAGGAAGGGAATTCATCAGGTGTGTGAATGGGGCATATGCAGCGCATCCAAGCACAGGAAACGGGAGGGAATGCCCAAATGCACGACCAAAAACCTTGGCATTTTGGTCTACTTGAGGCACACCCTTTACAGATGACTGAGGCAAGCATTGGCCTTTTTTTCCAGTACATTAGGAATATGTGCTTGACCCAGCCTGTGTTTCAAGTTGCCTTTATATATATTGGAATTGTGCAGATCATACTGGAGGGCAGATTTTGCAGCAGAGCTGCTAATGTCACATCACAAAAATTTTGACCCAGCCTGTGTTTCAAGCTTGCCTTTATATATATGCTATCATTGGAATTGGGCAGATTATACTGGAGGGCAGATTTTACAGCCGAGCTGTTAATGGCACATCGCACAAAAATTTTGGGGGTAATTAAAGGGGCCATGCAGACAAAACACGTTTGGTTCATTCAAAAGATTGCCTCATTAGGATCACACTGACCCCACTTTTAACGGAAACTTTGCTCAAGTAAGCTACATAATTAGGAAAAAAGGGAATGGCCGTGCAACCCGCTAGCTCATTTCCCGCAACAGAACCTGTGATGTCATATGTGGCAGCTCTACGATTGGCTGAGGTTGCCAAAAGCAAACGCAAATTAGGGAGGGCTTACAAGCTTGCTGAATGAGCTATTTGCACTTAAATTAAGGGAACATGCTCTTTATTGCAGTAAGAATGGTGGAGTAAACAGTGTAAGTTACGAAAGTACATGTAAACATAGAAGTACCGATGCTTATTGCTGTTGGTACTGTGCGCAGTATGGTTTTAGCTTCACAGCACTGCGGTGCTTGGGGGTTGTCTCAGATGACACTGGTTGAGTGGCGTAATGGGACTGTGTCTTACGTGACCATATTTGTCGAGTGAACACCATTTTTCACTTAACGATTATTTTCTACCTTAACAAAAGCAAGCCCGGTACAAATACTGTCAGAAACAAAGGCAGAAAACGGTCATGATGATGATAATGATGAAAGGCTCTCCCTTTGAATCGGGGTGTCGATTTTCAGCAACCAACTTGCCTGTTTTATTCCACTTACTTGCCCTACTCCCAGGTAACCTTATAAATTTGCCTCCCCCCATCTCCCCCTCACCCCTGTTTTAAACTCATCGCTCCCACCTACCTTTTTTTCTCCCCCCGCTGCTGTAAATTCTCATCCGAATGACCTCTCCGCCTCCGTACCCAATCCTTTCCCTACTTTTCCTCCACCACCATTCCAGTCGACTCTTTGTCACCATCTCTTGCCCTGAAGTTGAGGCTCCCTCACCCCAAATCCCAAAGTCTTCGCCAACGTCGTTTCCCTCTCACCCCACGGTGGTTGTATCTCTGTGCAGCCCCTGACAATATGGTCTATAGTTTCCCAATCACTGCCGCAGCATGCACATGTTTCATTCTGATGCCTGTAAATACCCGTGTATGCCCCGGTTTTCAGGCACCCAGTCCGTGCTTTGAGAGCAATGCACCTCCTCTCGTATTGCCATAAAAACCTTCCTTCCTAATTTCTAGTTTCTCTGTCCTGTAAGCCTCCAGGGTTTTTTCACTTCCATTCTCTGTGCCCACTTCGTCGTCTCTGCTGCCTTTACCTGCTTTTTAACTGTTGTGCATACCCCACCTTCCCCTACCGGCTTTCCGTGCCGCTTGGTCAGCTGTCTGGTCCTCCGTCTCCACTGTGTCCATGCTCCTCATATACAGATACTTAAACACCGCCGCGGCCCATTTTTCGTCCTCCTTGTCACGAAGTCGCTCCTCAAACTTCATCTTGCTCTGTGCCTCCCTCACCTCGGAAGACAACCAGCCCATATCCCCCTGTACCACTTCGTTTGTGGTTTTGCTGTGGGCTGTTACGAATGGGCCAGCGCCGCAGTACTTCCCCGCATCACTCCTCGGCTGTGCGGCGAAGCCACTCGTGCGCCTTCGAAAACAGGCGCAATCATGTCGGCAACAAGTTGCGACAAAGCCTCGTCAGACGCTTCGCTCTCTGCGCATTCGGCGGCTGCCTGCGGCGGCTGAACTTCGGCGGCTGCCTCAACATATATTCCAGGCACTATACCTCAACGGCTCGTCTCCACGCTCTTCAAGGACACAGAGGCCCCGTCGATCGCAACGGAGTCCTCCTCTCTCCCCTCTCTCGGACTCAACGTGCCCGAGGCTATGAACAGCTTACGAACCCTGGAAAGAGTGTAGTGCGTGTTCCCACGTGTTGCGTTTGACCGTTATCGCTGTTGGGTATAAATAGAGCTGCCCAAGCGTTGTAAACCATTCCTGTTAGAGCAGCGAATCGATGTTGTCGCTCTGTTCGAGTCCTGTATTGTAACCTCGCCCGTTGGGGCATTGTTCTTTGGCTTCGGCTCACCTCTCGCTATGAAGTAAACAGTTACGTTAGCCTATCAGCTCTGGACCTCTTCCCGGCTGCAGTCGGCCTTCACGGTCGCAACAACTGGTTGGCAGCGGTCGGATGGCAACTTCGTAACACCTGAGGCCGGCGGTGCGAGACCCAACACCACGGACGTCAAGGCGGCTTCGGACTTCGCAGAATTCACGGCGGTCAAGGGTGAGTGCGGGACTTTTCTTCACTGAGTTTTACCAGGCTGCTGAGGATAGCTGGTAGGGCGTGTTTTTGTCGCGTGGGTTATTCGCGCAAAACATTTTTGGAGCAGTGGGAAAGCAGTACTCTAGACCGGCCATGAATTTGAAAGCGTTGAAAAAACCGCAGTTGTTGGAGCTTGCAAAAGAGTTGCGCTTGGATGTTACGGACGCACTGAGAAAGCCAGAGCTGATACAGGCTATACTCGCTGTTGGCGCTGACGATGACGAGCTGTCTGATTGCATTGAGACGATCAATGGCAGGGAGACCGCTAAACGTCAGGCCGCCGAGGCAGAGGCTAACCGTCAGGCCGCCGAGGCAGAGGCTAAACGTCAGGCTGCAGAGGCTGAGCGCCAGCGTGAGGAACGCGAGGAAAGAAAGCGGAAAGAGGAACGCGAGGAGAAAAAGCGAGAACAGGAGCTCGAAAGGCAGAAACAAGAACAGGAACGCGAGGAAAGAAAGCGGAAAGAGGAACGCGAGGAGAAGAAACAGGAACGAGAACGGGAGCGACAGCATGAGCTGGAAATGAAGCGTCTAGACGTCGAGGCGTCTCGACCTAGGCGTGAGAGTGACAGGAGCGCGCCAAGCGTACAGTCTGCGGCGACTACGTTGCGAATGTGTGACCTAATGCGACCCTACAAGGTAGGAGAAGACATCGGTCTTTTTTTGGTCAACTTCGAGCGTACGTGTGAGAGGGCCCAGTTTAGCCGAGACTCATGGCCGCAAAAGCTGCTTACGCTTTTGCCAGGTGAGGCATCCGACGTGTTGGCCCGCTTGCCAAAGGAGGAGGCGGAGGACTATGAGAAAGTCAAGTCTAGCCTCCTGCGTAAGTACAGGCTGTCAGCAGAGGCGTTTCGCCAGAAGTTCCGTGAAGCCGAGAAAGCCAGGGGCGAGTCGTACTCTGAGTTCGCCTACAAGCTGAGGGCAAACATGGAAGAGTGGCTCAAAGAGGCAAAGGCCTTCGGAGAGCACGACAAGGTAGTTGAGTGCTTCGGTCTTGAGCAGTTTTACCGCCGCCTACCTGAAAACCTGAGACTCTGGGTGCAAGATAGGCCAGGGGTAAATACTGTGGATAAGGCAGCTCAACTAGCCGACGAGTTCATCGCACGTCGAGGTGCGCAGGGGCCGAAAGACGGTCAAAAAGAGTTCAGGCCGAGGCCTGATAAGTTAGGGCCGAAAGGCAGAGCTCCCTACGAAAAGAGCGGAGCAAAAGTGACCGAATCCGCGAATAATGAAACGGGCTCGGAAAACGAAAAGAGCGCAAACGCAGAGGCACAGCGCCGAAAAAAGGCTTTCGAAGCGCGCAAGCAGTCCGCGTGCTACAATTGTGGCGACAGGGCATTTCGCAGTTAGTTGCAAAAAGGGCAAGCTTGTCTTTCACATAGTACACCAGGATGAGGAGAGCAGACAACTTTTAGAGCCCTACGTACGCGAGCTTGCAGTTAACGGCAAACCGTGCCGAGTGCTTCGCGATTCCGCAGCAACAATGGACGTGGTCCACCCGTCCTACGTCGAACCGCACCAATTCACGGGCGATCGCGCGTGGATAAAGCAGGTCGTAGAAGCGCAAAGCGTGTGTCTTCCGATCGCCAGGATAACAATCGATGGTCCCTTCGGAAAGCTCGAAACCGAGGCCGCTGTCTCTCCCAGCCTTCCGGCGCAGTATCCGTATCTTTTCTCGAACAGGTCCGATCAGCTACTGCGCGAAAGGGGACTCGTTTTCGGGGAGGGGATAGTGTTCGCGCTGACGCGCTCGAAGGCTCGCGAACTCGGAGCGAAGGCGGCGGTTGAAAGCAGGAACGATTCGCGAAGAAAGGAGCTCGAGGGAGAGAGACTCCAACGGGAGAACAAGAACCTAGAGCACGAAATTCAACTCTTGCGCGAAAAAGCGAAGTTGAGAAACCCAGAGTTAGAATTGTTGCTCGAAAAAGACCTCGTTGTGGAGGAAAGCACCGTGCCAGCGCTGCCAGTAGCAGACGCTCGGGAGCGCGAGTCGGAGGCGACGGTTGCGGCCGAGAAGCGCGTCAAGGTTGCGGAGAGAGATAACGACGGCGCATTAGCTCAGACTGTCGGCAGAGGGCAGTGCGTGTCCACTGAGTGCGATAATGTGTCGGCGTTTGTATTGGAGATCTCGGCGGAGTGTTCGGACGATTCAAATTCGCGGGAGGCCTTGGAAATGGCTACCGACTTGAACATGAACATTTCGCGAGATAGCGAGGTTTCGCTGGAGTGCGTAAACCATGGGGCTACCGAAAGACAACACGAGTCCGCTGAAACGGATGTTGTTCCTTCGGACGGTAGCACAGAAACGAGCGATGTGGTGGCAAAGCCAACAGTCGAAGCAGCGAGCGGTTTGCACAGCTCAGCTGGGAGTCATGACGATCTCGCCACTGAGCAAGCCGATTCCGTCCTGCCAACAGCTCAGGTAGCTGACCTCGAGCAACAGCCAGCCGAGCTCGTAGAGATTCAGGTGTCGCGGGCGGCTGAGCCGTCTTTTGAGACAGGGCAGCTTGGATCTAGCGTAGCCTTGACAGCCGCAAAACAGAACGAAAACACCCTTCGGTGTTCGCTTGCTGAGGCTGTCGCCGAAAGCGCTAGGGACAACGAGGTAGTGACTGCTCAAAGCTACCAGGTGCCTAATGAACACGTCGTGCCCTTTTCACTCCAAGCTGATGCTCCCGATGATAGGCCAACATCGGCGGAGCTAGTTGAGGTTGCGGTGTCGACTGCGGCTGAGCCGAAGTCGGGAACCGATCAGCCTAGAGGAGAGAACGTAAACACGTTCCGATGTTCGCTTGCCGAACGCGTTCGCGAAAAGGCGAGCAAGAAGGATAGAGGGAAAACTTCCGCGCGTGCTTGTGGCGCATGTTTCAGTGCAGGCACGCGAAGGGGCAAAGCCGTGAGCTCGCATCGCGCCAGGGGGACGCCGCCTCCAAGAAGGAGTGCGCGCCTCTCGTTTGAACGTTGGAAAATCTCGTTCGCTCCTCCGCGCGCTCGACTGTTGTCGAAGCGAACGGCCGGTGTCCTCTCACGCGGTCGCAGCAGCGTTCAGAGAACAGGTGCACCTAAAGTGCGATACAAGAAGGGGAAAACTCGGAGCAATGATGAGAGCTCGAATCGCAGCTCTCAGCGCGAGAAGTGGCCTGTGGATGCCTGACTTTCTCAATTTTATTGTTTTTCCTGGAACAGGTTTCGCCCTTTACGATTACATTTCTTTTTGTGTGGGACATTTCCAATCACGCGAAATGTCACCTGTCAGGTTTGTCACTTGTCTAAAGTACTGCTGGGCCAAAAACATAACTAGTGTAGTTAGTTATTAGCGTACTTTTTCGCAACTGAAAGCCTGGTAGATCTTCAGTGTTGATTTGTCTTCGCACTTGCCGGCGATGCGGTTGTGTCTTCCTGTGTTGTTCTGTTGCTTGCCTGAGCAAGCCAGAGACGTTCTTGGGGAGCCACTACTCGTCCAGTGACCCGCCCAGTGAAGCTCCAGCACGGTGTCGTACAGCCCAGGCCTGGAGTCGAGCGTCTGCCGAACACTTCACTTCGACAGTATCCCTCCGGACAACGGTTGTAGACCCTTATCCATCGGGATCTCGGACCCCCGGCGGAGAAGCTGTTACGAATGGGCCAGCGCCGCAGTACTTCCCCGCATCACTCCTCGGCTGTGCGGCGAAGCCACTCGTGCGCCTTCGAAAACAGGCGCAATCATGTCGGCAACAAGTTGCGACAAAGCCTCGTCAGACGCTTCGCTCTCTGCGCATCCCAAGCAGCATTGGCCGATAGCCAATCATTGGACGCCCCTTGGCTTCCCTTTGGCTTCCGATAGCTTGGCCAGACGCCGGCCTGTACGCAAAAGCCATTCGTGGACAACGAGCGCTATACGACCGGCCTTGAGGACAAGCATTGGCCGGTGCGCAAAAAATCACACTGGACAGCCGATAGCTTGGCCAGACGCCGGCCTGTACGCAAAAGCCATTCGTGGACAACGAGCGCTATATGACCGGCCTTGAGGACACGCATTGGCCGGTGCGCAAAAAATCACACTGGACAGCGCGCTCATTCAGACGTAATTTTTGATCATAACATTTTATGAAGAGTAGTAGCCTATATGTGACGCAGGTATTTATGAGTGCCTTTACGCACGTCTTGGCATTTTCTTGTTAGTTGAATGACCACTCAAGTTCACTCAAAATATTACTGAAGTTTGCGTGTTTTTGAATTTGTTTTCACGCGCAGCGCACAACAAAAAAAAGTAGTTCCAAATCATTTTCAAGCTTGTGTCAAGTAACACATTTAAGTAAAAAGTATTGGCAGGTGTAAATGCCGACAGCCTTGCCTGTTGTTGCATATTGTTGCATGAAGTCTCACTGTAGAGCACTCGTGTGCGTTATTTTGCGTGTGTACATGCGCACCCGGCGCGCAAGCAGCACCACTCGAGGGCAGGACTGCGGTCGTTGCCCGCGGCGGTCCCCCAACGGATAACGACGGTTAGAGCGCCGTGAACAGGCCCCAACGCAGCAAAAAGTAGTTACCTAAAGAGCCACAGCACGGTGCCACGAAACAAAGCGTACTTAAACTAAAGTGCAGCTTATTCAAAACAGCGTGAGAGAGAGTGTTAAACGTTCAGTAGGAATTGGTCATTTGTGTTACCTAACACAACGGTGACCGTCGAACTATTTCAGCGTTGTGCCTTTGCGCGTTCTTTGAACCCGCGGCGGGTCCGGTGGACAGACGCGTTGCACCGACGGCTCCGTCTCTTTTGTGGCATTGAAACTGCGGTAGCACTCCTGTACGTGTCTGTGAGGTGCGTTTTGGTGTCGGTGGCTGTGTGAAGTATACCTGACTGGTGGAATAACATCGTTTGCCTGCTACGGCCGCCGCTGAAAACGTAAGTCACCATTTCATTTTTCTTTTCGCGGTGCGGGAGTGCTCGCGCTAGTTCCCGCCAAACCTTCAGCTGTCGTTTATAACTGGCGCTCGCGAGTGCTGCTTAGTGTTATGTTGTTGGTTCTTGCGAAGAAAAAAGTGGTCCCATACATGTGCTTCCAATTGTGTGACGCCAGTTCTAGCTATCCTTTTTCCGGCTTTGTGTTTTCCGAACAAGCAGCCGTGCTCCCACTGCAGTTTCACGACGTTCAGCATGCGTTGAAGCAAGACTCGTGTACCGTATAAGAGTTGCGGATGTATTAAGCTGGCTTAGTTAAACTCTAGCTATAAATGAAGCTTTCGTTTGATTATTTTCTTGAGCAATGTAAAGGTATTGTCGAGCGACAAAGTAATTACACTACCTCTGGGATTCTCCGTGGGTTCCGTTCGCGTCTTCCGCGTCTGACGGGGCAGAAGTGAGCGAAGGCACAACAAAATTTCACGGAACCGCTGGCGTGTCGCTTTGTCTATTGGACTTTTTATATTACTTTGCGCTACTGCAATAAGAGTGAAGCCTATTTTCGGCGAAATTCCGGACTGTTTTCTCAAGAACGAGCAAAGTAACTGCTATCGTAAAACGCAGTATTGAAAAATGAATAGTGCAGTACGTTTTATGTTTCATAGCGAGTGTTAACAAGCTAGAACTTTAGGCTGAATATTTTCACACGGACATGTTGTAAGGCTTGTATAGGTGCTGTATTTAGTAAGCAGCGTGAATTTAGCATTATAGTGAACTATTTTTTTTTTACTTATTACAGGCGCTACGACGCACAGGTGTTTCCCGTGGACAAGTGGCGGATGCAGCAGTGACAAGCTTTTCAAGCTGGGCTATTCTACAATAGTACTGTTCAAAAACATATTGTGGTCTTGGCAGGTCGGCGAATTACCGGGAATGAGGGTCCTGTTTTCATTTACCTGAATGCTTCTGTATTGTAGGCACCTCAAGCAGTTAAACGAATGATAATCGGTTCGCGCTTCATGAGCAGCGCTTTTTTTAATTTTTTCTCGACTGTTATTTGTGTTTGCTTTCATGTTTGTGTTCGTATTCTTGCCACTGTTAAGTCAGATTTCTCCTATATTTGATGTGCATAATAAAAAAGCTACACAGAGAGACCCAGTGTGTTGTGTTGCTCAATTGTTTTTGGCAAGTCACGTATTTATAATTGCTTCGCAAAGTTGATGCAGTTTGCTTATTGTCCTCGCGGTCCCATTTCTGTTTTATACATGCCATTGTACAGGAAATTATTTAACGAGTGCGCATTAAATAAATAATGCGCACTCGTTTAATAATTTCCTGTATACTGGCATGTATAAAGCAGAAATCGGGCCGCGAGGCAACTCGTAAAATAAGCATTGGTCATAAGGACTGGCCACAAAGCCAAAAATGTGCATGAAAATAGCGTGGGGTCCACCCATTGGCATTATCATGGCAAGGTACTTTGCCAAGCGTTGTCCAATATTGGCCTTCCAGGGCTTGGCCAATTGTTGGCTTGTCACCTTTCCCAAACACCAGCCAATATTGGCGGCCGAGGTATTGCCAAGCTCGGACACATTGGCCACTGATGTTTTGCCATGCTTGGGCTTGGCAATTTCTGCTGCTTGGGATTCGGCGGCTGCCTGCGGCGGCTGAACTTCGGCGGCTGCCTCAACGGCTCGTCTCCACGCTCTTCAAGGACACAGAGGCCAACGTTACTAGAACAGAGGCCCCGTCGATCGCAACGGAGTCCTCCTCTCTCCCCTCTCTCGGACTCAACGTGCCCGAGGCTATGAACAGCTTACGAACTCTGGAAAGAGTGTAGTGCGTGTTCCCACGTGTTGCGTTTGACCGTTATCGCTGTTGGGTATAAATAGAGCTGCCCAAGCGTTGTAAACCATTCCTGTTAGAGCAGCGAATCGATGTTGTCGCTCTGTTCGAGTCCTGTATTGTAACCTCGCCCGTCGGGGCATTGTTCTTTGGCTTCGGCTCACCTCTCGCTATGAAGTAAACAGTTACGTTAGCCTACGGCTTCTGGACTTCTTCACGGCTGCAACAGCGGCTGGCCGCTCGCATCATACACGCTACCACTCGTATGTCGGAGGCCACGGAGATCGGATCGGGTGCCCCGGCCCGGTCGCAACAGGGCCCTTAGGGCCAGTCTACCTACCGCCCTCGTGATTTACCTCCAGGCCCACGTGGGTCTCTGGTTATGCACAGAACCGAATTTTTGAAAGTTAATCCTGATACCATGACTCCTTCCACCTCCCCTTCCACCTTGTATTTGTTGTAGCCCCAGAGGGCTGTATGCTTCATTATAGCCGCGTTCCGTCTTCCTTTCGTCATAAAGGGGAACCTCGTACGTCTGCATGTAATCTTCGCTGTCGTTCATTTGTACCCCTAAATATTTATACTCTTTCACCCGTGGTATTTCTACTTGTTGCACTGATACTGTTTTGTGCTCCGCGTCATTGTTAAAGACCATGATCCCCGATTTTTCTCTGCTAAAGGATACCCTATAGGTGCGTCGCAGCAGCAGTATGGGGGCACCATCTAGGTTGACTAACGGTAAACAAGGCTCCCCAGCACACATGACATCATTGCAGACGTCACAAAAACACGATTTGGCAGGAGAATCAAAATTTTAACTTAAATTGATTAATTTGTCAGTGAATAAAGCATCGTTTGCTTCCTGACAAGTGCTCGGAGCACCACAAACACGAAATCTTTCGACAAAAACAAATTTGTATTTTGTCTGCATGGCCCTTTTAAACACGCACACTTTCAGTCTGCCCTTTGCATTAGTGAGGGTGGGTGGCACGCCATTATCGCTCTCGGGGAGCACATTCCTGTCCAGTAGTGGTCTGCCATAAATTGTAGATGTACGAGACTGCCGGTGGGGAGCCTCCTCATTCCTCTCCTATGCGAGTGAGCAGCAAGTGGGCTGCCATTGCCTCGTACCATTTGACCACTGAAGCGATCAGGGTTGCTGCTCCCGAATTGTTATTCTTTCTGTGTAAACAAGTTGCATGTCTTAAGCATGGAACGCAAAAGTTATGAGAACTTTTGATTAGTGCAATTAAGCTTGATCTAGTAGTTGTGCCTATTACCTTCTCATCAGATGGCGAGCTTCATAAACAGCTTGATATATTGGTGATGGCTCGCACAAGTACTAGCCACCTCCATGTTCGATGAATCTGTACTATGGAATTGGATACCAGATGAAAACATTGACCGCACTTAAAGGTTAAAGGAACATACTACTGGGCCCATCTGTTTTGCAGCTATCCCTTCAAATATTACGTTTCATACATGACTAGAGCAAGCTATATTGTAAGGCATAGGTGTTATGCTTGCTGAATGTATAGTAACGTACATTGTCTCAATCATCACTAATTAAAAGGAAGAAGGGCATTTGAAATATTTGGTGAAGTACAAGTCGATTGTGGCATGTACAGAGGGCCACAACATAAACCGGACCAAGCGAGCGGTACGCAAAAACTGTCGACGCAACACCTTCCGGCCCGGTCTGTGCCGTCGAGGTAGCTAAATGTGTATGCGGGTCCCTCCATAGTTGGGCACTGCATGTCAATTTTCTCAAGTTAGGCGGCAGGGCCTTGTTTCTCTTTAAACCGGGCAGCACGTTGTGCTGCACGCAGAGAGCTAGAGCGCAATGATTTTTTTGCAGCGACAGCATGCGGCATGTGCGGCAGCTGTGCAATAATTCGGGTTCAGCTTCAAGATAATATTTGCAGGGGTGGAACAGCTGCGCCATTAGTGCCACTGAGCGCCAAACTTGTTTACCTATGCTGAACCGCCTCTATTTCTCCAAACTTGATAAGCGCCATCCTGTGCCTCAGAACACAAAGTGAGCCACGAGATACGACTGTTCTGGTGCTCCATGCCCGAAAACTTGGAGGAAACGTCGTGTTTTCAGTTTCAGTGCGGTTATGGTTTCGGTTTCATCAGGGCTATGAGTGGCTAGAAAAGTCAGTTTCATCAAGGCTATGAGCGGCTAGAAAAGTTGGGCTTTGCTTCGCCTTCTCTGCCTTCACTTAGCATTTATTTGTGTCGCATTTGCACGGTTTTGTTTGCTGGTGCCGGCCGCTGTGCCACAATCAATGGGGAAGGACCAAAAGTGAGTGAAATCTTTTTCTGTCACATCGCAAACATTAAAAACGGAATAATATTTGCATGAAAAATTGCAGATTATTGGGGGTGAACTTTAATGTAGTTGATCATTTTTAATGAGTGCAGCTGCATGTAATGGACAAACAGGGTCTTTGGCGTCTTGCCCTTGCTTGTTAATTCGTTATAACATTTTCAAGCGCCAAATATTTAAACAGGGGACAAAAGGAACAGACACATGCGCAAACTGCCAACTAGTACCAAAAAGTCGTCAACATATTGAAAGACTTTTACAACCGTTGTCTCCTTCAGTTAACCTGTCAAGGTGTGCCATGACAAAGCTGCTCAAAACAGGGGCAACGCATGAGCCTATACTTACTCCTTGCTTCTGGGTGTACACCCCCCATCCCACTGGACATATACTGATTTGGCACTTGGAAACCTTATAATGGATTACCAACTAGCTCGAATCCACACGTTGTTTTGTTAATTTGGTTTGCCTTTGTGGTGAGGTAATTACTCATTTTCGCGTGTGAAATTTGGGGTTAGCTTTGCTTATGTGGGCATTAATTATGCCTTCTAACATGCTCTCGCTACGTAGTCGGCGCACGTTTGTCGACTGTCGCAGCCCCGTGATGGGCGAAGACGTTAAGCTATGTTCTGCTTCGCACGCACTGGAACTGCTGTTTGATAGAAAAAAATGCAAGCACTTTGTTTTACGGAATGCCGCCGTGAACACTGCCATCTAACGGACATGAAGCGAAGCCTGTTATCTGGTCCCCTTTGACTGTGTGCGTGAGGTTTACCTTTTGAACGGTGATAATGTGGCGCACTCGCTGGGCCGAAGGTAGATAGCTCCACATATTGTGAATTTCCAGATATAGTACAAAAACTGTGTTCCTGATTTGGAGCAGCTAGAAAGGCCGTTTGGCAGGGGGTTGGCATGGCCTATCTTGCTGCTCCAAACCTGCTCCAAAAGGCTTTTCTGGCTGCCTGCTTCAAAAGGCAATTTTTCCTGCTCCCAAGACTGCTCCCAAACACATGTACAGGTGCCCCAAAAATAATACGGAGCACGGGAGCGGTGGCCGGAGAGCGCAAAACTGCATGCCAGCGCGATCTATGCGTAGATGCGCCGCAGATAGCGAGAGTGCGTGGGCTCATCCGGCTGTCCACTCTCGATGTTCTGACGCTCGTCTTATCGCCGGCTCAAGCGAAGCCGCGCTGCTGCCACTCCTGCTCGACAGGGGCGCTTTCGGAGCTTCACGAAGGCCTGTTTACGCAGAGCCAGCGAAGAAAGCTTCGTCTTCAGCGAGGTCCGCTTTCTGCTTCGTCATGAATGCCACCGGTTTCACTATGGGTGCCTGCCGTGCTTCGCGATCCGCTTGATTTTGAATCATGTGGCTAGTGTAATGCCTGGCTCAAGCTAGCGCATAAAAATGAGCAGAAAACAAAAATTTCATGCTCGTACTGGCTGCATTGCTCCGAAGGTTCTAAGCGCCGCTCAAGAGAACTGAGAAAGTGAGTGGAGCAAAGGCCAGTTGCTTCAAAACAAATTGACTTCATTATATCAAATTCCATGAACTGCAAAACTGGGAATATATAGTGAACAAAGCGAGGGCTTTCCGACAATATCTCGCCCTGATTAAAAATGAATGAAAGGTATTGAAAATAAAACAAATAATTGAAACAGAATTTCTTGACAAGAAAAAGGGTTGCTTCAGAATTTGCTTCAATGGCAACCACCCTTGATTCATTTCGCCGAGAATTGTTGCAAAATATGCTCAATCGCTGCCTTCTCAAGCCGGGACACGCTTCATTTTCAAGTGAATTTGTGTAGGTTTGTGTCTCCCGCGTAATAAAGTATATTTGTGTTGAAGTAACTGTAGTCCAAAGGTATCACTTCCCATTTTATTTGATCGCTCATTTGTATCGTTAATGCAATGCAGCCAGTACGCGAATGAAAATTTTGTTTTCTGCTCATTTTTATGCGCTAGCTTGAGCCAGGCATTACACTAGCCACATGATTCAAAATCAAGCGGATCGCGAAGCACGGCAGGCACCCATAGTGAAACCGGTGGCATTCATGACGAAGCAGAAAGCGGACCTCGCTGAAGACGAAGCTTTCTTCGCTTGCTCTGCGTAAACAGCCTTCGTGAAGCTCCGAAAGCGCCCCTGTCGAGCAGGAGTGGCAGCAGCGCGGCTTCGCTTGAGCCGGCGATAAGACGAGCGTCGGAACATCGAGTGGGGACAGCCGGATGTGCCCACGCACTCTCGCTGTCTGCGGCGCATCTACGCATAGATCGCGCTGGCATGCAGTTTTGCGCGCTCCGGCCACAGCTCCCGTGCTCCGTATTATTTTTGGGGCACCTGTACCCTGTTCCACCCCTGTATTTGCGTTAGAACCTCTGTTAGTATCATTCTTTTTTTTTTTTTGGCTCTTCCGTAGATTGGTATTTGAGCAACTCGATAAATCTTCACGTGTGACTGAACGGTCACCAATCACTATATATATATGTGACAGAAAAGAGAGCTAATATTAAGCATTATTGTGCCGTTTCTCTTCGAAGTTCACTAGACACACAGGGCGCAGATTTGTGTCCTCGTTTCATGCGTAGTTTTCTTTTTCTTTTTTTCGTAATGTACCAACTAGCCCAAGTTTGTATTCTACTTACCTTCTAAGTTCGTTTTTCCTTCAAGAAATCATGTACATTTCCATTTTTACAACAATGAGACGTGCTAACTCTCCCAATTATGCATTTTTGTGCATATGCAAGGCATTGCATGGTTTTGGATTCATGATTTTTTTTATTCCTATTTAGGTTTCTTTTCCAGGTTTTTTTAGTTTTGTCTCCGTCTTGTGATGGTGGTGTGTGAGGCGTGTTTGTTTTCATTTTTATTATTTCTTATTGTCTTAATTGTGTCTTTTCCGGTTTTTAAAGATTTCCTTTGACCATCACCTTGAAAGTACTATCACCTTGTGAAATCTCTATTTACACTAATATAGCGATTAAATGCGTCAATTTCAGAAACTATGAATCTTGTGCAGGCGCAAGGCACTACAGAGTTGGTGCGGGGTACTTGATATCAGACAAGAATGCTTACGTATTAAAAAGAGCGCCTGACAAACATATCGCCAAGCTGCATGGGGCTACGACTACAGCACATGCCGCACGCTGCCAGAAATCGTGCTGCTCGCGTGTCCTGCCTCGTTAAGGTACCTCCGGGTGTTACTTTCAGGAGGAACCAAGCGCTGCAGCCGAAATCTAGAAAATTCATATGCATCGACTGGCGAAGGACCCGCATGCATGCACTTGGCTATCTCCACAGCAGGTGCTGGGCTGGAAGGCATTGTGCCGATAGTATTAGCGTGCTGCTTGCTGGGTCCATTTTATTTTGTGGCCGCCTGTACGTGTAGCATTTGCTTACGTTCAGGGCGCTGTTCATCTGACAGCTTGATGCTTACGACAGGAATCTGCCATCCTGCTCTTGCCTGCGTGTCTACCTCCTCTATTGCCTGTTTGCAAGTCAGTGGCTAGCCCTCCTCTCCACCTGTTGACTTCCTCTCTGCTGCTAATCATTGAGCACAGTTTCGCAGCCACGTTTTTTTAGAGATTCTCATTTTGTGACTGGAAAATCTTGGGACCGCTAACCTAAAGTGACCAGACGTCCCGTTTAAGACGAGACATGTCCCGGCTTTGCGGCTGTGGTCCCACTGTCCCGGTAGCCTGCTTGTGTTTTGTCCCGCCTTAAAGTTTGGAAGACGGGTATCAATTGCCCTGTGCCACGAATAAAACGCTGGAGGAGTGAAAGAGCCAAAGAAACCGTTTGAGGAACTTCAAGAAAACAGCGCAGACGACGGGACTAAGCAAGAAACACACAACAAGCAGTGCCTGTGTTGCGTGTTCCCGACATCTGAGCTGTTTTCTTGAAGTTACAGTGTACGAACACGCCATTCAGCACACCCTTCTGTGTTTGAGGAACGGTTGGTGAATGTGTTTCAGCACTTCGAAACAAATGACGCACCAGTGGAAAGGGCATTTTCCTTGATCAATTAGATGCGGATTGCAGAGAAGATGCAGCTTCATTTGACCTCACTCAAAGGTGAATTTGTTCATGATGTTTGAGCGGTCATGTGCAAGCCTACAGACACATCAACAAAAATGAACTTATGAAGGCAATTCATTAAAGCAAGGAGTATCAGACCTGAAAAAACCTGGAGGACCTGAAAAAACCTGGAGGACCATGAAGGCAGCATGATGCAGATGTATAATACAAAGTGCAATTTGTCACTTAAGCCACGTGCTGCGTTCTTCCATACCCCCGTCCTGCTTTGGGGTCCGAGGATTATGGTCACTTTACGCTAACCTAAGTACGCTTCACACACACAAAAAATTGCACCGCACAAAACCAGACATCACAGCAGCATGTTCCTTCACCCTTTATCTTTGGTTTAAAGCTGAGGCGGCATTGTCATGGGGGAACCAGCTTAACGAGTTAGCACCTGTTCCATGAATTTGAAACAAGTCAGCTTCACAAAAGAATTCATAGGCCTTAGTAGTCATGACCACGGCACATGCCAATGTATTCTCATTGTGTGGCAGTTGGTTAATGGCAGATTGAATAAAAACAGCGTGAGCATAGCTTTCCATCGTGGCCTTTTCAAACTTCTCATTTTAATATCGTGTTCCTCTCCTGCATTCACAAAACAAGGCAAGAAGCTTTGTGGAGTAGCAACTGCATTCAGCAATTCTAACGTTGTCTGTACACAGAAATCCAAAGGAAAGTTCCAGCAATCCAGTGGTTAAACCCGAACATCCTCCAAACCCTCACATGACCAGTGTAGCAGTTCCGACAGAGGTCAATCACAAAATGAACCCTGAAGAGTTTATATGCTGAGCCCAAGGACACGAGTTCTATCCCAGCCGCGGGGGCTGTGATAGAGGCGAAAAGCAAAAACGTCCAAAAATGTCCAAATAAGCTCAAGGACACGGGTTCGATTCTCGAACGAGGCGGCCGCTTTTCTGATGGAGGCGAAAAGAGAAAGCGCCCGTGTGTACGAGATTTCGGCGCACGATAAAGATCCCCAGGTGGTCAAAATTAATCCGGAGCCCTCCACTACGGCGCGCCTCATCGCCTGCGTTGCGTCGGCGCGTTAAACCCTACAATCAATCAATCAAGAACGCTGGTGTGTAGAGATTGCGTTAAATATCCCCAGGTGGTCAAAAGAAGCCCAGGTGTAGCTTCGGCGTGTTAAACTCCTAACGTCTGAATCTTACCTAACCAACAAACAGTAATTTAAATCTGCAAAAACTTGCCTAATCAACCAAAGTGGTCATTAAAACAAGAGGAAAAAAAGAGGATGATTTGAACTTGCACCGTCATACTATCACATACTGAACCATCCCATACAAACGCCATTGAAAGACAATCTCTAGCACTGAGCTGGAGTGCTGCTGCATGGCACTCTTGCTTTCAGTTATTTTTTTAATTCTTACATAAAGGTATTAGTACTTCCAGGACCTTGCATAATCTGTTTCTGATTTGTTACTCTCATTTAGATAAATGTCTGTCCATTGGATTCATTTATTTTATCTCTACTTCATCAGTATTAAGTGTATGATACAAACAGTGGGGTTGTGCCTTTCAAATATTATATTTAAGGCCTCAGAGCATGTCAAGGGGTCATATATGGAGTTGTCGCAACAAGTGATCACGCCACTGTGCAAACCTGTCTATTTACACTGTTAACCCAATTTTAAGCATTATAGTACTTTCATTTCACAGAGTGCAGCACCACGATTGACCAGTTCAGGGTGGTCTGTGAGGTTGCTGCATACTATTTCTAGCTGCTTGACACAACAGAGACAGGAACAAGGTTTTTTTGTTTTCAGTTCCTGTCTAGTTTCATTGCCGTAGGAGGAGGAATAAACATTTAATTGAGCAGTCAATGTTGTTGGGTTGACCGCTGGGTGGGGGACCTCCTTAGTCCAGGAAGCCCTGGATCTTGGCAGCCTGTCTCGCCCGGTCTACCAGACGTTGTTGGTGATCCGGGTTGGAGCTGGTCAACCCATAGGCGTGCGCAGAGTTCTCGATTAGAGGGGGCAAAGTCTTATCGCTGCGCCCCCCCTTACAGCAACTCCTGACCTCTTCCCACTGAAGGCCTAAGGGGTCCGAACGCAGTGCAAAGAGGGATGGTTATAAAATTTTTATTTCAATGCGATGGAATTGCAACACATACAAATTATTTCTCAGCAGAAATTTTTACTTTAATGTGCTACATTGGCAAAATATGGACCAATTTGGGGCCCCCCTTCAGATGATTAGGGGGAGGCGGCCGCCCCCCCTGCCCCCCCTGTGCGCACGCCTATGGGTCAACCGACCCTCCCACTGCTGAAATGAGGGATTGGGAGATTGGGGCAAGGGATGGTGTGTGGCGACACTCCCATACCATGTGGTAGAGAGTGCATGGCTCTATGCAGAATTTACAAGTGTATGTGTACAATGCAGGATGCATTGAGTGTAGTAATGTACCATGTGGAAATGTGCTATAGTTTGTAACTGTCTGTAGATGACCCTGTCTTTGTGAGACATGTTGGGATGTGGAGGCGGAAAGGTTCTTCGTCTCAAGCGCTAGTGGGCCAGGATGTCACTGTACCTTCTGGGGATTATTTCTCGTGTTGGGCTTATGGAAGGACTGGCTGACATCCCAGAAGGAGGCGCCCGGTGTGTATAAGCTCGGGCTGTGGCATGAGCCGCCTCATTCCCTTCCAGTGATGAATAAGCCGGTGTCCACATGATAAACATTTCGGATAAATCAGGGTGGGCCGATAGAATTTTTGCTGCTGTTGATGAAATACGTCCAATTCGGAAGTTTCGACAGGCTGTCTGGTAGTCTGATATGATGGTGATATGTTCTTTGCCAGGGGTAGCTAGCTGCAAGGGCAATGGCTGCTTCTTTGGCGGTGTCGATGTCCTTAGCTGCAAAAAAATTATGTACCTTTTTCCGACTCGGTGTAGCACAAGACTTATGGCAAATTGAATAGGCATGGTTACTAACTTCAATTAGCATACCTACAAGGTATGCTAATTGAAGGTATCAAGGTATGCTAATTTAGGATACCTACAAAGTGTGATAAACCCTTATAATGTACTGCGTGAGCCTTGAAATGTTAAGGTTTCGGTTGTCTCGAAACTTCGCTCAACTCTTCGCTACGAAACTACGCTAACACCATCCGTGTCCAGCATATTAGATCTAGTGCTAACCTCATCACCCAATCTTGTTTCAAGTATAACCTACCTACCCGAAATTAGCGACCATTGCTTACTCAGCGTTACGTTAAGCTTACCTGCACGTACATCACCTAATTCAAGAAAAACAATTCGTAATTATGCAAAAGCGAATTTTGGTGCCATTAACAACGCCCTGGAGGAATTTATTGACCCATATATGGCCCATTTTAATGAACGTTCGGTTGAACAGAACTGGTCTATTTACAAAAGGAAGCTCCATAGCTTAATCGACACACACATTCCACAAAAAACTATCACCACAAATCGACATTACCCGTGGTATAACCAAACGCTAAAAAGACTTGCAAGCAAGAAACGCCGGTTGTTTCAAAAAGCACGATCATCAGGAAATCCTGAATCTTGGTCGAGGCTCCGCGAGCACACCAGAATGTTTAAAGAAACTCTTAAAGAAGCTAAAAACAAGTTTCATACCGTCACTTTGCCGTCGATGCTAACAAATAACCCAAAAAGGTTTTGGAGCATAGTAAACAAGACCGACAAATCTGCAATATCCTTACATGACTCTGAATTAACTCCTGTCCCGCCCAGTCAGTGTGCCGACTTGCTTAACGAAACATTCAGGCAAGCTTTTTCTCCCATCGGTAATGAATGCTTACCAGAATACACTTGTCAAACTATGCTTCAAATGGATCCAATCACTTTTGACTTTGATGGGATTGTTAAAATAATTGATCGCCTCAAAATCTGTTCTTCTGCTGGACCGGATGATAGTAACAGTAAAATACTAAAAAATACTAAAATTTACTCTGCTATTATTTTGTACAAAATATTTCAACAATCCCTGGAGACTGGAATCCTACCCGAGGACTGGTTGATAGGTAAAGTGGTTCCACTTCACAAATCTGGCGATAAGCACGTGGCCATTAATTATCGACCAATATCTCTCACCAGTATTCCTTGCAAGATCATGGAGCACATCATAGTTTCACACTTACGCGTTTCCTGGAATCATCGTCTTTTTTCACACCGTCACAACATGGATTTAGAAAGTTTATTTCCTGCGAAACGCAGCTATTGACGTTTACTGATGATGTATTATCCATTTTAGACAAAAGTTCCGAAGTCAATTGCGTTTATTTAGACTTTAGTAAAGCTTTCGATAAAGTACCACATAACTTGCTTCTAACCAAATTGAAAGCCTTGAATATTGACGCTAACATACTAATATGGATAGAATACTTCCTTACTAATCGCTCCCAGTATGTCTTTGCTAACGATCACTGTTCTTCTTCTATATCTGTTACATCAGGAGTTCCCCAAGGATCGGTATTAGGACCTCTACTGTTTCTAGTTTATATTAATGATTTACCTAATTCTATTACCTCCTCAATTAAACTTTTTGCTGATGACTGCGTAATTTACCGAGAAGTCAAAACTACTAATCACACCGTCTTACTACAGGCTGATCTGGACCACATCTTGGATTGGTGCACTAAATGTAAAATGAGTCTTAACCCAACTAAATGCAAAGTTATGCGGTTTTCGCGTCGAGCGGCGTCAGTTGCTCCCGCCTATAACATTCACAGTACTACACTATCGGTTGTTACCTGCTACAAATATCTTGGTGTACTCTTAACTTCTAATCTCACCTGGAATAAACATGTAACGTACATTATCTCAAATGCTAACCGCATGTTAGGTTAAAAATTTCAAAGCTACAACGCCGTCCGTGAAGCTTCTTCTGTATAATTCATTAGTCAGGTCTAAACTTGAGTATGCCGCACCAATTTGGAACCCACACACCAAATTACTAACGGAAGCACTTGAAGCGGTTCAGAACCGTGCAGCTCGTTTTATTTCTGGTAACTATAACCGTCTAGCTAGTGTCACCGCAATGAAAAACACATTATCACTACCCAATCTTGCATTGCGGCGCAGGGCAGCAGGTCTTTGCCTATTCTTTAAAATTTATCACCAGAACACAGACCTAAAAAATGCACTCCTAAACGCTCCCACTTACATTTCACGACGCATTGATCATTCTCGCAAGGTTGGCATTCCGCGCTGTCGCACTGCTGCATATTCCAATTCATTTATTCCCAACACAGCATCAGAGTGGAACCACCTACCAGCATCAATTGCGCTTATCAACGATTTTGACGAATTCAAAAGACGTTTGAATGACCTGTATTCCATCAGCTGAGTGAAGTATTGCATTCTCTGTACAATGTTTCATATATTCCGTTAGTGTACTTTGTCTTGTAATTCTTTTTCATGGGTCATCTGTTGACAGTAGCATTCATAGGCGTGCGCAGAGTTATCGTTTAGGGGGGGCAAAGTCTTACCGCTGCGCCCCCCCCCCCCTTCCTCCCCTTACAGCAACTCCCGAGCTCTTCCCACTGAAGGCCTAGCGGTCCGAATGCAGTGCAAAGAGGGATGGTTATAAAATTTTTATTTCAATGCGATGGAATTGCAACACACAAAACCTGAGCAGGAATTTTTACTTTCATGTTTTAACATCGGCAAGGTATGGGGCAAATTTGGCGCCCCCCTTCAGATGATTAGGGGGGGGCGGCCGCCCCCCTTGCCCCCCCTGTGCGCACGCCTACGGTAGCATTTACACTTTGTGATTGTCATGTCGTACGTGTTTCATTACGATATGAACACGCTTACAGGTTTTTGGTTGTATTACTATCTTTTTTCCTTTGCCTTGTATACGCATTGCCAAGTTATCTTACGTTTGTCCTTTTTTTGTGTTGTACTGCTCATGTACCAATCCCCTCAGTAATGCCCCTGGGGCCATGAGGGTATCTTGAATAAATAAATGAATAAATAAATAAACTCTAATTTTTTTTTCTGGATGGCAGCTAGGACTTCGAGCTAGCTAGTTTTACGTTTGTACAGTTATTTTGCTACTCCTGCATTTTGTTTTCGATGTTTTACATACATCTGAATGAGCGACTGCTGAAAATGCAAAATCAATTCCTTACGATATGCGATAACTTGGGCATTAACAAAATTGCATTAAGGGGGGACACTGGTCTTGAGGACATTTTTTTTTATTTTTTAACCTATGTGCTTGAGATTTACAGATTGAGTGTATTTCAACATCCTGAGCACAAATATGCAGTCAGTTTTCGTCTATGGGGTGTAAGTTTACAGTTGTGGAACATGTTATGTCACTCCGTTTCGGGCAATTTTTTCATTATGTACCTATGAAATACCCAAATAGCTTTTATTCCTTTGTGCTCTAGAAGGACCAGGGAATGCAACTATACCACTGCAGTAATTTTAGCATGGTTTCTGCAAACGCTGTAAAATTCGTAAACGTCAGGTCATCAATTTACAATGTTTTTGTAAAACTAACTGCATAAAATGTTGTGCCAGCAAAAAGAAATTCTGTACTTTTGTGGTTTTATTGCACTGTTCAGTTCATAAGCTTTCGAATGCAGTAAAAATGATGTAAACGAACCAGTACATCCCAAGATATTGTACCCAACAGCTGACCATGTGGGAAAAAAATTGGTTCTGAGAAAACAGGGCATGAAGTTTGCAAACATAGGCAAAAATGGTCATGTAGGCGACTTCAAAGGGCGACAGCTTTGTGAATACTTCTGATACAGCTATGATATTTTGCAGGTACATTCTGTGGGACCTGTAGACTGCAAATAAAATTAATACAGAAAATTGATTTTTTGGCAAATTTTCGGTCCTCAAGACCAGTGTCCCCCCTTAACAAAATTCTTGCATGATAAGATTACTTGAACTGTGCTGTGAGGGATCCTGTTCCACAGCGTCGGTGGGAGGTCGTTTCTAGTCCGTAAATGTTTTTTTTTTTCTTTCAAGCCGGTAGTGAAAGAGTGGCATTGTTTTGTGGTCTTCGTATTACTCTTGTGGAATCCTGTGTGGTCACGGGGCGGACAGGACATCTCGTTTATGAAAGAACGGACAGGAGAATGTAGGTTACACCAACATTTGCACCAATGGACACTGCTTGCTTGCTTTAAAATGAGCGTTCGCTCTAAAGATGGCTTTGCCGCAGTGTGTTTAAAGGGGCCATGCAGACAAAGCACAACTTTGGTCCCTGCATGGCCCCTTTAAAGCGTCCATGCAGGCAAAATACAAGTTTGTTGTATAAGTCAAATTCTTCTAAGACAATATTACGAGAAGAGCCATCCGCTCGCAGGAGTTGCGCACCTCGGGAGCCCGCCCATGCCCCGATTCCCACCGTTCTACCGAGTTCCCTTGTCAACACTCACCGATTGTCGCTCGTGAGAGGTTGAAGTCGATGACGCAGGCGACGACACCGCGGGTGTGTAGAACGATTCTTTTCTTGTTGTAGATGAACACTGCCGTCTCGTTGGAAGTCATCTTCACCAAAACGTTGTCCATCTGTAGGTCGCGGTGCTCGAATTGCATCGCTTCCTCGGCTATGGCCACAGCCAGGATAACTTGTGCCACGATGCTATGAACTTGATCGACGCTTTCAATCTGGGGGGAAAGGGCGCCAGCTAATTTTTCTCCAGGTGAAACGCGGAGACTGCGCTCACCATCACGTCGGAGAGACGCACTCCTCCAACCGCGTATTCGACCAGCAGGAAGGGCTCGCTGTCGCACATCACAAATCCTGCAAAAGTTGCGCGGTTGAATGAGTACCACAATGTCGAGGGCTCCGCCGACACTCACCGAGAGGGCGGGTGCCGCGCACCGCCTTTTGGTTCTCGACGAGCACGCCCGGGTACGTGTCCCGGATGCACTTGGCCCTGCAACACGCTGCTGCTGGTGCACTCAAAAGCGCTACCATCGCAAGGCGTCCCTGCTTTGCTATGCATACAATACAAAAGCGAACCGTGCCACTCAACTAGCTTACCCGAGTAACTTCACAAAAACATCCGTGCGGAAATCGTCACGATGTCTCAGGTTGTTCAGCTCCCTGTGAAAACATCGGTACAGAGGACCTCAGAAAGCAGCGTGGAAAAGCCGCACGTCTGCGCGCAAGTTAGTTCATTACATTGATGATCTGTAAAGTAATAGCTGACATTCTAGCATTACTGGGCACATCGCAAGTGAAACGCATGTGGGACATACTACATTATGTTGTTTTCTTAGATTTTAGTGTTGCGCTTGCAGGAAGGAGCAGCAAATTGGCCGCATGTCTGCCTGCTTCGCTGTAAGTGTTAGCAAAATGCGACAATCTTCTGGTGACCCTGCCACGTAACTTCTCCTCTCTTCCCCTCCCACCTCTGACGCTCGGCCCTCCACTCGCTTTCAGCCTCCCATGATGAATGCAGTAGAGGTATGCCCTACTCAATTCAATCTTCACGCAGTCCCACATCTTGCACGCCATCTGGAGGGGCAGCATGCATCTTTTTCTGTATGTTTTGTTTTTTAATGTGCTTGGAACGGCACAAACAAAAATCTTATCTGTTACATCTCGTCTGTTTTCGACACCGTTTTTGAGACACTTTTTTAATTAACTACGCAATGTGTATTCCTTATTAAACGAATGCTAGTAGGCATTGCTGTTACCTCGGTTATGCACTTACATTTAACTCAAATATGCCCGAGGTTTCCTTAGTGCTGAATACAGTGGCAGATCCAAGGGGGGAGGGATGGTTGAGCGATCACCCCTCCCCCCCAAAGCCACCTACTAATCCACACCCATCGACGCTGATTTTTTTTGCGCGTGCATATTTTTAGGGGAGAAGCACCTCAGAGGCTCAGACTGTCGGCGTCTCCTGTAGTCACTGTACTAAAACAACTGGACACTCGTTTTCCGACGCCTCAAGCTAACGCGTACTTTTAAAGAAAAGTGTATAATGGATAAAACCGGTTCGAAATTAACATGATTTAAAGATTTGCGGAATGCTCCCTGTCCGCTTCAACAGTCGTCAAGCACAAGCAGGAGCTGTTTGTAGATGGGTTATAATTTGTGTTACATATGAGATGTAATACCCACCGGCTCTCGGCGCTAGGCGTGATCGGGTCAGGTGGTCGGTCGAAGAAAGAAAAGGCATATGTACTTACTTGCAGCATGGTGCCGGGCCTCATTGATCACCGAGGACGAGCCCCCGGGGCGAGGCGTGGGGTAGTGGCAGGGGTAGTGACCCCTGCCACTACCCCAAACTGGGGCAGATGGGGCATGCAAATTTCTTAAGTTCAGTTCAACGCAAGAGAGGGTGCCACCACCTCATCAACCGCGCGATTGCTCCTTCCACCAGCGCTTCTCCGGCGCCCAATCAGCGCGCGCCGTGTGGCAAAAGAGAGACTTACAATCTTTGAATACACTTATACAATGCATGCTTCGCTCCTCCCCAGGTTTCACGTTAGTGCAGATGGCCCGTTTTTTTCATACCATGGGGGATCGATTCGCTGCCCACGCAGAGCACTCCTCGCTTCTTTTTGTTTGGCGTGATCAGAGTCCTTCAAGGCTTGAAGGACTCTGGCGTGATATTAGCTGATGCAACCTCCGCCTGAGCGCACCAATCGCTTTTTGCTCACAGCCAGTTTTTCCTCTTCAAAGAGCGTCACTGCGACCGCAAGGAGGGAGCCTTTTTTAAACTGGTCACATGGTTATTGGCAATATGTTGGTGAAAAAGTAGTTGGTGTGCATCTGAGAACAAAACATGACATTTTGGTTGGTTGCGCCTTTCCCCTGCCATCCTCAAAAAGGCACCTGGATCTGCCCCTGGCTGAATGATGTGGAGACATGTATATGAGCCATGGCGGCAGCAGTCTTAGTACTTTGGAATGGTCTTGCTTATATTTTCATTTATGCTTATGTTAAACCCTGCAATCAAGCATTTGATTGATTGCAGGGTTTAACACGCCGACGCAACGCAGGCGATGAGGCGCGCCATAGTGGAGGGCTCCGGATTGATTTTGACCACCTGGGGATCTTTAACGTGCGCCGAAATCTCGTACACACGGGCGTTTTTGCTTTTCGCCTCCATCAGAAAAGCGGCCGCCGCGGCCGGGAATTGAAACCACGACCTCGTGCTCAGCAGCAACGCCTTAGCCACTGAGCCACCGCGAGCGGGTGCGTGCAAGCATTTCACGTTGTCCGGGCAATTGAATTGCGTGACAGGTGGACAGACGGACGGACCTAACTTTTCGCATTTAGGTAGCCCAGGAAGCAGGACTAGCTCTGGTCCAGGAAGGATTACCGTTTTAAAAGGACCGTGAAGGCAAAATGCACATTTGGTTCATTAAAAAGACTGCTTTGTCCCGATAACAACGGTACCAATTTTATCACCAACTTCAAACAAATAATCGAGATATTAGAAAAAAAAAAAACGGATGAAGCAGTGGCGATCGAGCTCCCCAGTCACTTTCTGGCTGCCGCCAAGAAACATGATTGGGCGATTGCAGTGGGACTTCCAGTTCAATTTTATCATATCACTCGAGTGCTGATGAGCAGTTAACACACTAGTAACTATGTTTTTAGTGTTTTAGTCTGTTACATCGCATCGTGAGAAATTAAAAGTTCAATATTTCTTGAATTTTATTTTGTTTTTCTATTAGAAAAATTATTTCGAGGCTGGAATCGAGTTGAGAAAGTTAAGACTGGTTCTTTTGAAATGAACATGGTTGTATTTTGTCTTCAGAGCCCCTAAATAAGCCGCATTCATTTTAAAGCAAGCTTTCTTTCGCTGTTACCAAGAATTTCCTGTAGGTCATCGTTTACCTTGTAGCCAAGATGTTTCAGCTTATGGAAACTGTTTCGTTGAAAGAAACAAACAGTTCTGCCATAGCGGCGAGTGTGAACACCAGCTATATATCATAGGCGAAGAACTCTTCTGAGTACTGGTTGCACAATCTCCTCTGTTGAGAACGACTCAGCCGGCCAATTATTTTTCGTGTGGCGACATGCCACACACAAAGGGGCACAACACACGCCTTTGGCGTCCCGTGGGCTGAGCTTACCCGAGGGCGCCATCGCTTTTGGGGCTGCACCCCTCCGCAATTACATATCCTGACCCAGGCGCTTCGTTTTGTGTGAGCACCAATGCGTTAGGACAGGCATTGAGTCGTGAATGTTTTTAATAGTGGCACGTCCAAAGGTTGTGCGCCTTTGTTCGCAGGCAACGTACCTGCAGGCATAACAGGCAGCACGGCGCGGGCCGGAAAAATTTGGGGGGGAGGGGGGGGGGTGCTGAAGCCCGGTCAGCCACCACTGGCTACACCACTGTAGGTCACGTAATCATTCAGACGACCTGCGCCTACGCGTGCGTATAAGGGCGAAGGGGCGGAGCATAACAGCTGAGCACATGCCTACAAGTTCACGGGTTGCCGGTCTTACCTTGGCTTGTTACGGGCATTTGACTAAGGAAGCACCTGTGCCCAGATAATGAAACTCGGCTCTCTGAGCGATTGTTAAGTGGTGACAAACTGGATAGTTGGGCAAGTTGGTGGGTGTTCGTCTTGAAATGTTACAGCGCAAAACAGACGAAGGACTGTTTGCACGGTAACACTACGACATGTTCACCTCACAGCGCCCAGCGTACGTGGCACGCTGGGCGCTGTGGTGTTTGATACATGATAAATTGATAAATTTGATGCGTGGTGTTTAAGACGTCAGAAAGTGACGATAAATCGCGTTAAGCTAATACCAGAGCCCAGAGTATTTTTTTTGATACCCTGACGAAGTTTTCTTATGCAAGTAGTTAGAAAGGCGCTGGCGGGGGCCTGCTGGCAGCTCGAGAAAAATGATGGCACCCAGGCAAATGACGGCACCCAGGCATTGGGTATCCGGCACCCAGGATACCCAACGGCACCCCAACGGCATTATTTTACTCGAAAAATTGAGTATTTTACTCTCGTCTTCAATTTGTGGCCATTTTCTTCTTCAGAAAATGTTTCTAGACCCAAATATTCTCTTGGTTGTCATGTTCGATGCCCGCACACTTTTTAGCGTTGCTTCAAATTTCTGTGTATCATGTTTGATACAGTGGGCCTTCAGTGATGGTACAATTTTCGTATCACTTTTGGTATGATTTACAATACAGCTTCCAAGCATAAACATTTTACTTGTTTGCTGTTCTTTTGATTTTTTAGGGGCTGAAGTTAGGATTGTATTGGACCATCGTGGCCGGCAAAGATGTCAGCGATGTTTGGAACTTGTCAGAAAGCGACTACGAAGATTACATTCCACTAGCTGTCCCGAACCCCTTCGAGACCAGTGGGGATGTCCGTACATACAACAAATGGCAAAAGTAATTGCTCAAAAGCAGTCATACAAACAGCCCATCCAACAGGTGAAACTGACTGCAAGGCCAAAATCCACGTTGACGTCGTCTCCTCTGCACTTGTTTGTGTGTACAACAGTTTTATGTGGGGATTGACCAGCGTAACTATCAGGGGTCGCTGTTCAAGTACACCATTTGCTCCAGGTGCTGGTACATGTATCTCATAAACCATGCTATCTTCATCGGCGTCGTGAATGAATGGAATGTCCACAGGTGCCATAGCCGTTAGTTGAAGGAGCGGCCACTCAAGCTGAAGACATTCATTGCCAGCATGTCGGAAAGCCTGATCTTCACAGGAAAAGCACCAAGAGGAAGGCCGACCAGTCGTCCTTCTCTTTCTGTGAAGAAGACGAAGGTCTCTGGTCTCGCCCAGACAGCCCAGAGATGACGTTCGAAGAGATAGGGGTTGGGCATCTTACACTTGTGACGAGCAAGCGACTTCGATGGAGGAGCTGTGTACCAAGCACTAGCATGCTTAGCACAGTTGTGTACGCGAAATGGAATGGCACTCTCCGCCTGAACATGAAACGCAACTGCTTCTTCGAAATACCGCAAACCAAGTTTCTGCAGCTGGCAAAGAGATAGCAGAAGAGCCCACTCTGTCATATATGACACGTTTAATAATTTTTGACTGGTTTGAAATTTCATTTTGGTTTTTGCATGAGTGAAGTCACATTAACCCTTAGTAAAGGTACACATGTTTGTGGAATTTTTATTTGCCTGGAAATATGTTTGGGCTTAAGCAGTGTGTGCGTGTCCGATGATAGGACTGAAGCGCGAACGAGAAATGAATGAATTACTTGTACAACTTGTGTACTCATTTCATAACCATGCCCATCAATGTATTAACAAAACATCATTACGTTGATGTGAACATCGATAAGCTTAAGCACAAGCATCATACAAAACCTCGCTTCACATGGATTGTAACATATGTCTGTGAAACCTGCAAGCTCTTTTTTTTGCAATCTAACACCTTATACTCGATAGTAAAACAAATAAGGTTAACACTTGTTGGTGGATCTGTATCGCAGGTAAATACCTATACAGGTTTGTTTTAGAAGGATTTGAAGGCCGATTTGAAGATATGATAATGTGATGTTTTCTCTTTTTCGCTTGTTGCATTTGAGAGAAAAGAGCGAGTGGCACGGCAGGCCAGGCTACACACGCAAAACACAAGGTATTTCGCATGAACTCTGTGCCAACCTGGCGATGAGCACCTCCGAAGCCAGGCCAATCGTTGACTTGTTGACTGGCACAATCTTGGCAATCCAGCCGCCCTGAGGCCCGCCCAGCATGAACACCTCCGAGAAGTGAGTCTCAGTCACGAACACGAACACGGTGTCGCTGCGGAAAGCCTTTTCAGTCACTGACTGCGGTGCGAATTCGGCAGCTCCTACCTGAGGTTCATGACGTCGCTGAACTTGAGCGCCTCCTTCTGACCGCAAAGCCTGAGCAACTCGCTTGTAAACAGCGGGTCTGAGCAGTCCGTATCCTGTGGTGGCATAGACACGTGTCAGAGCCGCTGACCCACCAACAGCAGCGACGCGTACCTTGGAGTCCTCTGAGCTGGTGGACGAAGTCAACTTGTGACGTGGCTGGGCCCCTTTGCTGCCTGCGAGCAGCGCATTCGGAGAAGCAGTAGCGGGTTTGATGCAGTATACCTGGCAGGTCCAGGGGAGAGTGGGCACACATGCAGTTCACAAAATTGCCGTGCCATCATCCCTCCTCTACTCGCCAGGCGTAACCACTGCACTGATCTCCCCCACAAAAATGTTCACTCTGGATCTGAGGCTGGTTTGATGTATCCGTAATTTTTTAGCATGGATCGCACTGCCAGCATGAGACGATTTATCGAGAGCTTTCGGTCCGCTCTCCTCTGCCTTGGCAGATTTCATGTAGTCTCTCCAATGGAAATTCATTAGCAGTTTACGGGTGGGAATTTCATACAGGTGTGCATGATGCGTGACAGGAACCTATATGGCATTTAGGATACACGCATTTTAAATATTGGGTCTTGGGTCCGATCCTTAAACATAGACAATGCGCCTCTGATGGAGGCTTAATAAAATCCCAAGTTTGAAATCTTGCATGTCCATGAAATTATCCTGCCTTGACTGACCTCTTTTTTACCCTGTTCAACAAGTTGCAATGGCTTTCTTTCGTGCTTTTGCTCAGCGTGACCTGAACTCTGCCCTTTCATTCTTGCTTTTCACCACTGCGAGCCAATGCTTGCACTTCCGCTGTTCTTTTGACTGACCGACCGAATTCGCCATGAACGCTAGACCGCTAGAGCTATAGACTTGAAATTTCAGATGTACATGCTGTAGGGGCTCACTAAAAGTTTTTTTTTTCTACATTCGCGCCACTAAGAGAGCGGGAAAGGCTTCAGTGCTTTCTTTTTTCAAAATTGGTTAAACTGATTTAAATTACAGGTGTTGTTCACCAGTTAGTTTTGCGTAAAAATGGCCCCCATAAATACCCAAAAACCAGTTTCAAGATTTTGTCCCGCCAAAGCTGTAAAAGGGCGAGCTGAATTTTTGAAATTACACCCCTATCGTGTCAAAATGGCTTAGATGTGATATCAACGCTCAGCTCTAAGTACCTGCCCTAGAGGCTTAAAATTTCGAAATTCATTCCTGTCATGCAGTAGGATTAATGAAGTTGTTTTTTTTTTATATTGCACCCCTAATTGTGAATAAAAAAGCTAAAATGATTGTTTTGGAAATTTTTGATTATATCGCAGGCCCGCTAGATGCCATACTAGTCCTGAGTTACCAATATCTACAGGGTCTATTCGTTTCACCTGCACCGCGTGAACCAGTTCAGGCGGTGCCGCACTTCGCCGTTCGTTTCAGCGGTGCAGCTCGCGGCACCTGAACCGCGCCGTTCGATTCACCGGTGGTGCCGACGGGTGCAGGACGGGTTCATGGCTTTGCCTGCACTCCCTGCCGAGGAGGTGCAGAGGCAGACGAAAAATGTGCAGGTCTGGTTCCGCCGATGGCGGAACCCGCTTTGCACCACTGTGAACTGGTTCAAGAGGTGCAGGCTGAATCGAATAGACCCACAGAGTAATTTCAGGGTTTGCCCTAAACAACACCTAACGGGGCGGATCTATATCTGGGACACGTTCTTACGGGTCATATTAGGTCATTCTGTCATTACTTACGTGCCACTGTCCTCAATATTGATAGAGTCATTGATGTACACACCCTGCATCGTCGGGCGCAGTAACAGCTTCATTATAGCTTACACATGCGTCCCCCTCCGAGGACGCTTCTTCGTGCACCATTCGACCCGTACGGGAAAGGAGGCTGTGTGTGTGCGCGCCCTATTAGACAGTTCGCATCAACTTCGCATCAACTCAGCTCCTGGCCCGGAGGGCGTAACTAATGAAGTACTCCGCAATCGGGATGACAAATCGATTCCATCGCTAACGCGTTAGATGAACAAGTGCGCCAAGGTGATTGTGATTTTTAAGCCGAACGAACCTCTCGCACTGGAACATCTACGCCCCCTTCGTTTACACCCCGTCTCGGTAAGCTCATGGAGATCATCATACACACCCGACTGTCAAATCACGTCATAAACGCAGAGCAATGCCCCCCATACGACGTTAGGTTTCCGAGCCGGTTTATCTATACTCAGGATGTGATGCTCAGGCTCCATCATCACGCCATACGACCGTTCTCCTGGCAGGTTAGACTCATCGGCAGTGCTGGCACTGGATCTGACCAAGAACGTCGGCCACGAGGCCATTCTCAAAGGATATTACGACAATCTATCAATACTGGAGTGACTGGAGCACGCACCAAAAACTATATAAGGGACTTTCTTTCGGACAGAACGGCTATCCTACTGAGGCTCATATGTATATATATATATATATATATATATATATATATATATATATATATATATATATATATATATATATATATATATATATATATATATATATATATATATATATATATATATATATATATATATATATATATATATATATATACGCACGATAATAGGGTTTGGAAATGAGGGGCTCGTTAGGAAATACAGACCGCCGGCGTTTCTTTCTGTATATATATATATATATATATATATATATATATATATATATATACGCACGATAATAGGGTTTGGAAATGAGGGGCTCGTTAGGAAATACAGACCGCCGGCGTTTCTTTCTGTATATATATATATATATATATATATATAAGGTTAGTAGAGACAGAGACACACGAGAAGGACATTGAAAATAAAAATAAAAGTTTACTGACGTTTCAGGGAGAGGACTCCCTTTCTTCAGAGTACAAAATAAGTTCGTTTCAGAGCTATATATATACAAAAAATGTAGCAAGGGCGAGGGCAAGGTGAAAGGAGGGAGAGTTTGTACAAATGGATCACGGTTGGTGGGTAGCAAAAGAATGGCGAGAGAGCGGGAAAATAAATTATAAAAATGATAATATGTACACACAGTCACGCGGTATGAACATGGGAAAAAAAGTGAGAGAAGAACCAAACACAGAGAGAAAAAATAAATAAATAACAAGGTAATTTTCCTCCCCCGTGGCAACGGGGGTCAAAGAGGGGTCAAAACAAGATATGCCCATGCAGGTGTTGGACATGGGCGAAAAGATTAGTCACGCGGAACAGAGACGTTCCGAAGAAGATATACACCCGTTCTAGGAATCCGGGTAAAGTCATTGAAACAAGAAACACGTGGCTCCTGTTGGTGGGAGGCAAGGGTCGCGCCCAAGAGCAGTAGGGCAGGCAGTTTCGACAGGAATGAGTGTACATTGGTATACAAAGAGCGGGGAAAACAAATTAACAAGGTAATTTTCCCCTCCCTCGTGGCAACGGGGGTGAAAGAGGGGTCAAAATAGGATATGCCCATGCACGTGTTTGACATGGGCAAAAAGATTAGTCAGGCGGAACAAGGAAAAGAAGATACGCAAATGCACACAAAGGATGAAGATCTGCCCTTACACACCCGTTCTAAGAATCCGGGTAGGGTCATTGAAACATGAGACACGCGGCTTCCGTTGGGGGGAGGCAAAGGTCACCCCAAAAAGCAGTGGGACAGGTAGTTTCGACTCGAAATGAGTGTACATTGGTATGAAAAAAAGAAAAAAGAAATAAGGTCAAGGTGAAACAAGTCATGAAAAGAAAGAGAACAGGCAGGTGCACGCGTATGACGCGGCAGCAGGTGGTATTCATCTGGGCGGCGCATTGTGCCAGTTCAGGGAATGCCGAGGCGGTCAGCAACGAATATTAGAAAACAACAATACAAAAAGAAAGAGGACACGAAAGCAATCACACACGCTCGCGTTCACAAAAAATAATTACAAGGTGAGAATAACAAAGCTAAAAATGGTACTGCAGCCTTCTACCCAGGACACAATGTCCAGACTTGTTCATCAAATTAGGTTCAGTGAAGCCATTGTGCTAAAAAACGTCGTGCTAGCATGAAACTATACCCAATTGCGGGAGCTCGCCAACTAATGGGAGCATATTATTGAGGGAAAGAAATGAACGGCATAACTCCAGGCTGAGAAATGCAGCCGAAATTTTAATCGCAGGAAAGACACGTTAATTTCCCATAACTTTCATTTATGCCAAACGACGCTGATTTAAACTTATAGATAAGGTAGGACTCACGAACCTCGCGATCGTGATGCGTTTTAAAACTAGATTCAAGAATTGTGGCCTTCAGTTGTTCAAAAGAATGACCAGGAGTGTTAACATGCTTTGATAGAGGCAAAGAAGGGCAGGTTTTTGCATGAGAGCGGTGATTGTTAAACCTCAAACGAAAGGGTGTTTCAGTCTGGCCGATGTATTGTTTGCCGCAGAGGGTGCATTCCAGCAGGTATACGACATTGGCGGAATCACAGTTAAAGTTCCCTTTTACATTAACATAATAGTCTGAAGCTGTGCTGGTGGCGCGCTGTGTGGTGGTCATTTGTGGGCATACCTTACACCGTGGTTTGTTACAGGGCATGCAACCAGTAGTCTGTGGTCGGCTGATGCTGGATTTAGTGAGAACGTCGCCCAAATTTTTGCTGCGTCTATAAACAACACGTGGCGGCTCGGGGAATATTCTCTTTAGGCGCTCACTTTGAGCAAGGATATTGTGATGTTTCCTTAGTATGGATGCAACTTTCGGAGAAGAGGCCGAATGGGTCAACACGAGATTTGTTTGTTGATTGGGTTTTGGAGCTTTTTTTCGAAGAATGTCGGTGCGGTTCAATTGGTTAGCTCGTGTAATCGCGTCATCGATCACCTGCTCTGGGTATTTTTGATTCAAGAGCGCGGTTTTTAGTTCTCTGCAGTTAGAATCGAAATCCGCCTGGCTTGTGCAGATTCGCCTAAAACGGTGAGATTGGCTATAAGGTATTGCAGTTTTGCAGTGCCTGACATGGCTGCTGTGGAAGTGCAAATACTGGCGCGTATCCGTAGGTTTCCTGTAGAGATTAGTCTGAAGTCTGCCCTGAGAAACTGTGACATTAACATCCAGGAAATTTATGCTGTGCGCAGAGTAGGAATGAGAGAGGGAGATGGTAGGATGCGCAAGGTTAAAAGCCTCAATAAACGCAAGTAGTTCCGTTTCACCGTGCTGCCAAATCATGAATATATCATCTATATACCTTTTGTAGTACAATGGCTTCAAATTTTGGGTTTCGAGGAAGTTTGACTCTAGACATCCCATAAAGATGTTCGCGTAGTTGGGCCCGATTTTGGTTCCCATTGACGTTCCGCTGACTTGCACGTAATTGACACCATCAAACTCAAAATTATTAAGTTCAAGTATAAGGTGAAGGAAGGTTTCAAGGGTGAGAGAATCGATAGGTTTGTCACCCGCGGACCCCTCATATGCACACGATACAGCGGTGATCCCATCGGCATGCGGAATGTTAGTGTATAGCGACACGACATCTAGGGTAACAAGTAAACAGTTGTCAGGAATTTCCATCTTCATGATATCCGAGAGAAAATCATTTGTATCCTTAATGAAGGATGGAAAGCTGGGGGGAATGTCGCGAATGAGAGAGTCGACATAGCGCGAGAGGTTTTCGGTGACAGTACCAATGCCAGAGACAATGGGGCGACCTGGGTTGTTATTTTTATGAATCTTAGGAAGAAGGTAGAATCTACCGGCTACTGGGCTTAAGGGGATAAGAGAACGAGCAGTTGTTTCAGTTATTTCCTTATTTTGAACAAGCTCAGTGAGTTTTTCTTTGACAATTAGCTTATAATCATTAGTGGGATCGCTAGGGAGTACTTTGTAGAACGCAGATTCTGATAGTTGTCTATGAGCCTCGTTGACATAGTCAGCTTTGTTGAGGATCACGATGGCGCCTCCTTTATCGGCCGGTTTAATTACTATTTCGGGGCAACCTGCGAGTTCCTCCAGGGCTTTCTTTTCCTTGTTTGTGATGTTACAGCGGAAAGGGATTTGCTTTTGGTATGCAGCTCGTACATCGCGATGAACGGCTTTAATGTACATGTCGAGGCATGCATCGCGCTGCGTGGGAGGGGTCCAGTGCTTATAGCTAGGCAATGCGGTTTGGGCTTCGTCGGTTGGAGGACGGTCATGGAAGTACTCTCGCAGTCTCATATTTCTGGCGAAGTTGTCTAAGTCCTTAAAAAGTTGAAATTCGTTAAAACCGCCAGTTGCCGGGCAAAAATTCAGACCTTTTGACAAGGCGCTCATCTGATCTGGTGACAGGGTAATACTAGAGAGGTTCATCACATTTCCGGTGAGATTTTTGTTAGTTTTAGTAGCCTCGGGAGATGTTACAGAAGAGGAATAAAAATTTGGATTTGCGTTGGCAGACTCACTAGTACTGGCACTGATGAGAGCTTGTGAATGGTTAGTATTTGGCGCGTTTAAGGGGCGATTTTCATGTGCATTCCCAGATAATGGACAGTCATTAGTAATGGGGCTAACTTTATTCTTGCGGGTGTAGTCATTGCTAGGGATATTATCTCGGGAAAATTTGCGGACTTTTGTTTCGGATATAGCGGATGCCTTTTTGGATTCGTAGCTGTGTAGAAGGCCTGATTCTCTTTCGCTTAGCTCCTTACCAAGAATTTCCTCTTCCTGACGGAGGGAATGGGACATAGTCTCGTAGTGATCTAGAATTATCTGTGTTAATTGCAAGGATGCGTTGTCTAGTACTTGTTGCCACTTTTTCTTGTTGGAAGGGGACAGTTCGGCAGTTGCAGGTCTCAGCCTAACCCTCAAACCCATGGGAGCTACCTCGGCAGACAAATACTGTGAAAGTGCGGAAACGTGCATTTGCGAACGTATGCGTTTTTCAGTAATCTTTCTTAATTTTAGGAACAGTTTTGATACTGGGTAGGAAGCTGCATTACCGGGTTTTACGGATCCTAGTCAGTTTGTCGGCGCAGACGACACTTTCTTCCGGAGGTTGTACGAGGGATGGGCTGGCTTCGGGGCGTTAGAAGGCAGTGCGGACTCGCTGCTGGCGGTTTCCCGTGGCTTGGTTGTGCTTGGGGCTCCGGTGGCTGCTGTCGATCTCGTGGGCGGGCGCGGCAGGCTCTGGGCGCGGCGCATTCTCGGGGTTGGGCTGCAGGCGATGCGTCGGTGCTCTGTGGCCGTGGCCTTAGGAGCACGTACGGGTGGCAGGCTGCGGTGTGCGTCCGGGGACTCCGGGGGCAGGTCCCTGGTGCTCGGCGCAAGGTCCGCGGCCACGGTGGCATGCGGGGCTGGCCCGTTGGCCCGTGTGTCCGGGGACGTCGGGGAGGGTGTTGAGCTGGAGGGAAGCAGAGGCAGCGCTGGGAAGTCACTGTCGTATGAGGACACTGCGGGAGCCTTGGTGGCGGTGCATGCGTCCTTGCGCCATCCAGGAGGGTTGCAGCGCTTTTGCGTGAAGCAAAGCTCGCGGATGTGGCTAGCCAGGACAGCCACACCCTCAAAGCTGGGGTGCAGACCATCAGCGGCAAGGACTCGGCGGGCGGGGAGGTGCTGGAAGCCGTGGTCAATGAAGCGGACACAGCGAGAGTGGCGGCAGAATTCGCGCAGAAGAGAGTTAAAGCGTCGTGCTTTTTCGTTGCAGCCAATGGCAAAGCGGGAGATGCGGTAGTCACGGCGGCGGTTAGCGGAGCGCGGAAGAATCAAGCTGGCGTAGATGGTAGAGATGTTAGGCCGAGATTGAAGAATAAGGTCAGTCAGCGAGCGGTAGTCACAAAAAGCACGTTCAGCAGAAGAAGAGCTCAGGTCATTAGTACCGACATGCAGAAAAACGGTGTTAGAGCAAGCAGGTATGGAGTCAATGAGTAAGCGTGCGTCAGAAATGCATGCGCCGGGTTGCGAAATAAAAGCAGGGGTTCCAACACAGAGCGGGTCGAAATGTTCAAAAAGGTACTTAGTCTGTGAGTCACCGATTACAACACTAGACGGGGCGGTCTGCGGGAACTTCCGGATGGCGTCTTTCTTCGTTGTCCTGGCAGCGCTCATGGTTTGTAGATAGTCTGGAATCAAAAACTCACACAGAGCGCGAAAAAATAAGGTTAGTAGAGACAGAGACACACGAGAAGGACATTGAAAATAAAAATAAAAGTTTACTGACGTTTCAGGGAGAGGACTCCCTTTCTTCAGAGTACAAAATAAGTTCGTTTCAGAGCTATATATATACAAAAAATGTAGCAAGGGCGAGGGCAAGGTGAAAGGAGGGAGAGTTTGTACAAATGGATCACGGTTGGTGGGTAGCAAAAGAATGGCGAGAGAGCGGGAAAATAAATTATAAAAATGATAATATGTACACACAGTCACGCGGTATGAACATGGGAAAAAAAGTGAGAGAAGAACCAAACACAGAGAGAAAAAATAAATAAATAACAAGGTAATTTTCCTCCCCCGTGGCAACGGGGGTCAAAGAGGGGTCAAAACAAGATATGCCCATGCAGGTGTTGGACATGGGCGAAAAGATTAGTCACGCGGAACAGAGACGTTCCGAAGAAGATATACACCCGTTCTAGGAATCCGGGTAAAGTCATTGAAACAAGAAACACGTGGCTCCTGTTGGTGGGAGGCAAGGGTCGCGCCCAAGAGCAGTAGGGCAGGCAGTTTCGACAGGAATGAGTGTACATTGGTATACAAAGAGCGGGGAAAACAAATTAACAAGGTAATTTTCCCCTCCCTCGTGGCAACGGGGGTGAAAGAGGGGTCAAAATAGGATATGCCCATGCACGTGTTTGACATGGGCAAAAAGATTAGTCAGGCGGAACAAGGAAAAGAAGATACGCAAATGCACACAAAGGATGAAGATCTGCCCTTACACACCCGTTCTAAGAATCCGGGTAGGGTCATTGAAACATGAGACACGCGGCTTCCGTTGGGGGGAGGCAAAGGTCACCCCAAAAAGCAGTGGGACAGGTAGTTTCGACTCGAAATGAGTGTACATTGGTATGAAAAAAAGAAAAAAGAAATAAGGTCAAGGTGAAACAAGTCATGAAAAGAAAGAGAACAGGCAGGTGCACGCGTATGACGCGGCAGCAGGTGGTATTCATCTGGGCGGCGCATTGTGCCAGTTCAGGGAATGCCGAGGCGGTCAGCAACGAATATTAGAAAACAACAATACAAAAAGAAAGAGGACACGAAAGCAATCACACACGCTCGCGTTCACAAAAAATAATTACAAGGTGAGAATAACAAAGCTAAAAATGGTACTGCAGCCTTCTACCCAGGACACAATGTCCAGACTTGTTCATCAAATTAGGTTCAGTGAAGCCATTGTGCTAAAAAACGTCGTGCTAGCATGAAACTATACCCAATTGCGGGAGCTCGCCAACTAATGGGAGCATATTATTGAGGGAAAGAAATGAACGGCATAACTCCAGGCTGAGAAATGCAGCCGAAATTTTAATCGCAGGAAAGACACGTTAATTTCCCATAACTTTCATTTATGCCAAACGACGCTGATTTAAACTTATAGATAAGGTAGGACTCACGAACCTCGCGATCGTGATGCGTTTTAAAACTAGATTCAAGAATTGTGGCCTTCAGTTGTTCAAAAGAATGACCAGGAGTGTTAACATGCTTTGATAGAGGCAAAGAAGGGCAGGTTTTTGCATGAGAGCGGTGATTGTTAAACCTCAAACGAAAGGGTGTTTCAGTCTGGCCGATGTATTGTTTGCCGCAGAGGGTGCATTCCAGCAGGTATACGACATTGGCGGAATCACAGTTAAAGTTCCCTTTTACATTAACATAATAGTCTGAAGCTGTGCTGGTGGCGCGCTGTGTGGTGGTCATTTGTGGGCATACCTTACACCGTGGTTTGTTACAGGGCATGCAACCAGTAGTCTGTGGTCGGCTGATGCTGGATTTAGTGAGAACGTCGCCCAAATTTTTGCTGCGTCTATAAACAACACGTGGCGGCTCGGGGAATATTCTCTTTAGGCGCTCACTTTGAGCAAGGATATTGTGATGTTTCCTTAGTATGGATGCAACTTTCGGAGAAGAGGCCGAATGGGTCAACACGAGATTTGTTTGTTGATTGGGTTTTGGAGCTTTTTTTCGAAGAATGTCGGTGCGGTTCAATTGGTTAGCTCGTGTAATCGCGTCATCGATCACCTGCTCTGGGTATTTTTGATTCAAGAGCGCGGTTTTTAGTTCTCTGCAGTTAGAATCGAAATCCGCCTGGCTTGTGCAGATTCGCCTAAAACGGTGAGATTGGCTATAAGGTATTGCAGTTTTGCAGTGCCTGACATGGCTGCTGTGGAAGTGCAAATACTGGCGCGTATCCGTAGGTTTCCTGTAGAGATTAGTCTGAAGTCTGCCCTGAGAAACTGTGACATTAACATCCAGGAAATTTATGCTGTGCGCAGAGTAGGAATGAGAGAGGGAGATGGTAGGATGCGCAAGGTTAAAAGCCTCAATAAACGCAAGTAGTTCCGTTTCACCGTGCTGCCAAATCATGAATATATCATCTATATACCTTTTGTAGTACAATGGCTTCAAATTTTGGGTTTCGAGGAAGTTTGACTCTAGACATCCCATAAAGATGTTCGCGTAGTTGGGCCCGATTTTGGTTCCCATTGACGTTCCGCTGACTTGCACGTAATTGACACCATCAAACTCAAAATTATTAAGTTCAAGTATAAGGTGAAGGAAGGTTTCAAGGGTGAGAGAATCGATAGGTTTGTCACCCGCGGACAATGTCACAGTTGTCACAGTTTCTCAGGGTCACAGTTTCTCAGGGCAGACTTCAGACTAATCTCTACAGGAAACCTACGGATACGCGCCAGTATTTGCACTTCCACAGCAGCCATGTCAGGCACTGCAAAACTGCAATACCTTATAGCCAATCTCACCGTTTTAGGCGAATCTGCACAAGCCAGGCGGATTTCGATTCTAACTGCAGAGAACTAAAAACCGCGCTCTTGAATCAAAAATACCCAGAGCAGGTGATCGATGACGCGATTACACGAGCTAACCAATTGAACCGCACCGACATTCTTCGAAAAAAAGCTCCAAAACCCAATCAACAAACAAATCTCGTGTTGACCCATTCGGCCTCTTCTCCGAAAGTTGCATCCATACTAAGGAAACATCACAATATCCTTGCTCAAAGTGAGCGCCTAAAGAGAATATTCCCCGAGCCGCCACGTGTTGTTTATAGACGCAGCAAAAATTTGGGCGACGTTCTCACTAAATCCAGCATCAGCCGACCACAGACTACTGGTTGCATGCCCTGTAACAAACCACGGTGTAAGGTATGCCCACAAATGACCACCACACAGCGCGCCACCAGCACAGCTTCAGACTATTATGTTAATGTAAAAGGGAACTTTAACTGTGATTCCGCCAATGTCGTATACCTGCTGGAATGCACCCTCTGCGGCAAACAATACATCGGCCAGACTGAAACACCCTTTCGTTTGAGGTTTAACAATCACCGCTCTCATGCAAAAACCTGCCCTTCTTTGCCTCTATCAAAGCATGTTAACACTCCTGGTCATTCTTTTGAACAACTGAAGGCCACAATTCTTGAATCTAGTTTTAAAACGCATCACGATCGCGAGGTTCGTGAGTCCTACCTTATCTATAAGTTTAAATCAGCGTCGTTTGGCATAAATGAAAGTTATGGGAAATTAACGTGTCTTTCCTGCGATTAAAATTTCGGCTGCATTTCTCAGCCTGGAGTTATGCCGTTCATTTCTTTCCCTCAATAATGTGCTCCCATTAGTTGGCGAGCTCCCGCAATTGGGTATAGTTTCATGCTAGCACGACGTTTTTTAGCACAATGGCTTCACTGAACCTAATTTGATGAACAAGTCTGGACATTGTGTCCTGGGTAGAAGGCTGCAGTACCATTTTTAGCTTTGTTATTCTCACCTTGTAATTATTTTTTGTGAACGCGAGCGTGTGTGATTGCTTTCGTGTCCTCTTTCTTTTTGTATTGTTGTTTTCTAATATTCGTTGCTGACCGCCTCGGCATTCCCTGAACTGGCACAATGCGCCGCCCAGATGAATACCACCTGCTGCCGCGTCATACGCGTGCACCTGCCTGTTCTCTTTCTTTTCATGACTTGTTTCACCTTGACCTTATTTCTTTTTTCTTTTTTTCATACCAATGTACACTCATTTCGAGTCGAAACTACCTGTCCCACTGCTTTTTGGGGTGACCTTTGCCTCCCCCCAACGGAAGCCGCGTGTCTCATGTTTCAATGACCCTACCCGGATTCTTAGAACGGGTGTGTAAGGGCAGATCTTCATCCTTTGTGTGCATTTGCGTATCTTCTTTTCCTTGTTCCGCCTGACTAATCTTTTTGCCCATGTCAAACACGTGCATGGGCATATCCTATTTTGACCCCTCTTTCACCCCCGTTGCCACGAGGGAGGGGAAAATTACCTTGTTAATTTGTTTTCCCCGCTCTTTGTATACCAATGTACACTCATTCCTGTCGAAACTGCCTGCCCTACTGCTCTTGGGCGCGACCCTTGCCTCCCACCAACAGGAGCCACGTGTTTCTTGTTTCAATGACTTTACCCGGATTCCTAGAACGGGTGTATATCTTCTTCGGAACGTCTCTGTTCCGCGTGACTAATCTTTTCGCCCATGTCCAACACCTGCATGGGCATATCTTGTTTTGACCCCTCTTTGACCCCCGTTGCCACGGGGGAGGAAAATTACCTTGTTATTTATTTATTTTTTCTCTCTGTGTTTGGTTCTTCTCTCACTTTTTTTCCCATGTTCATACCGCGTGACTGTGTGTACATATTATCATTTTTATAATTTATTTTCCCGCTCTCTCGCCATTCTTTTGCTACCCACCAACCGTGATCCATTTGTACAAACTCTCCCTCCTTTCACCTTGCCCTCGCCCTTGCTACATTTTTTGTATATATATAGCTCTGAAACGAACTTATTTTGTACTCTGAAGAAAGGGAGTCCTCTCCCTGAAACGTCAGTAAACTTTTATTTTTATTTTCAATGTCCTTCTCGTGTGTCTCTGTCTCTACTAACCTTATTTTTTCGCGCTCTGTGTGAGTTTTTGATTCCAGACTATCTACAAACCATGAGCGCTGCCAGGACAACGAAGAAAGACGCCATCCGGAAGTTCCCGCAGACCGCCCCGTCTAGTGTTGTAATCGGTGACTCACAGACTAAGTACCTTTTTGAACATTTCGACCCGCTCTGTGTTGGAACCCCTGCTTTTATTTCGCAACCCGGCGCATGCATTTCTGACGCACGCTTACTCATTGACTCCATACCTGCTTGCTCTAACACCGTTTTTCTGCATGTCGGTACTAATGACCTGAGCTCTTCTTCTGCTGAACGTGCTTTTTGTGACTACCGCTCGCTGACTGACCTTATTCTTCAATCTCGGCCTAACATCTCTACCATCTACGCCAGCTTGATTCTTCCGCGCTCCGCTAACCGCCGCCGTGACTACCGCATCTCCCGCTTTGCCATTGGCTGCAACGAAAAAGCACGACGCTTTAACTCTCTTCTGCGCGAATTCTGCCGCCACTCTCGCTGTGTCCGCTTCATTGACCACGGCTTCCAGCACCTCCCCGCCCGCCGAGTCCTTGCCGCTGATGGTCTGCACCCCAGCTTTGAGGGTGTGGCTGTCCTGGCTAGCCACATCCGCGAGCTTTGCTTCACGCAAAAGCGCTGCAACCCTCCTGGATGGCGCAAGGACGCATGCACCGCCACCAAGGCTCCCGCAGTGTCCTCATACGACAGTGACTTCCCAGCGCTGCCTCTGCTTCCCTCCAGCTCAACACCCTCCCCGACGTCCCCGGACACACGGGCCAACGGGCCAGCCCCGCATGCCACCGTGGCCGCGGACCTTGCGCCGAGCACCAGGGACCTGCCCCCGGAGTCCCCGGACGCACACCGCAGCCTGCCACCCGTACGTGCTCCTAAGGCCACGGCCACAGAGCACCGACGCATCGCCTGCAGCCCAACCCCGAGAATGCGCCGCGCCCAGAGCCTGCCGCGCCCGCCCACGAGATCGACAGCAGCCACCGGAGCCCCAAGCACAACCAAGCCACGGGAAACCGCCAGCAGCGAGTCCGCACTGCCTTCTAACGCCCCGAAGCCAGCCCATCCCTCGTACAACCTCCGGAAGAAAGTGTCGTCTGCGCCGACAAACTGACTAGGATCCGTAAAACCCGGTAATGCAGCTTCCTACCCAGTATCAAAACTGTTCCTAAAATTAAGAAAGATTACTGAAAAACGCATACGTTCGCAAATGCACGTTTCCGCACTTTCACAGTATTTGTCTGCCGAGGTAGCTCCCATGGGTTTGAGGGTTAGGCTGAGACCTGCAACTGCCGAACTGTCCCCTTCCAACAAGAAAAAGTGGCAACAAGTACTAGACAACGCATCCTTGCAATTAACACAGATAATTCTAGATCACTACGAGACTATGTCCCATTCCCTCCGTCAGGAAGAGGAAATTCTTGGTAAGGAGCTAAGCGAAAGAGAATCAGGCCTTCTACACAGCTACGAATCCAAAAAGGCATCCGCTATATCCGAAACAAAAGTCCGCAAATTTTCCCGAGATAATATCCCTAGCAATGACTACACCCGCAAGAATAAAGTTAGCCCCATTACTAATGACTGTCCATTATCTGGGAATGCACATGAAAATCGCCCCTTAAACGCGCCAAATACTAACCATTCACAAGCTCTCATCAGTGCCAGTACTAGTGAGTCTGCCAACGCAAATCCAAATTTTTATTCCTCTTCTGTAACATCTCCCGAGGCTACTAAAACTAACAAAAATCTCACCGGAAATGTGATGAACCTCTCTAGTATTACCCTGTCACCAGATCAGATGAGCGCCTTGTCAAAAGGTCTGAATTTTTGCCCGGCAACTGGCGGTTTTAACGAATTTCAACTTTTTAAGGACTTAGACAACTTCGCCAGAAATATGAGACTGCGAGAGTACTTCCATGACCGTCCTCCAACCGACGAAGCCCAAACCGCATTGCCTAGCTATAAGCACTGGACCCCTCCCACGCAGCGCGATGCATGCCTCGACATGTACATTAAAGCCGTTCATCGCGATGTACGAGCTGCATACCAAAAGCAAATCCCTTTCCGCTGTAACATCACAAACAAGGAAAAGAAAGCCCTGGAGGAACTCGCAGGTTGCCCCGAAATAGTAATTAAACCGGCCGATAAAGGAGGCGCCATCGTGATCCTCAACAAAGCTGACTATGTCAACGAGGCTCATAGACAACTATCAGAATCTGCGTTCTACAAAGTACTCCCTAGCGATCCCACTAATGATTATAAGCTAATTGTCAAAGAAAAACTCACTGAGCTTGTTCAAAATAAGGAAATAACTGAAACAACTGCTCGTTCTCTTATCCCCTTAAGCCCAGTAGCCGGTAGATTCTACCTTCTTCCTAAGATTCATAAAAATAACAACCCAGGTCGCCCCATTGTCTCTGGCATTGGTACTGTCACCGAAAACCTCTCGCGCTATGTCGACTCTCTCATTCGCGACATTCCCCCCAGCTTTCCATCCTTCATTAAGGATACAAATGATTTTCTCTCGGATATCATGAAGATGGAAATTCCTGACAACTGTTTACTTGTTACCCTAGATGTCGTGTCGCTATACACTAACATTCCGCATGCCGATGGGATCACCGCTGTATCGTGTGCATATGAGGGGTCCGCGGGTGACAAACCTATCGATTCTCTCACCCTTGAAACCTTCCTTCACCTTATACTTGAACTTAATAATTTTGAGTTTGATGGTGTCAATTACGTGCAAGTCAGCGGAACGTCAATGGGAACCAAAATCGGGCCCAACTACGCGAACATCTTTATGGGATGTCTAGAGTCAAACTTCCTCGAAACCCAAAATTTGAAGCCATTGTACTACAAAAGGTATATAGATGATATATTCATGATTTGGCAGCACGGTGAAACGGAACTACTTGCGTTTATTGAGGCTTTTAACCTTGCGCATCCTACCATCTCCCTCTCTCATTCCTACTCTGCGCACAGCATAAATTTCCTGGATGTTAATGTCACAGTTTCTCAGGGCAGACTTCAGACTAATCTCTACAGGAAACCTACGGATACGCGCCAGTATTTGCACTTCCACAGCAGCCATGTCAGGCACTGCAAAACTGCAATACCTTATAGCCAATCTCACCGTTTTAGGCGAATCTGCACAAGCCAGGCGGATTTCGATTCTAACTGCAGAGAACTAAAAACCGCGCTCTTGAATCAAAAATACCCAGAGCAGGTGATCGATGACGCGATTACACGAGCTAACCAATTGAACCGCACCGACATTCTTCGAAAAAAAGCTCCAAAACCCAATCAACAAACAAATCTCGTGTTGACCCATTCGGCCTCTTCTCCGAAAGTTGCATCCATACTAAGGAAACATCACAATATCCTTGCTCAAAGTGAGCGCCTAAAGAGAATATTCCCCGAGCCGCCACGTGTTGTTTATAGACGCAGCAAAAATTTGGGCGACGTTCTCACTAAATCCAGCATCAGCCGACCACAGACTACTGGTTGCATGCCCTGTAACAAACCACGGTGTAAGGTATGCCCACAAATGACCACCACACAGCGCGCCACCAGCACAGCTTCAGACTATTATGTTAATGTAAAAGGGAACTTTAACTGTGATTCCGCCAATGTCGTATACCTGCTGGAATGCACCCTCTGCGGCAAACAATACATCGGCCAGACTGAAACACCCTTTCGTTTGAGGTTTAACAATCACCGCTCTCATGCAAAAACCTGCCCTTCTTTGCCTCTATCAAAGCATGTTAACACTCCTGGTCATTCTTTTGAACAACTGAAGGCCACAATTCTTGAATCTAGTTTTAAAACGCATCACGATCGCGAGGTTCGTGAGTCCTACCTTATCTATAAGTTTAAATCAGCGTCGTTTGGCATAAATGAAAGTTATGGGAAATTAACGTGTCTTTCCTGCGATTAAAATTTCGGCTGCATTTCTCAGCCTGGAGTTATGCCGTTCATTTCTTTCCCTCAATAATATGCTCCCATTAGTTGGCGAGCTCCCGCAATTGGGTATAGTTTCATGCTAGCACGACGTTTTTTAGCACAATGGCTTCACTGAACCTAATTTGATGAACAAGTCTGGACATTGTGTCCTGGGTAGAAGGCTGCAGTACCATTTTTAGCTTTGTTATTCTCACCTTGTAATTATTTTTTGTGAACGCGAGCGTGTGTGATTGCTTTCGTGTCCTCTTTCTTTTTGTATTGTTGTTTTCTAATATTCGTTGCTGACCGCCTCGGCATTCCCTGAACTGGCACAATGCGCCGCCCAGATGAATACCACCTGCTGCCGCGTCATACGCGTGCACCTGCCTGTTCTCTTTCTTTTCATGACTTGTTTCACCTTGACCTTATTTCTTTTTTCTTTTTTTCATACCAATGTACACTCATTTCGAGTCGAAACTACCTGTCCCACTGCTTTTTGGGGTGACCTTTGCCTCCCCCCAACGGAAGCCGCGTGTCTCATGTTTCAATGACCCTACCCGGATTCTTAGAACGGGTGTGTAAGGGCAGATCTTCATCCTTTGTGTGCATTTGCGTATCTTCTTTTCCTTGTTCCGCCTGACTAATCTTTTTGCCCATGTCAAACACGTGCATGGGCATATCCTATTTTGACCCCTCTTTCACCCCCGTTGCCACGAGGGAGGGGAAAATTACCTTGTTAATTTGTTTTCCCCGCTCTTTGTATACCAATGTACACTCATTCCTGTCGAAACTGCCTGCCCTACTGCTCTTGGGCGCGACCCTTGCCTCCCACCAACAGGAGCCACGTGTTTCTTGTTTCAATGACTTTACCCGGATTCCTAGAACGGGTGTATATCTTCTTCGGAACGTCTCTGTTCCGCGTGACTAATCTTTTCGCCCATGTCCAACACCTGCATGGGCATATCTTGTTTTGACCCCTCTTTGACCCCCGTTGCCACGGGGGAGGAAAATTACCTTGTTATTTATTTATTTTTTCTCTCTGTGTTTGGTTCTTCTCTCACTTTTTTTCCCATGTTCATACCGCGTGACTGTGTGTACATATTATCATTTTTATAATTTATTTTCCCGCTCTCTCGCCATTCTTTTGCTACCCACCAACCGTGATCCATTTGTACAAACTCTCCCTCCTTTCACCTTGCCCTCGCCCTTGCTACATTTTTTGTATATATATAGCTCTGAAACGAACTTATTTTGTACTCTGAAGAAAGGGAGTCCTCTCCCTGAAACGTCAGTAAACTTTTATTTTTATTTTCAATGTCCTTCTCGTGTGTCTCTGTCTCTACTAACCTTATTTTTTCGCGCTCTGTGTGAGTTTTTGATTCCAGACTATATATATATATATATATATATATATATATATATATATATATATATATATATATATATATATATATATATATATATATATATATAAGACAGAAAATAAGGGTTGGCAGTGTCAAGAAAACCTCGGAACCTCGGAAAGCAAAGGGGAGGTTGTGGTGGGTCATAGAAAGAGATGAAGAATTTTCTGAGTCAGAAAGAAAGTGGTGAAAAAATGCCCGCCGGGTGGGATCCGAACCCACGACCTCCAGAATACCAAAGGTGCCAAAGGTAGCTTAAGAGGGTTCAACGCTGGTCGACCACTCTCGACATGTCGTAGACACTCGAGTCACGGCCCGCGGGTTAAAAAGAAGGGGCCCCTTCACCCCGAGTAGCCCGAGTAGCGCTGGCTACCACCCCCAAGTGCAGGAAAAAAAAGAATACCGTAACATAAATTCTCGAGAAAGTGGTGGCGGGGAAACAGCCCCGCCGGCAGCGTAGTGGTCATCGCACCAGACCAGGTCGTGGGTTCGGATCCCACCCGGCGGGCATTTGTTTACCGCTTTCTTTCTGACTCAAAAAATTCTTCGTTTCTTTCTATGACCCACCGCATTCCCCCCTTTGGTTTCCGAGATTTTCTTGACGCCAACCCTTATATATATAAATATGGGACAGATCTCAGTTCAGTTCAGATCTCTCTCTCGATAGATAGATATCAGTGTGTCGAACTGAAAAAAATACTGGTTTGGTTGCGGTTCGGGTTCAGGTAAATTTATTTTGTTCCGGTTCAGTTCTGGTTCGACTAATTCGATCCGCGAACCGGTTCGGTAATTATAAATGACAAACTGTAACAACAATATCAAAATAAATTACGACAACATCTGAAATCAGCACATACGAAACGAGATACAACGTAGTGAAAGGTTCAGGGATTTCTACCAGGAACGGTTCCTTAATGTTGTTGCAACCGGGCGGGGGCACCCGATCCGATCTCCGCGGCCTCCGACATACGAGTGGTAGCGTGTATGATGCGAGCGGCCAGCCGCTGTTGCAGCCGTGAAGAAGTCCAGAAGCCGTAGGCTAACGTAACTGTTTACTTCATAGCGAGAGGTGAGCCGAAGCCAAAGAACAATGCCCCGACGGGCGAGGTTACAATACAGGACTCGAGCAGAGCGACAACATCGATTCGCTGCTCTAACAGGAATGGTTTACAACGCTTGGGCAGCTCTATTTATACCCAAAAGCGATAACGGTCAAACGCAACAAGCGGGAACACGCCAAGAACGTCACAGACACACACAACACTCTTTCCAGTGTTCGTTAGTCGTCGGTAGCCTCCGCGCACGTTGAGTCCGAGAGAGGGGAGAGAGGAGGACTCCGTTGCGATCGACGGGGCCTTTGTGTCCTTGAAGAGCGTGGAGACGAGCCTCGCAGGCAGCCGCCGAAGTTTTGAAATACGCCGAGAGCAAAGCGTCTGACGCGGCTTGTCGCAACTTGCCACTGACATGGTGGCGCGTGTTTTCCAAAGCGCACGCAGGGGCTTCACCGCACAGCCGAGAAGTGATGCGGGACAGTACGGCGGCGCTGGCCGATTCGTAACAATGTGCACTCAGAGGTTACATCACCGACGTTTTCGCATTCGGACTTCATCTAATTGCGTCCGACGCAGTCGGTGTAAAACCCGCGACCTCCTTACAAACCCGCTTACTTACAAGCAGAACTCGCTAACTATCCCGCCACCTCGGCGTGTAAGCAAGTAATTGAAGGAAACATGGGGAGAAAATACAGCTTTCTTTATTTGAAAGAACTAGCCTTCGTTAACTCAAATTAGACCCTTAAAGAAGTCTTCATTAAACAAGATACGGAATATGAAAAACACTTCACCCAACGCAACGCAACGCCAGAAGGACGTAATAGGATAAATATTTAAAAAAAAAGAAGAGTTCGCTGTCTTACAAATATCTTAGGTTGCCACGATCATAGGAAACCGGATGCTAGTAGTACTTCACTTAGTAGCACGAAACTGGTAGTACTTAACATCAGGCGCGTAGCCAGGATATTTTTTTGGAGGGTAAGGGCGGGGGGGGGGGGGGACTAAAGTTATTTTCAAGCCCCCCCCCCCGCCCCCCCCCCCCCCGACAGAGAAAAAGCGAGGTAGTTTGCAGGCGCCCTTAAAGAATATGAAGACAAAATACATGTTTGGTTCATTAAACAGATTGCATTGTCCCGAAAACAATGATTTATACTAATCTTATCGCAAACTTCAAAGGAATAATCGAGATATGAAATAAAACATATGAAGCAGCGGCCACTCCCCACCCACTTTCCGGCGATTTCTCTATGACATGACAGGATCTTTTTACGATTGGCGTCAAACGACCTAAGACACAGCCAATGAACACGACTGTGCGATTGTAGAGAGCCTCTAGTTCCATTGATGCTATCATTTCAATTGTTACGTGCAGTTAACACACTCATAACTACGTTTTAATGCTGGCCTGTACTAAATCACTCCTGCCCATATTACGTCCCTGCAGCGCGAAATTTGAAATTTTTTATATTTGTTGACTTGCTCCGGTTGAAAAACGTCTTCTGGGGTTGGAATATAGCTGAGTGAGTTAACAAGGTTGTATTTCGACAACCCATTTCAACGACAAAATTCAACAAGGTTGTATTTTTTCTTCAAATGGGCTTAAGGTCTCTATTGGTGTTGATTATGATGATATTTAGTGCCAGATGAAGTTGTAAACTGGGAAAAAATCCGCAGATCTCGTGGTGGAAATCTGCGCCCGTGATACGGTACGTATACTGCACGCACGGGCACCTTGTGCAGGCATTGCATTAAATGAGCATAGTTTCATGTGATTACTTGCTTTATTTCAACGTGTGGGGTATGATGAGCGTGACATCCGCAATTAAATGGCGTGGGCCGTAAGAATGAGATTTTTTCATTTAGTTGCTGTTGTCCAAAACGCAAAAGAAAACTTTTTTGCTGATAAGCATTCTACGCCCGATCGCGTGGTGTGAAATGGGGTAACAAAGGTCACGATAACAGGCACACCACGCGACAGCCGCTACCTCACTTAGAGTTGCGTGCCTGTAGATGAAGCAAACTACTAAAACTGCAGCGAGAACAAATATATATTTTTTAAATCTTTAACTGTTCACGTAATTCACGAACAGCGGTAACTCTTCATGTACTTAACGCTGTCCCGATGCGCTTTGAGTAACCCTCATCAACTTTGTGCATCATAGGATATTTAGGCGTTTATATGAGTAGAATTTACGTTTTACCTCTTTCTAAGTTACCTACCAGCTTCATAGCTGGCGCTCCTTTCAACAACCAATTCAAGAGCAAATATTGCATTAGAAATAAAACGAGATAAAAATGTTTTGGCTCGCAGACATAAAGGTACTGTGACATTGTGTAAATATTAGGAAGCGATTGTTTAAGTATTAAAAGACATAGTGGTCACGCAAGGATAAATCAGGGGTCAGGGGAAGAAAATGACTTACAATTGCGATCTCTTTTGTGTGTTGCATGGCACTTCGAGTGTGAGCTTCCCAAAGCAAGGGTGCTTCGGCTCTTGCACCGTTCTGTCATGTCGGTGTTTTTGTGACTAAGGCCCCTGAATATACACTGCTCTGGGCAGCCGCCGCCCAGGCAAACAGCGGCCGTGGACGCAATGGAGGGGCTATTGTTGTGACCAAGGTCGAAGATGGCCATCGGGTATTTGTTACTGTGGCGAGCGCCGTCTGGTCACCGTCAAGCCTTCACGTGTAGGATAAAGTCTGGAACTCGCTCGGCAAGCCGCAGCATGCCCTTTTCATCAACTCCCTGTTCCCCAGTTTCGTAGGTTAGCGAAAAATACCCCCGAACAAATCTGCCTAATCGCGGAGGAGAAAATGACTGTCTGCTCTGCAACACCGCTTTCTGAAGGGGACACGCAGTGCGCACAAGCGGAGCAGTGAGCCCATTCAATTATCTCACGCCAACACCTTCCCGGGCTCCACAGAAGCGTGAAAAAGAATGAAGGGGTGACGCGCAGAAGAGGGGCGTACTTTGCTATGCGCCTCAGCCACAAAGGCCCTCTGCCCAACCACGACATTCATTCAGCTAAAGCACACTAGGTGGTGTTGCGCAGACCCATCGCTTTCTTCAGTTAACTGTCTGCCACCGCCGCTTGCACGTGGTTCTGTCAACACATATTTATGTATGTATTTATTGCACAAAAGAAAGAAAGGAAGGTCCACCAACAGGCGTAGATAGGAATAGGGCGATAGGGTAGAGGGCTTACATAAATATATTGTTGCGCTAGGATCGTGCAGAACCCAATGAGAGGAATGCCGGACGCACACACAGGACGGAATGTATTTACAACATATTTAGCCACTCAAGGAAATGAAGGTAACTCAAAAAAGAAATGTTCGCAAAGCGGGTTCGGTTAGCTTTCCACGGCAGTGGCTGTCGCTAGGCCCGCAAAACAGTTGCGTTGAGCACGGCTCACAGGTATGTCTTGTTGGGGCGCAGTGGTCGTCGAGGGTGAGGGTCGCAAACTTGTCCGGCCGCTTCACGGACAGGTCGCCAACGAGCTGGTGTAGGACGCTCCGGAACACCTCCGCGACCAAGCACGCTGCACACCAGGCCCGGAAGTCGTGGCCAGGACTTAGCAACCCGGCGGTCCGAGCAGGAGCATGGGGCCGCTGACGCACCACGAACGTCGGCCTCGCAGCAGCAGAAACCCTGGCTCGAGCCGGAACGTGACGACGCGGCAGAGCCTTGCGATCACTCGTGCCCGAGCCGCACCCAGACGGAAGCTCGCCTTGGTCACCGATGGCGACAGTCTCGTAGCGGACGGCACGTCGACCGGACGTCTGACGTGGGAATGCCCAGACCAACCGTGCCCTGTCTCGGTCGCCCTGCACTTCCCGGGTTCGCAGCGCTTGCTCGCACCACGCCCTCGTCTTCTTCTTCCCCGTGGCGTCTTTTTCCCAGCGGCCGCTTGGTGTCTGGCGCGAGGGAAATCTTCTTCCACTATTTTCCCCGTGCCCCTTCTGAGCTTGAGTACTCATCACATATATAACAAAGATCGTCTTTCCCCCCTAAATCCCAGTTGTAAAATAAAGTCTCTCTCTCTCTCTCTCTCTCTCTCTCTCTCTCTCTCTCTCTCTCTCTCTCTCTCTCTCTCTCTCTTCCCTTTCGGCCCTTTATCGTACCAGTCTTCACCCATCAATGGCGGTCCGTTACCGTTTACCGTGTTTGCGGGAGTAGACTGCGCAGCGTGAGAGTTACCGCGAACGGTAACTTACCGGCACAGGCTTCACCGTCGCCAGCGCTTCCGGTAACACGGTAAACGGTAACGCAAACACGGTAACGATATGCTAAAACTGCCTATTTGTTCCGTACGCGACCGGCGTCTCTCCCGGCGCTCTGCTTCCGTGTTACCGTATCCGGAGCCCGCAACCGGCTTGCTCGGGTGTTAGAAACTTTAGGCTTAGCGTCCTGGCGAATATTTGATCGCCGCTATCTGTGAAACTGCGAATGACACTCCGTAACACAACGTTTCACCTTACTATCATCCCCTTTCTCGCATGTGAAACTTTATTTGAGCTACAACTGCCGTGAGCGACCGGTGACCGAGACATCTGCGTAGCCTGTTTCGATGCTTCCGAGGCAGGTATCGCCATCTCTCGGCCACTCGCCGCACCGCGCGCCGCGGCATCCATGGCCGGTCAGCATATGCTTGCATCGCGGCAGATATATCTGATCACCGCTTTTAAAATAAGCCCCGAGAACAATCCCTAGCACAATTTTTCACCACACTAACACCTACTTTCTCGCAGGTGGAACTTCGTTTTAGTGATCAGATTGATTTGGAAGAACAGCGACAAGCGGTTGCTACCGTGGTCTGCGCCGGTTCGAGCCGCTGAGTGTGCCGAGCTGGCAGGCGCGACCGGCGTGTGCGCGGACTGTTTCCGATGCAGAAAATGCTTCACGATTGCCTGCTTTATCCATTTCTTGCGTACAAACCCGCGGAATCTACAAATTCAGCTCAGCGATCGTCGTAGTTGACCATGGTGCAAAAACAGTGGGCGGAGCGGCGCCGACGAGGCATCGCACACCCGCATCGGGCCATGTGTCTCAAATTCACGCGTACGACTAGTCGTGGTGACAGTCGTAACGATCAGTCGCATACGAATCGCGTGTACCAATTGTACATGTGTCTAGCGCTTCAATCGGGCAAGGCCAAGGCCATTCCTCCACGTGAACGGCGCGCGACCATGTCGTCACCTGCGCTCGCTCTGGTGCCGTCGCCGCCACCGCAGCCCCTGCCTCACTATGCGTCCGGCCGAGCGCGATTTATTTTAGATTTGCAATGCTTTAGGGGAAACTGCGTTGTTTATTTACGTATTTTTAGCGTGCGGATTTTTGCAACTGCTCGGCTAATCAGCCGTCACACGGAACGAACGGTACGACGCTACGGAGTGCTAAAACACGTTTTCCGTCTCACTCTACGGAAAGAACCCGGTACGTACGCGCGCATGCGCAGTCGGGTCCCGGTAAACCCGGTAGCAACGGAACGAACGTAACGAACGTAACGAACGTACTGCTAAAACTCTCTAATCTCCTCTGCTGAGAACGACTCAGCCGGCCAATTATTCTCTGCGTGGCGACATGCCACACACAAAGGGGCACTACGTGGGCTGAGCGTATACCCGAGGGCGCCATCACTTTTGGAGCTGCACCCCTCCGACGCAAGTATCCTGACCCGGGCGCTTCGTTTTGTGTAAGCGCCAATGCGTTAGGACAGACATTAGGTCGTGAATGTTTTTAATAGTGGCACATCCGAAGGATATGCGCCTTTGTTCACAGGCGACGTACCAGGCATAACAGGCAGCACGGCGCTGGCCGGAAAAATTTTGAGGGGGAAAGGGGGTGGCTGAAGCCTGGTCAGCCCCTCCCCCCCCCCCCCCCCCCCCTCCATCCCCCACCCCCTGGCTACGCCGCTGGTTGAGAGAACTTGCGACGGACGGATAGAGCAACCCGCGTGGAGGGAGGCAAACTAGACAAACCGGGACATCACAACAGCGAAACCTTGATCGAGATCTTACCGAAAGTCGCAAGAAAATCGCCGTCATTCATAATTTTCTCTTGCTAAGAGCCTGGGAAGTTCGCCAATTTGGTGATAAGGAGGCACTATGCGCGGCGCTGTGGGCAGAATATGGTTCCTTAAAAACTACGGAGTGAGGAGGGGGGTGCAGTGAAAATTTCGGGGTGAGGGGTTTGACCCCCCCCCCTCTGGCTACGCCACTGCTTAACATTCATAAAATCCTTTAGCCAATGCAAGCGGCAAACCACGACTGTCTGATGACAGGGCTGTCTGTCACGGGAGCTAACTCCATCGTCTGCTGAGCTCTGGTTTGAGCGCATGAGTACCATCATGACTCCTATGATTACGCTGGGCAGGCGACGGAAGCAACAGAAGCTCGGCAGATCCTTTGTCAAATTCGAAAGTGGGCGCAGCTTCGCTTCTACGCGAGCGACTAGGGTTTCTTTTTTTTTTTTCGCATTTATCGAGTTTCCGGTACGAAAAAATACGGCATGTAAATCTTCACTTCATAGCTCGATATACTCTGACCGGTGGTTGGGGCAGCGAAGAGCAGATATAATTCATGAATGCTCATTTCAACTGTAAATAAAGTTTCTTTCTCTCCCTCAAACATTATGAAACTCCACAGCCTTTTCCTTTCTTATTCCGAAGGAAGCAAGCTTCAAGAACTCGCGCTTTCTAAAAACGGGTTATGAAATGAACACACAGGATCATTTAGGATTTATGATATTGCAGGAAAATGTCATCCCGTGACGATATATTTTTTTTGCACAGTCTTCCAATTCTCTTTCTTCCGTGCAAGCCGCGACCAGCGCAATACAGGCCTCCAATACTGGTTCCCATGTCATGATTCATGGATGCAGCGTTTCCTTTCCTAAGACTCACTGGAGAAGAAAAATATGTAAGCGAGGTGTGTATAGGTTGATGGCACTTAAAAGAAGAAAACAAATGGCATTGATAGCACATTGTCAACAGCTCGTGGCCGAACCGTTTTGACATGAACCGGTAAGCGTTATTTTTTTTCCGGTTCAGTTCCGGTTCGGGTTCATCGCGATAACAATATAACGGTTCGGGTTCGGTTCCGGAAAAATACCGCTTCGTTTCCGGTTTTCCGTTCGGTTCCGGTTCAACACCCTAATATATATATGCGCGCGCGCGCGCGCGCGCGCGCGCGCGTGTGTGTGTGTGTGTGTGTGTGTGTGTGTGTGTGTGTGTGTGTGTGTGTGTGTGTGTGTGTGTGTGTGTGTGTGTGTGTGTGTGTGTGTGTGTGTGTGCGTGCGTGCGTGCGTGCGTGCGTGTGCGTGTGTGAGAGAGAAAGAGCCACGCCCCTCTAATGCCCTTACTGCAACACACTCAATGCCAGGTACCAGGAAGGTTCTATATGCTTCCTAAAATTCGTGAAGAAGGGAATCCTGGCAGACCAATAATTTCGGGAAGAGGCGCTCTCATGAAGCCAATATCAAGCTACAAAGACCCCCTAATTAAGAAAATACCACCTATAGCCATCCGCTGTACCTGCGTGATACTAACCACTTTCTAAGGGAAATCTACAGCATAAAAATCCTCGAAGGCGTCTTCCTTGTAACTCTAAATGTAACGTCTCTGTACAATACCTTACCGGGATGGTCTCAAAGTCCTGGCTGGGTCCTATAATATACTGTACCTCAAAATGACGATTCTCCAAGCCCACTGTAGTTATTGAAACCCTTAACAAAGCTGGTGCTAGAGTTAAAAAGTTTTGAATTCCCCAACCAGTATTAGCAACAAATAAATGACACTGCAATGGGCACTCGAATGGCACCCAACTACTCTAATATATTCATAAACGATCTCGAAACCAGATCTCTATCCACCGGCAAAATTAAGCCCTTTTTTTATAAACGCTTTTTAGGCGATGTATTCCTTATTTGGACAGGTACAGAGGAGGAATTAATCGACTGCATCGAATGCTTCAACAAGGCCCATCCAAGCATCGCATTCACCCACACCTATCATCACCACGGAAATAACTTTCTTGACGTGCCCATAAATGCAGAGGGGAATTGATCACTACCAGCAGTATCTCCCCATTGACGCTAGCGGTTATCCGCGTCACTGCAAGACGAGTATCCCATATTCGTAGGCCCACCGATTTAGGGGAATGTGTTCCCGCAACGAGGCCTTCGAAACAAACGCACAAAGCTTGCACAATGTACTAGCGAAGCAACACTACCCCTCACCCATAGTCAACGACGCTATTTGCAAAGCAGCAAACTTTTATCGCCAAGAGTTGCTGCACCACCAATAAGAACTAAACCAAAAGGGTTGAAGCAACCTTGTTCTAACGTTCGGAGCTAATTTCCCGAACATAAACAAAATTTTGACAAGTCACTTCAACATATATGCTACAACACAGTGAACCGCTTGAAGATTACCTTGTACACGCCAAAACTGAGAGGACACCAACCATGAGGAAAGGCCGCGTGCCGCGTATGCAAACACATGCAGACAACCACTGCGGCTGAAAACACAAACTCTCATTTCAAACATCTCATTCACGCGATACTCTTACCCCACAATACCCTATTCCATGCAATGTACCCCACCCTATACCCCGCCTCTTGCAAATACTGCCCCCAGCTTGGCAGCCTATACCATCTGGTATGGGGCTGTCAACGACAGCTGAAGCGGGTGCATCGTCTCCGTTCCGTAACACCCCAAAATGTCGTTTCTAGCGTTTAGGCATTGTCAAATTAGGCATTTTCAAAACACAGCCAAATCCGGCCCACTTTTTCTGCGCGTGTCCCATTGTGTGCGCCTGCTGCAGCGGAGTAAACGACGCCAACGGATTGGGCTTTACTGCGAGGCTCGTTTCAAGCAGCAGAGGCGCGTACCGTGTTTGACGAGGAACCACGTGGCGGCGAGGAGGACAATGGCGATGAGGAGGCCCAACTGGAAGGCCCACGTGTAAATTTGGTCGAACAACACCTCGCTGTAGCTGGGCTCTCGGTGTCGAGCGCCGTAGCCGACGAACTGCCGCAGTCCCCGCACTGCGTCCGCGAACCATTGCCAGACACCCTCTGCTGAGTCAACGGCCATGATCCATCTGCTGCTGTCCTCGTCCTCTTCTTCCCCCAACACCGACCGCGTAAACACAGCAGGAACCACACTGCACATGGGCAATCCGGTTGGAAGGCGTGGGTTGTTGTTGCAAAGGGTTATTGAATAAAGAGGGGAAGGGCGTACCGCCCCGTGTACGCCCAACACCGACTAGATTTCCGTGTTGGTACGCCCCGCATCGAGGGTATATGTGGTGTGTTACCGCTGTGATAGCTGATAGTGTAGAGTTGAGCCTGAGCGCAACTGTGATTGGGAGAAAAGCCGCGGGGCGAAAACATATAGATAAGGTAACGATGGTTAAGCCACGCTACGCTGCACTTTCGAACAGTGCATTCAAAAGCACATCAGGCCGATATACTGTTGAGGGTACTGTTTAAAGATAACACACTGCGTGCGTGAGTACGTGGTCTTTCTCAGTTGTAAGCTATAGTTTACAGCTGCATAGCTTACTGCTCATTTCTAGAGACGAGGAAAATGAGTTTAGCGCTCTCGGTCAGTTCATGCTCTTTCTGCGCCCGTTTTTGCTTGTAAGCGATTCGGGTTTAAACGTCGGGCGTACAGGTCTCCGTGAGTTTCTCAAGTGCTAATTTAAAAATGTCCTGGCAGTCATTTCGTTCCGTATTTGTTACCGAAAACGGCTTCTCTCAACACTCTTAAAAAAAAGGTCGGGGCATTCACTAATGGAGTACTAACAAGTTACTTGTCCCAGTATACACTGGGTACTTAGTCACTGGAGGTAGTAAATGTAGCACTTGTCAGAATTACTAACCGAAGCAGTCAGTAAGCACCACTACCCCCACTATACTCGGTGACAACTTAAGAACGGCACTGGAAGTTGCCGCTTATCATCGTAGCCGGATGTTTCTCCGCGCGGCGCAAGTAGGGCGTTACTGGGAATATTTTGAACATGGTGTGAGCCGTTCCCGTGATTTTTTGGACTTAATATAATTATAAACGACTCCAGTGACGACAAACAAACTGCGTGAGACAAGGCAGACGATATCACGCATTCATAGCAAACACCTTTCAAAACGCACGCGCACTGACGTCACGGGTCCGGCGCTTTGGCGGAGTGATACATTGCATGAGGTGGTGCCGTTCTTGAGTTGTAACCGAGTATAGTAAAGCGATAGCACTCATCTGAGCTAGATGCGTTTACTAACTGGCCATGCACAACCTAATCATAAGCACGACTTTAATCTAGTGCATACTGCTTCTTACACTCAGGTAATTTACTAACCATGCAGTTGTTAGTGACAGAGCCCACGTACAAAACTGCGGGGTATAGTAAGGTTCGTAAGGAGTTAGTAAATACGGCCGTTACTACCTTTTTACGACCTTTTTTATTGAGAATGAATGTTGCAACTGTTACTGTGCTTTTTTTAGCGAGGGCTAGTGAGATTTACGCGTTGCTAAATGTTTAATCATTTCTATGTGGATTCATTATTAGAGAGTTTTAGCATCGCGGCTAGCGTGCGCTACGCTAGCGGTGGCGGGTACCGGGACCCGACTGCGCATGCGCGCGCGGGTACGACGGGGATGTCCGCCACCCACCTGAATAAAAGAGGGGGGGGGGGGTACGGTCATAGTGAGAAACTCTATGGGTACGGTGAGGCGGGAACCGGACCGAATGCGCACATGCACATTCGGGTCCCGGTACTCGCCACCCCCGCACGCTATAGCCGCTACGCTAAAACTCTCTATTAGGAAACCCGTCGGCCTGTCCGTTTGCAACGCTTGATGTGTCATACTTTCGCTGCGTAAAAAATGCTACATATATTAATACAAATCAAAACAATGTGTAGAGAGAGGCGAATTGGTTATAAATGAAAATTCGCGGAATTGAGATACGAACCAACGAATTCTCGGTTTGAATGCAAGCATATAGCGCACTACATTACCCGTTAGTTTGTTGTTGTTGCTGCAGCGGAAACAAATTACACTCGAGTGACCCCAGCAAGAAAGAAGCAAACTATAGCCGCATGCATCGAACGCAACCAACGTACGGGCGTAGTGCAACAAAACCCGGAAGAGACAACAGCAAAAATGCCGAAGTCAAGCATTGACGGGAAGCGATCGATATGCCACTGGAACCAGTCAAGTGCATCACTCGACACTCATATTGTTAAGAGGCGCATGGACGCTATGTGCAAAGCAGAAACTGGGCCAAACCTTGTCTTCCTCTTCCTCAAGCAGTCAATCCAGATCATCCGCTACTTCTTCGTTAGCCGATAAAATACGGAGCTCACAATATATATGTATACGCCTTTTCAGATGCCCCGTGGAAATATAAACTGCCGACATGAACCAGCTGTTTTTGAAATAGGCTCTTGGTTGAGGTTGCTATCTCAACATGGTGGTCTGCCATCCTGGCTCTCTGCATACTACGTAGGCCAATCAGAAAGAACATAGAGGTCACAGGGAACACTGCTGCCCTTTGCTCCCGCGAGAAATCAATAGTGCCGGGGCTGAAGTCAAAATATTTCTGTGTAGCGATAAAAAGGCTCTGATCGGGGGAGCAATTGCTGGCGCACCACGCAGAGCTAGGTCTTAATTAACACCACCTCAAGCACCACCGACCCCCTCCCGCCCTACCGTTAAAGAATTCGGCCACCTTCGCAATTGAGACACGAAGACTCAGAAAACAGCGGAGCTGGTGGCGTTCACTAGGTTTAACTTGGCTTTTGCTAGTTAAGGCAGATAGTTGGGCTAGTTGGTTATCTGACTGAATTTTACTCGCGAAAAACAGACGCGGACAAAAAAGTACACAGAACACTCGCTCCTGTGTACTTCTTCGTCCGCGTCTGTTTTCGCTAGTAAAATGCAGTCAGGCTTTTGCTAGGTCTTCCTATCTTATAGGCATACGTCGGCGTACTCACTCGTGAGTACACTCATTTGTATTCATTTGTACTCAAACTCATGAGTGAATACGATGATGAGTGAGTACACACCCAGACTCAAAAATTAGTGCGAGTGAATATATACGAGAGTACAGTACTCATGAGTATGAGTACTCGTGAGTATGATTTTGATTTGATTGATGGTAGTGTTTAACGCGCCGACGCAACGCAGGCGATGAGGCGTGCCGTAGTGGAGGACTTAAGATTAATTCTGACCACCTGGGGATTTCAAGGAGCCATGAAGAGAAAACAAAAGTTTGTTTTATTCGAAAGATTAGGTGTTTCATAGTACCCTAAGCGCTTTCCCGGAAGCAAATGATGCTTTATTCACTGAGAAATAAGGCAATTTAAGCCAAAATTTTAAATCTCCCGCTAAATTGCACATTTCGTGACGTGAACAATGGCGTCATACGAGCCGGTCCATGAAACAGATACTTAGTATGTCGACTCCATATAGCACCCACACGCGGGAATCAAACAGGAACCGGAACTCGTGCGGAAACCGAGACGGCGGCCATTTTAAAAATACTAGTAAAACCTAGTGCACCCGCAGCCCTAGTCATGGAATCGCTTGATCCGGAGAACAAAACTCTCGCCGAGAAGCTCGGGCTTGCATTTAACAACCTCACACCACTTGAACGCTCAATTCTAAGTGCACGAACGGCAGGAGTTGTGGGATACGCGGATGAACCGGAAAGCGACCATTCCGCGATAGCCACAACAGACGAACGCCCAGCCGTCGGCACCGCTGTCTCGTCAGCCCCGTCGCGACGGACCAATACAGACTGGTACGTATGTGCCGTATTTTTATTACGGTTAATAATAGTTCAATTTCAGTAGCAGTATCGCTTATGCCAGTTGGCCGGTGTCGTGTATGGAAAGCCGTTCGCGCGAGCTCTCTGCTCCGACCAGAAAGATACGAGCGTCAATGCGCGGTGTGTACGGCATTTTTTCCCCTCAAGGTCAGAGCGCTTTGACGGCGATTTGACGAAGTCGGCGACGAGCGCCAGCATGTCCCAGGAGTGAGCTAACGTAAGGGTCCCTGCCGTAATCACTTCCTCGGAAATGAAGCGAGCACACTCGTACTTCCTTTAGCTCTCTTTCTCCTCCGTTTGCAAAGTTCACAAAACGTAGCCACTTGCTTCGCCGAGGTTCGTCGTTGGGCAGCACATGAAAGGAGATCTCCTCACCGGCGGGGATATCGCACTCCCTCGACGATTTGCCCGTACTACATGGACATTTCAAAACGCAGCAACGAAATTTCATTGTAAAGTACTCAAACAAACTGAAGTTTTCAGAGAGAGAGAGAGAGAGCAACTTTTATTTAGCGTATTTATGCGTGGGAGTGGCTTCTCAGTCCAGAAGTCCAAACGCTGTCTTCGCACGTTCAGCCCTCTCCGTCAGCATGACCTGGTCGGCGAGGTGTGCGCTGGACAACGCAGTCTCCCACTGCTCGAGGTTTGGGCTAGAAAAAGGGGGTGGCAAGTCTGGGTTTTGACTGCATTCCCAAATTATGTGATACAGGGAGCCTGTTTGTCCGCAGAACTTGCAATGCGGTGAATGCTGGTTAGGGTATTGCTTATGAAGTCGAATCGGATGAGGGAACGTGTTGGTTTGTAGTAGTCGAAGCGTGGATCCTTGGTGTTTACTTAACTGGGGGTGTAGCGGTGAATAGATCCTTCGTTCGAGCCTGTAGTGCTGGGTAATGTCTCGGTAGGAAACAACGGGGGTGGGGTCAGGATCTCCTTCCGTGGCCTGGTTGGCGAGTGCGCAGGCCGTCTCGTGGGCGAAATCGTTGCCCGCGAGAGAGGAGTGTGCCGGGGCCCATACTATCATGACCTTCCGGTTTGGGGGGTTTGCGCTCAGGAGGCGGTGTGCTGTTGTAAACTGGGAACGAGCTCCTAACAACAGCAGCAAGCCAACACCATTCCGAAACTTCTGCGACGACTGTCACTATCTCGTCGCTGCTTGCTGTTCCTTACTCCCCTCGTTTCTATTTTTACCTTTGCTGGTTGGCGATATGACGGCCAGCCTCCTGTGAAGGGATTACGATACCAAGCAAGGTCGCGGCTGTGCGTGCTGGGACTGTTCGTTGGCCCCGAAGAGCCTCGAACCCCAAAAATTCGTCTGCGCGACGGTGACGACGGCGAGATGTCGAGTTCGGCTGGCGGTAGTTTCGTACGCATTGGCATACAAGCTTGCGTGTTTATTCGGAACTTCAACCGTTTACTCCACCGTTCTTAGTGTCATAAAAGGAATGTGCAGTATGTTTAACGGGCACATAGCTCACTGTGCAAACTGGTAAGCCCTGCCTACGTTTGCTTTTGCTGGCCTCCGCCAATCGCAGAACATTCTCGTGTGACATCATAGGTTCTGTTGCAGGAAATGAGCTGGTGGGTCGCATGGTCATTCCCTTTTTTCCTAATTATGTAGCTTATTTGAGCGAAGTTTGTGTCAAAAGTGGTGTCAGTATGGTTCTAACGAGGCAATCTTTCGAATGAACCAAACTTGTGTTTTCTCTTCATGGCTCCTTTAACGTGCGCCGAAATCTCGTACACATGGGAGGTTTTGCTATTCGCCTCCATCAGAACAGCGGCCGCAGCGGCCGGGAATCGAACCCGGGTCCTTGTGTTCAGCAGCTGTTACGAATGGGCCAGCGCCGCAGTACTTCCCCGCATCACTCCTCGGCTGTGCGGCGAAGCCACTCGTGCTCCTTCGAAAACAGGCGCAATCATGTCGGCAACAAGTTGCGACAAAGCCTCGTCAGACGCTTCGCTCTCTGCGCATTCGGCGGCTGCCTGCGGCGGCTGAACTTCGGCGGCTGCCTGCGTGGCTCGTCTCCACGCTCTTCAAGGACAGAGGCCCCGGTGATCGCAACGGAGTCCTCCTCTCTCCCCTCTCTCGGACTCAACGTGCCCGAGGCTATGAACGGCTTACGAACTCTGGAAAGAGTGTTGTGCGTGTTCCAGCGTGTTGGCGTTTTGACCGTTACCGCTTTCGGGTATAAATAGAGCTCCCAAGCGTTGTTAACCATTCCTGTTAGAGCAGCGAATCGATGTTGTCGCTCTGCTCGAGTCCTGTATTGTAACCTCGCCCGTCGGGGCATTGTTCTTTGGCTTCGGCTCACCTCTCGCTATGAAGTAAACAGTTACGTTAGCCTACGGCTTCTGGACTTCTTCACGGCTGCAACAGCGGCTGGCCGCTCGCATCATACACGCTACCACTCGTATGTCGGAGGCCACGGAGATCGGATCGGGTGCCCCCGCCCGGTCGCAACAACTGGTTGGCAGCGGTTGGATGGCAACTTCGTAACACCTGAAGCCAGCGGTGCGAGACCCAACACCACGGACGTCAAGGCGGCTTCGGACTTCGCAGAATTCACGGCGGTCAAGGGTGAGTGCGGGACTTTTCTTCACTGAGTTTTACCAGGCTTCTGAGGATAGCTGGTAGGGCGTGTGTTTTTGCCGCGTGGGTTAATCGCGCAAAACATTTTTGGAGCAGTGGGAAAGCAGTACTCTAGACCGGCCATGAATTTGAAGGCGTTGAAAAAACCGCAGTTGTTGGAGCTTGCAAAAGAGTTGCGCTTGGATGTTACGGACGCACTGAGAAAGCCAGAGCTGATACAGGCTATACTCGCTGTTGGCGCTGACGATGACGAGCTGTCTGATTGCATTGAGCTGATCAATGACAGGGAGACCGCTAAACGTCAGGCGGAGGCTGAGCGCCAGCGTGAGGAACGCGAGGAAAGAAAGCGGAAAGAGGAACGCGAGGAGAAGGAACGAGAACGGGAACGACAGCATGAGCTGGAAATGAAACGTCTTGACATCGAGGCATCTCGATCTAGGCGTGAGAGTGACAGCAGCGCGCCAAGCGTACAGTCTGCGGCGACTGAGCGACCTACGTTGCGAATGTGTGACCTAATGCGACCCTACAAGGTAGGAGAAGACATCGGTCTTTTTTTGGTCAACTTCGAGCGTACGTGTGAGAGGGCCCAGTTTAGCCGAGACTCATGGCCGCAAAAGCTGCTTACGCTTTTGCCAGGTGAGGCATCCGACGTGATGGCCCGCTTGCCAAAGGAGGAGGCGGAGGACTATGAGAAAGTCAAGTCTAGCCTCCTGCGTAAGTACAGGCTGTCAGCAGAGGCGTTTCGCCAGAAGTTCCGTGAAGCCGAGAAAGCCAGGGGCGAGTCGTACTCTGAGTTCGCCTACAAGCTGAGGGCAAACATGGAAGAGTGGCTCAAAGAGGCAAAGGCCTTCGGAGAGCACGACAAGGTTGTTGAGTGCTTCGGTCTTGAGCAGTTTTACCGCCGCCTACCTGAAAACCTGAGACTCTGGGTGCAAGATAGGCCAGGGGTAAATACTGTGGATAAGGCAGCTCAACTAGCCGACGAGTTCATCGCACGTCGAGGTGCGCAGGGGCCGAAAGACGGCCAAAAAGAGTTCAGGCCGAGGCCTGATAAGTTAGGGCCGGAAGGCAGAGCTCCCTACGAAAAGAGCGGAGCAAAAGTGACCGAATCCGCGAATAATGAAACGGGCTCGGAAAACGAAAAGAGCGCAAACGCAGAGGCACAGCGCCGAAAAAAGGCTTTCGAAGCGCGCAAGCAGTCCGCGTGCTACAATTGTGGCGAGACAGGGCATTTCGCAGTTAGTTGCAAAAAGGGCAAGCTTGTCTTTCACATAGTACACCAGGATGAGGAGAGCAGACAACTTTTAGAGCCCTACGTACGCGAGCTTGCAGTTAACGGCAAACCGTGCCGAGTGCTTCGCGATTCCGCGGCAACAATGGACGTGGTCCACCCGTCCTACGTCGAACCGCACCAATTCACGGGCGATCGCGCGTGGATAAAGCAGGCCGTAGAAGCGCAAAGCGTGTGTCTTCCGATCGCCAGGATAACCATCGATGGTCCCTTCGGAGAGCTCGAAACCGAGGCCGCTGTCTTTCCCAGCCTTCCGGTGCAGTATCCGTATCTTTTCTCGAACAGGTCCGATCAGCTACTGCGCGAAAGGGGACTCGTTTTCGGGGAAGGGATAGTGTTCGCGCTGACGCGCTCGAAGGCTCGCGAACTCGGAGCGAAGGCTCGCGAACTCGGAGCGAAGGCGGCGGTTGAAAGCAGGAACGATTCGCGAAGAAAGGAGTTCGAGGGAGAGAGACTCCAACGGGAGAACAAGAACCTAGAGCACAAAATTCAACTCGAGCAGGAAGAAGTGAAGCCTGAGTTAGAACTGTTGCTCGAAAAAGACCTCGTTGTGGAGGAAAGCACCGTGCCAGCGCTGCCAGTGGCAGACTCTCGGGAGCGCGAGTCGGAGGCGACGGTTGCGGCCGAGCAGCGCGTCAAGGTTGCGGAGAGAGATAACGACGGCACATTAGCTCAGACTGTCGGCAGAGGGCAGTGTGTGTCCACTGAGTGCGATAATGTGTCGGCCTTTGTTTTGGAGATCTCGGCGGAGTGTTCGGACGGTTCAAATTCGCGGGAGGCCTTGGGAATGGCTACCGACTTTAACATTTCGCGAGATAGCGAGGTTTCGCTGGAGTGCGTAAACCAAAGCCTGCAGTCGAAGCAGCGAGCGGTTTGCACAGCTCAGCTGGGAGTCATGACGATCTCGCCACTAAGCAAGCCGATTCCGTCCTGCCAACAGCTCAGGTAGCTGACCTCGAGCAACAGCCAGCCGAGCTCGTAGAGATTCAGGTGTCGCGGGCGGCTGAGCCGTCTGTTGAGACAGGGCAGCTTGGATCTAGCGTAGCCTTGACAGCCGCAAAACAGAACGAAAACACCCTTTGGTGTTCGCTTGCTGAGGCTGTCGCCGAAAGCGCTAGGGACAACGAGGTAGTGACTGCTCAAAGCTACCAGGTGCCTAATGAGCACGTCGTGCCCTTTTCACTCCAGGCTGATGCTCCCGATGATAGGCCAACATCGGCGGAGCTAGTTGAGGTTGCGGTGTCGACTGCGGCTGAGCCGAAGTCGGGAACCGATCAGCCTAGAGGAGAGAACGTGAACACGTTCCGATGTTCGCTTGCCGAACGCGTTCGCGAAAAGGCGAGCAACAAGGATAGAGGGAAAACTTCCGCGCGTGCTTGCGGCGCGTGTTTCAGTGCAGGCACGCGAAGGGGCAAAGCCGTGAGCTCGCATCGCGCCAGGGGGACGCCGCCTCCAAGAAGGAGTGCGCGCCTCTCGTTTGAACGATGGAAAATCCTTCTCGCTTCTCCGCGCGCTCGACTGTCGTCGAAGCGAACGGCCGGTGTCCTCTCACGCGGTCGCAGCAGCGTTCAGAGAACGGGTGCACCTAAAGTACGGTACAAAAAAAGGGAAAGCTCGGAGCAATGATGAGAGCTCGAATCGCAGCTCTCAGCGCGAGAAGTGGCTTGTAGACGCCTGACTTTCTCAATTTCATTGTTTTTCCTGGAACAGGTTTCGCCCTTTACGATTGCAATTTTTTTATGTGGGACATTTCCAATCAAGCGAAATGTCACCTTTCAGGTTTGTCACTTGTCTAAAGTACTGCTGGGCAAAAATATAACTAGAGTAGTTAGTTATTAGCGTATTTTATCGCAACTAACAGCCTGGTAGATCTTCAGTGTGGATTTGTCTTCGCACTTGCCGGCGATGCGGTTGTGTCTTCCTGTGTTGTTCTGTTGCTTGCCTGAGCAAGCCAGAGACGTTCTTGGGGAGCCACTACTCGTCCAGTGACCCGCCCAGTGAAGCTCCAGCACGGTGTCGTACAGCCAAGGCCTGGAGTCGAGCGTCTGCCGAACACTTCACTTCGACAGCATCCCTCCGGACAACGGTTGCAGACCCTTATCCATCGGGATCTCGGACCCCCGGCGGAGAAGCTGTTACGAATGGGCCAGCGCCGCAGTACTTCCCCGCATCACTCCTCGGCTGTGCGGCGAAGCCACTCGTGCTCCTTCGAAAACAGGCGCAATCATGTCGGCAACAAGTTGCGACAAAGCCTCGTCAGACGCTTCGCTCTCTGCGCATTCGGCGGCTGCCTGCGGCGGCTGAACTTCGGCGGCTGCCTGCGTGGCTCGTCTCCACGCTCTTCAAGGACAGAGGCCCCGGTGATCGCAACGGAGTCCTCCTCTCTCCCCTCTCTCGGACTCAACGTGCCCGAGGCTATGAACGGCTTACGAACTCTGGAAAGAGTGTTGTGCGTGTTCCAGCGTGTTGGCGTTTTGACCGTTACCGCTTTCGGGTATAAATAGAGCTCCCAAGCGTTGTTAACCATTCCTGTTAGAGCAGCGAATCGATGTTGTCGCTCTGCTCGAGTCCTGTATTGTAACCTCGCCCGTCGGGGCATTGTTCTTTGGCTTCGGCTCACCTCTCGCTATGAAGTAAACAGTTACGTTAGCCTACGGCTTCTGGACTTCTTCACGGCTGCAACAGCGGCTGGCCGCTCGCATCATACACGCTACCACTCGTATGTCGGAGGCCACGGAGATCGGATCGGGTGCCCCCGCCCGGTCGCAACACAGCGCAACGCCTTAGCCACTGAGCCACCGCGGTGGGTACTCATGAGTATGAGTACTCACGAGTACTGTGCTCATGAGTAATGTACTGACGAGTAATGTAGTCGCGAGTAATGCACTCATGAGTACTGTAGTCGCGAATACAGTACTCGCGAGTGCATGCACTCGTGAGCAGTGCAAACAAATTTAATCACGAACTAGAGTCGGTGTAAGGTCCACTTATGAGATCAGCGGCCAGGCGCCCGGGCTGCGCGTGAGAACCCGCCACCCTGTCTGGGGGCTCAACACTGTGGACTCTACGCCGCAGCCGTCGCCAATTCGTCACGGCGCGCACGGGAGACGGATTGTCTGGCCCACCGAATACCACGGGGGATAATCCCCCATTGAGAACGCAGACGGCGCCGCCGGGTTCCGAGAATCGTCGACGTGACGCGCGGAGAATTACCGGCGTCGAAGTGCGCGCCGCGCGAGACACCATTGTTAACGCGCCCCGGTCGGCACAATGCACTGTCGCCGCCTTTCGCCCTCACCCCGCGGGGTCTCGCGCACTTGCTCGTCCGCGAGTGTGCCGTTGACCCAAAGATGGCGGCGCCTCATTGAATATTCCATAGCACACTGAGTGACAGCTGTCTACGTGAATTCGGGCACTCCCTTCCGCGTGTACGAATGCTACAGGGGCGTTCCCGAGAGAGCGTGAGCTCGAGGTGTTATAAGGCCGAACTCGGCCGTTAGAAAGGGTTCTGGTCTGAGCGCCGAGCTGGGCAGTTCCCGGCGGGACAAGGAGTCTCGACCGTTGAAGCTAGGTTGGGATTTGTGAGCTCTCTATAGCTAGAGGTTAGGATCCCGTCGGAAGTTTAGAGTACAGCGCCGTACCGGGCAACTATACGGATCCTGCGGCGGGACAGGGTCTCGGCCGTCGTTTCTCGAGTGGTTTGTGTACGCTCCAAGGGTAGGAGGGTTAGACGAAGTTGAGAGGCTCAAGTGATTTGTGCGCACTTGGAGCTAGCGTCTAGCTGAAGTTTGAAGTTTTCCTTTTACTACTCATGTACCCAGTTTTCCTACTGTAAATAGCTGTATATAAACTCTTCGTTTCACTTAATCAACCCCAACGCCTCGAGTTCGTCAATTCGACCGCCGCCTCCAAGAACTTCAACACCATCGCCCTGCCAGCCGCCTGCTAAATCAACCGGAGCCCGGGCGACTGGGTTCCTGATCGACACCGGACTTCGGGGAAACGAACCACAACCATCTTTACTGTCGGGATGCGCGCGTAGAGTCGCATAAGTTTAGTGGTGCCACTGCGCCGCTTAACTCCCAAGGGTCGTAAAATCAGACAAGGAAAACGGCGGCTCTCTTCGTTTTTGCATGGTTACACGGTGTTACCGTTTCTCGGCGGTCGCCTGCTGCGGTGTTGCACGGTGAAAAAAAAAAAGAGGGGTGACGGCAGGGGGGGCAACGTGACTTCCGGTGCTCTGATCACATTTCCACTGCGGCCGTTATTTTGTCTTACAAATACGTTGCTTGGGAAAGCGTGGGGGTTCCGTTGCGCTTGCTCCGTTCAAATGTGACAGGGGAGAGGCGGAGGAGGCGGCTAACAATGCATGCACAACGCGCGCTAAAGCCGCTCTTTCTCGTGTTCAGCAGTTTTTGTAGAAGCGCGCCGTGTAGTTGTTTGTGAGTGGGACCACTCATGTAAAAGGTCGCGATTAAATCACGTGATTCGCGTCAAATTTCGCGTGATTCGCGTCATGGTTTGTGCCACCGAAATTGTCCGTTCCGTTCCGTTGTGCGCATTTCGGGGATAATTTTGATGGCGTGGGTGCGCCCATCTGGTTTTATTAGCCTCCACTTTTGAAACACCTGTTCACATACACTAGGGCTATGTTCTCGTGCAGTGAGCGCCGCTGCGCAGCCGCGGCGGGGAAATTTCCCGCTCCAATGGAAATAAAACATTAGAGTACACCTAAGCACGTCTGTTGGTTCTGGGTCTGAAAGCATAATGCCAGCTGAACGCCTTCGACGCCTTTTTTCGCCTCGCATTGTCGAAGAGCTCTGCCATCTTGTCGCTGGAGGGGCGCTTTGCTTTCGAATGGCTTCGATGTGTCTCCTACGTGTTGCGCCGCTGTTAGCTTATGCCGCCGTGTAATGAGACAGTTGACGGCGCCGGCGAATTCCGCTGCTTGTTCTTCCCGTACCTTCATCTGCGGTATGCCGGAGGGGCCGACCACCCCTCGCCATCCGCTACTGAGGAAAGCCTCGTGCAGGGGCCGTTTTTGTAGTGCGAACGCCAATGCCAGAAGCCGGGTTTTTCGCTCAAGCTCGGGTCTTGAAACGTCTCGTAAAATATGATGCTTGCGCATGACGACACCACCACGCTTTTTGATCGATCGTTCAGCTTCCTGAGCGCTGCTCGAGGTTAGAGCTGCAGATTTCCACCGTGCAAGCAGCCAGCCAACACGGCAGCTAAAGTGACGTCCGTGCAAGCTATCACGCCTCCGAAAAACGCATCGGGGAACTTTTTCGTTGTGAGCAACAAGCACGACAGATCATTAGTGCAGCAACGGCAGCCAAACAGCTGCAGCAACTAGGTGCACTGCAGCCCTCGACTGCGAAAGATGCCCCCTGCCCTTCTCCCCCCCCCCCCCCCCCATCCCCCCCACGCACACACATGCGGACGAAAATGAGCGGTTTCAGCCAGACACCCGTGGTTTTGCCCGCACTTTTTGCGTAGATATGCAAAACGACGCGTGGCTGGCGGCGCAGTCCTGTCTCTTAGTCACGGCGGAACCTCTTCCTCTTTGGCTTCTTGCGTTCTCGCCGGCTTTCGCTTGGTGTTTTTCTCTTATCGATGTGCCGGCGGCGGTGGCGATGGAGACGGTTGGGCAATTTTCGCAGCGGGCGGAACAGTGGCGACACGTGTCGTTGCAGCTGATTGTAAAGCCGATAGTCTTTCTTGGGCTATTTCAGCGCGACAATTTTGGGCTGTCTGTAATAAAGAGAATTTATTTATGACAACCTAAAATCAGTATCAGCTGTAGAGATGAACTATACGGGTCACCGCCAAGTAGCTTGATGTACATCATGTGCACTCTCTACAACTGCAGGACAACTCTGTCTGTCCCGCGATTCAGCCGTTCGGCCAAACGCTAAAAGAATTCTTCGACGAGAAAAGTTCATATAAACAAACGTTTTCTTGTTACCGAACCTGGTACCATACTGCATACATATTTTAGCAAAAATAAAGCATTAGGGACATCTGAACCAAAACGAAATGTTTCTTTTAACAAACAATAGACGTCGGTGTAATTATTGCGATCAAAAAAATGCGTTCAAACATTTTAACCACAAATGCCAAAAAAAAAAAAAACTAGCAGTGGTTTAGCTCGGCTATGCCAGAATATACGTAGCGTGAGCTAAGGTTCAGCTGGTTATTCTTAGCTTTCCTGGTTGTCTAGAATTAGCTTGATCGTCATGCTTACTGCTGCTTCAATAACACACACGGTATACGCATTCTGTGACATGTATATTTATCAAGCGACTCCGGCGCAGCGTCACCAATCGCCCCAGAGCTAAGCTGGTTCCACAGGCGCACGCCGGTGTTGCTGCGACGCACGAGCCATCAGTTCCACACCCGGCCACCCCTCGCATGATCATCAAGTGGACCGGGCCACCACGTGCGGAACGGAGGTCGGCGAAGACGCTGGGCGCGTGGGGTTTGTGAGAGACGCCGGGCAGCGAGCAACGTTCTGTGCGCCGTGTGACGTCACTGCTTTTCGCGCATGCGCAGCACGGCTGTCCAGGAGCCACGCGAAACCGCTCAACCTCGGCCAGTGTAGCTCACGCTACAAAAGGCTCTAGCTCAAGCTTGGAGATCGTGGCTCGCGTGCCAAGCCAAACAGTGACAAACGGTCCCAAGATGTAATGCGTCGGCAGTGTAAAGGCTGGAAAATTGGCTTGCATTCAGCAAACATCCATTGCGTTTTTCACGGGAGGACCGAGACAGGAGGGGAACAGCATGAGCGGTGGGAGGAGGGAGAGAAGAGGCAGTTGCGTGGCAAGGACTGCCGTCTTGCGACATTTGCAGACAGCGAGCAGATTCGCGGCCAGTTCTTGTGCTGATGAATTGCCTGCCTGTTTCCGTTTAAGAATTCCATTTTTACGGGTCCACAAGGCCCTGGGCTCCTACCTGGACGCCTCAGGCCGTCACCCCGCACTCCGCTTCCCGGTACAGTGACTAAGGGCAGTCTGAAATTTTTAGAACTTTTTTTTTATCTCCACTTGTGTCATATCAGACAGTATGAACATTTGAGGCGGTTTTTTTTTAACAGCAGAGCTGTTTAATGGCCGACTGCACTTAAATTCTCGACAACGTAAAAATAACGTCATCCAATAGTACACATAAAAAGAGAGCAAAATGCAAAAAAAAAAAAAAAAAAAAAACCTACGTTTCCAACAGGAACGCGCGCGACCAAAACGGCTCGTGAAGATTGTGTTTTCGAAACAGAAAATGCATAACAAAGGCCGCATTACCGCGGCCAGGACGTGACGTATGTGGTGGAACGGAAGCGGGTCGCCAGTACCGGCGGCCGCTTACAAAAACCTCCAACTGCGCGCGGTCGCGTCGCGGTTCGCATTGTTATTTACACAGAAGAACGTTCATTAACATTTGCACAGGCTAATGGAGTTAAGCGAAATTCCGACATCGCGTTGCTATCGATCGAGAAATAGACCGTCCAGCAGTTTTTTTTTTTTTTTTTACATCAGAATAACTGCCGGAGTAGCAATCCTTGGCGTTGAGAGTAAAAAAGCGGGTCCAGATTTACAAATCTACTTGCTCGTACGTTAGCGAAAAATAGCTATGGTTACCCGGCGCATCGGCTATCATATCGCTTTTTTTTTGAAGAGAACAAATCACGCATGGGCGGAGATCAATCACCAACTATTTTTGATATGTAATTACGGGCAAACATCTTTCTCAATATCCGCCCAGTAAGTTTCACCTCGCTGCACATCGAGGATCGAATTGTAAAGTTTGTCTGAAACCGCATGTCAGCTTCCAGAGATAGATGATGCATTAAAACACAAAAGAGTTACCTATCTACCGCCATTTTCTACTTTCACATAGATACATGTGCATTTGATAGCGTTTTACCAAAGCTCCTGGATACATCGGGCAACGCCTGGCATGGACGGAAAACTTGGAAGAATGATTTCACGCTATTTTCCGCTGCTACCCAGTTGACGAAGCAAGCCAAAGACGTGCAAGCAGCCACGTTGCTAGTGGGTATTGGCGAAGAGGCAGGGAAGGTACACAGCACCTTCACGTTTGAGGCAGAAGATGATCAGCCCGCCGCAGTGCTTTTTGCAACACTCCTCGGCTGTGTGGCGAAGCCTCCACTGCGTGCGCCCTTCGAACAGGCCTCCTTGTCGGTGACTCACGCTTGCAGCCGACGGATTCAAACAAGCTGCTACACGCCTGGATCGCTGGCGCCTCGCTATCGGCGTGATTCAAACCGGCGTTGACAGACGAGGCAGGCTTCAACTTGTCCGAAGGACGCGGAAGCCGCTGCGAAGACCTCCTCTCTCCCCTCTCTCGATCTCAGCGTGCGCCGCTACTACCGACCACTCACGAACTCTGGAAATAGTGTTGTGTGCGTGTCTGTGCCGTTCGTGTCGTGTGCACAATCTAGAGGGAACGCTTGTTTAACCGTTGGGGCTTTGGGTATAAATAAGACCCCCCAAGATTGGAAGAACGCGAACATCATCCTAATCCATAAGAAAGGTGACATGAAGGACTTGAAAAATTACAGGCCGATCAGCTTACTGTCAGTCGTCTACAAGGTATTTACCAAGGTAATCGCTAACCGAATCTCTGCAACCTTAGATTTCAGTCAACCTAAAGAACAAGCAGGGTTCGTAAAGGTTATTCAACAATGGACCATATTCACACGATCAATCAGGTGATAGAGAAGTGCGCTGAGTATACTGAACCCCTATATATAGCCTTCATAGATTATGAGAAAGCATTTGACTCGGTCGAAACCCTAGCAGTCATTCAGGCATTACGGAACCAGAGGGTAGATGAGCATTATGTAAGAATACTAGAGGATATCTACAATGGGTCTACAGCTACCATCATCCTCCATAGGGAGAGCAGTAAAATACCTATAAGGAAGGGTGTCAGACAAGGAGACACAATCTCTCCAATGTTATTCACAGCATGCTTACAAGAAGTATTAAGAACGTTGGATTGGGAACAGGTGGGAGTAAGGGTTAATGGAGAATACCTCAGTAACCTCAGATTTGCTGATGACGTTGCCTTGCTAAGTAACTCGGGGGACGAATTGCAAAGCATGCTTTCCGCACTGGGCAAACAGAGTAGAACCGTGGGCCTGAAAATTAATATGCAGAAAACTAAAGTAATGATCAATAACCTCGGGACAGCACAGCAGTTTGAGATAGGTGGCGAGGCAGTGGGAGTGGTAAGCGAATATATCTACTTAGGCCAAGTTGTGACCCCGGATCCCAACCATGAGGCAGAGATAATTAGAAGGATCAGAATGGGGTGGGGTGCATATGGCAGACATTCTCAGATAATGAATAGCAGCCTACCATTGTCGCTGAAGAAGAAAGTGTATGACAGCTGCATCTTACCGGTACACCTACGGGGCAGAAACTTGGAGGCTCACTAAGAGGGTTCAACTTAAATTGAGAACGACTCAGCGGGCAATGGAGCGGAAAATGATAGGTGTAACATTAAGGGACAAAAAGAGAGCGGAGTGGGTCAGGGAGCAAACTGGTGTTAAAGACATATTAGTAGAAATTAAGAAGAAGAAATGGACGTGGGCAGGGCATGTAATGCGAAGGCAAGATAACCGCTGGTCATTAAGGGTAACAGACTGGATCCCTAGAGAAGGCAAGCGCTGCAGGGGACGGCAGAAAGTTAGATGGGCAGATGAGATCAAGAAGTTTGGGGGATAAATTGGTCACAGTTGGCACAGGACCGAGGTAATTGGAGAATAATGGGAGAGGCTTTTGCCCTGCAGTGGGCGTAATAGGCTGTGATGATGATGATGATGAAGACCCCCCAAGCACTGTAGTTCATTCCTGTTTGAGCAGTGAATCAATGCTGTCACTCTGCTCGAGTCCTGTACTGTAAGCTCGCCCGTCGGGGCATTGCTCTTGTCTGGCTTCGGCCCATCTCTCGCTATGAAGTAAACAAGTTAAGTTTGCCTTCGGCTTCTGGTCTTTTTCGAGGCAGCAACATTTGCTGGCCGCTCGCTTCACCACGCTACCACACGCATGTCGGAGGCGACGGAGCTCGTCTCGGGTACGCCTTCCCGGATGCAACATTATTTACTAAGCGCCTTACGTCAGTACGGCTTCCCACCGGTTTTGTAGCAGCACCGAAACGTTTGCGCTCAGCTGTGTCTGTACACAACTACTTCTGAACGGGCTTTTGAGCAGCCCTTTCAGTGTCTGCGGGATAAGACAGCGGTGCCCCTGGTTGGTCGCCCTTGCTCTTCGTTGTCTGTCTTGACCCGCCACTGCGCCTTATACAGACGCTGCAGCGCTGCCATCCGAGGCTTCCCATTGCCTGTCAAAGGCCTCGGGAATTATGAGTACGGTGAGCTATTCAGTGCCCGGCTTAGTGGAAGTAAATATAGGGCATCGCGCTTCGGTACGTTTGCGTCAAGATTCAGTGCCCTTCCACTCTGTGAAGATGAATGACCAGCGGAGCTGGATGCAGTCCAATGAGTGCACGAAACAAAACACGTTTGTTTGCAATTTGTGATTGAGCATACTTCCTAGCCAATTAGCTGAATGAAACTTGTAAAGACTCAAGCTAGCGGACAAACGTGTTTCCCTCCCGCGTTGCAACACACCAACCCAAACCGTTCGACCACGGAATACAGCAGACCGCTCGCATTGGGCCGTCAGACGTTCACTTTAAACCTCCCAACAGCAAACCTGACATGTCATCGGTGAGGGCATGAAGCCCAAATTATGTATGAATGTTGCTGAAGCCTAGCTGCGCGTTCACGCTCTCTTCCTCCACCCCCCTCCCGTGAACGCATAAACCGGCAACTGGTGATGTGCGCTTCCTGGACGTCGCGCGCTACCTCATAGGAAGAGACCTCTTAGCCATGCACCCTGACCAGTATTACATTGGTGGAGGAGTCCCCGAACCGGGCTCCGTTCCCTCCGTCATGTTGTGGTAGCATGGTGGACGAGCGACGAGCAGAAACAGCTGCCTTGGTGCTAACGACAAAGAGCCGAAGACAAAACTTAACGGTTTTACTGCATGGCGAGAGATTAACAATGACGATACAGGAACAGCACCCTTCCGGGCGAGCTTACAGCACGACTGGAACAGAGCAACAGCAGGATCCGATGCTGTCGACCAAATAGAACACGCTCGAAGGGAACGCGTATTAATAATCCGAAGCGCAAATGGTCAGTTAGCTTTCACAATGCTTTGCACACGACACGAAAAGAGTACAGACACACGCGAACACTCTTTACCGGTCTCGTGAAGGCCGGTGCACGTTGAGTCTGAGAGAAGGGGGAAGAGGTCTCGGCGAGCGGCGTCCGCTTGCAGATTCAAGTCTCTACACGTCTCCACCAGAACAGTTTGTCTTGTATTTTGCAACTGCCGCGGGCATGAATCACCGCCAGCGAGGCGTCCACGTGGCAGACACGTTTCAGCTTGTCGTAGCATGTTCGAGGAAGGCGGGCTCTGCCACTAAGCACAGGGTGCATCCCCGCACTACACGAAACTTGAAGCATGCGCGCATAGGGTATACCGGCGCGCTGAATCGTAACAGCTTCTCGGCCGGGGGTCCGAGATCCCGATGGATAAAGGTTAGCAACCGTTGTCCGGGGGTATGCTCTTGAAGAAAAGAGCTCGGCAGACGCTCGTCTCCAGGCTTGGATCGAACGACAGTGTTCCAGACTCCTGGGCGACTCGGATGAAGGGTCAGTCACTGGACGAAGAGTAAACGAAGTAAATGGTAAACGAAGCAACGATCGTTTCGTCGTTCACTGCAGCCTTAGTCGACATACTTAACATTCCTTTCAAATACCTGCCCTGGACACGTCATCGCTGACGTCACAAAACACACTATTTAACGGGAAAATTGAAATTTTGGCATAAACTGTGTAATTTCTCAGTGAATAAAGCATCCATAGCTGTAACTTTTGCGCACACGAAAAAACGAGGACTAAACGGAGATACGAAGACATGGTCACCAACTAGCCCGCGTTTCAGTGTTATTGCAATAAAGCATTGTTTGGTGCCGGACGAGCTCTGCGGGCACTATAAAGCACCTATTCTTTCGAATACAACAAACTTGTATGTTATCTTCATGGTAGCTTACAGCGCCGGCTACAATTTGAATTCGCTTTGCTTGCAGTTCCAGCGGCATGTTGTATAGCCAATGTCATTCGTCTCACTGTTCGACGAGGATGGGGTGCTATGGTAGGTTAACTGGTTTATTCAGTGGAGAGGTTGGAAGCCAATATGCCCCTAGCTCGACCATTTTACCAAATGAAGGGTCATTACCCGGTTAAATAAATCCCAAGTTCACGACAATGTTTGGTAGGGCATCTTGAAGGGGTCTACGGCGCACGTAGATGGGACGCATAAGAAAGAAAAGACAGGACAAAGCGCTGATGTCCTGTCTCTCTTTTCGACCCCTTTGTCTTTGTTTTTGTTTACTTCCTTATGTAATTTTAGTGTCCTTTGTTGAGCACCAGCGTCTGTTAAAAACTCTACGTAAGCATGCGGATCATCGCAATCATCGTCATCATCATCACCGTATAATAAAATTGATCGGTTTTTTTTTTTTTGCAACTGCCTGGCATAGAAGGCTAGGAGTATTTGCCAGGCTAGCCTCGGAAATTTCACTAAAGACAGTTCCCTCGCTCTTTCATGGCCCCAGCCGAGCCACCTCTCTGCCCTTGCGGCAGCACCTAGATCACGCGCATTCGCAGTCGACGATGAAGTGAACAGGGGCTGCGCTCCACTGTGTGGCACGAAAATTTAAAGGACGCCCATGTAAATTGAGGCCTCACTTTCCGACAAAATCGGCGAACCACATGGTCCTTTGAAAGTACGCCGTTGTCTGGTTCGTGTCCCGGCTTGCCAAAGTGCACGGCGCGAGGCAGCCATCCAGCCCCATGCTGATCACGGCCACGCACGATTGTCGCACCGGTGCTGTTTATTTCTGCCATTCAGCCTAGATGTTCTCGCGCGGGCAGTGCAAGACTCCGCTTGTGATACCACGAACCTGGCAGACAGCAGGACTCGAAATGATTGTCCTCACTTTGACCTTTGTGGTCTACGTCGCCCTGCCGTTCGTGCTAAAGACGAGTAAGTGGGGCTTTGCTAATTTCTACAAAAAACTGTGGCGTAGCGCGTACGTATTCCAAGTATTTATACGCATGATTTACTTTTATTGAGCCGTTCTAATGCCACGCACGCGCTGCATGGAAGCGAGCCGGGCCCGCACTTTTGGCCACGCCGTGGTGGCCAAAACGCCGCACTGTTTGACTGAACGCTCGCAGATGGCGCCGGATTTTGCGGGACAGCTTGAATACGACCCAGACATATTTTTTCACTAAAAAAATGGAACCGCTCGACGACCCTTTGCAAGATTTGCTTCCACGTCTGCAGTTTTCGTTATGCCGAGCCGATTCCGAATATTCGACAAGGATACCCATATGAAGACCTCGGTAGCTCCAGTCCAGACTAGGTTAAATAAACGTTCATTCCTTTCGTTAGAATAATAATAATAATAATAATAATAATAATAATAATAATAATAATAATAATAATAATAATAATAATAATAATAATAATGATAACAACAATAAATCTTTATTTCGGGTGCCCAGGAACAACCATAGGGTCTTGGTACTGCTACGCCATATTTAAAAACAAACGAAAATAAAAAAAATTTAACACACAAAATACCACATAAGACAAAAATAATAAAACAAGAATACTTTCTAAATTTATTTATTTATTTATTTATTTGAAGTGCTCACCAACAGCGCTGGGTTTTCTCAGGTGATACACTGATTACATGAATACAAAGCATACAAAAAGACAACATGTAGGGAGGGAAACAAATAAAAAAAATTAGCCCCATCTTCCCGAAGGGAACGCTGAGTAGATGCGGGGCATCGCAGGGTTCACCTACATTTCCCCCAAATTCGACTACGAACACAACGGTTGCTTCCATCACACTTCATCGGAAGAACGGAGTGAAGTGGAGTCAACCGCAGCAAGCGCTGAACTGAACGCGCGCAGCCCGCTGCCCGATTTATATTCAAGGTTGAAGGAGAGGAGACCAGAGGAGGAGAGATGCGCAAGCGCCGAGCATGCGCCGCGAAAGCAGAAGCGAGAACGCGGGAGAAGCGAAAGCGAAGTGCACGCAGCTGGTACGAGAGAAGAAGTGGCGGGAGTATCGCGCATCTGTGGGAGAGAGGGAAGGAGGAGAGTTGCGCATGCGCAGTGTGAGTGCGGACGCCGATGCGGGACATGCCCAGACTATAAGATGCTCCGCATCTAAAATGGGCAAAAATAAACGTGTAAATATATAGAAAATACCAGAGTGATCAAAGAAGGCAAAACATTTCCTGAATAACAGGAGCTCAGAGGTCGTGGGTAGAGCATGCTCTAACGAACACATACGAGCATAAGCAAGGTGGTGCTTTTGGTGCAGGAACACAAGAACAGGGGGAAAAGTGCAGGTGCGATTTCTCACAACATGCGCATTCAAAATATCAAAAATTTCAAGGAGCGTTTTAAAAGGACCATGTCGTTGCAAAAGATGTCAATAGAAGAAAAAAACAGACTGTTGAAGGCATATGGGATTCGGTTAGCTGGTGCCAGGCTCAGTGATCTGACAATATGAAAGCAGCCATGCGGCCGCAGTGGTCTGCTTGCAATGCACTCGCAGGTGAAAAGAGCTTACCAGGCAAGGGCAGTCAAACTTGGAATCGACTGCAACACAGATTGAAGGCGGGCCAGTTGGTACATAACTAACTTATAAAACAGCGCTAGAAACAGGACTACAGAAAGGGCACACAGACAGGGCGCTGACTAACAACTGAGTTTATTGCCACTGAACGGGCAATAAATACGGAAAGAAAGTGACACGTGAGGAAAGAAATAACACGTGAGGAAAGAAATAACAACTGAAGAATTCTTCAGTTGTTATTTCTTTTTGTAAGTTTTTCGGCATTTTTTTGCGGATGTTCGTGCTCATCAATTAGCGTTTGCATTTTGTTCCTAGTCATGGTCTTGGTGGCTTCTGGATGGATGAGGGCTTTCAAGATACGCCATGTCTTACTTGTGCTTAGGGTTATGCGGCTAAACAGCACTCACTCGGGACGAGCTATACTCACAGAACTCGGATACCAACCAATCCCCACCCAGGTCGCTACAACCCCCATCAAGCAAGACATCCTCAAGCACTACACGTGGCACCCATCCCACGGCACATGGACAAAGAAAGGAATCCATCTCGACGACAAATTAGAGCGGCATTTTATTCAAAGAAGGTTGTCAGAGATCCCCACCAAAAACACATGGATGCAGCCAAGAAAGGACCTATGTGTGCAATAGCCTATACGCACCTCAAAGAGGACGAATGCTCGATGCACACCAGCTGTACCACTCCGGAAGAAGCTGAAATGCTAGCCATAGCACTCGCAATTGGCCGAACGACGACCCCCACCACGCTTACAAATATTTACACGGACTCCAAGAAGGCATGTCACCTACTTGCAAGCGGAATCACCTTTCCATCGGCACTGAACTTTTAGCCACAGTAAAAGGACAGGCTAGAATTCACTGGGTACCTGGGCACATGGGATTAGCTGGGAACGAACGAGCCAATCAACTCGCCCGTGAAGCACTCATCCGGGCTCCCGCTGACCATGTATGTACCCTGAAATATCACCCCCAACGTCGTATCAAAATGAGACAGTACCCCCACGACAGGATGGAGTATTCACCCCCCCCCCCCATATCCTTTGTTGGACAGAGAAGAACAAACACTACTCAGACAAGCACAAACAAACACACTACAAACTCCAGCATGGACATGGCACCACCACCAGCGCCCCCCCCCCCCCAGTGCAGCCAATGCACACGCCATACTTAACCAAGAACATATATTGAGGGAATGCACTAACACCTCAGCACTCGGAACACATCACACTAAGGAGTGGCTAGCTACCGCCTGCAATCCCCAAGATCAACGGGACCTGGTGACCTTCATCCGAAGTGCTACCAGCAGCTGCCTGGACAGAGGCGGCTGACGGATGCCACCCAAACCACTGCGATAATATAAAAAAAATAAAGTCTCTCTCTCTCTCTCTCTCTCTCTCTCTCTCTCTCTCTCTCTCTCTCTCTCTCTCTCTCTCTCTCTCTCTCTCTCTCTCTCTCTCTCTCTCTCTCTCTCTCTCTCGTTTCCGCGTGGGCTCGCGGCTCAATCGGTAAGACAACGGGGATCTCGCTCCGTTTCTCAATTCGTTCCAGGTTCGATTCCCCGCGGTGTCGTAACTTCTCTTATTTGTTCGCGGGAGTTTTCTGTTGACACCAACGGTCGCGACAGAACCCTTGGGGGGTAGAGGTAGAAAGCTTCGTTTCATAAGAGCGAGAGTAGTGTTCCGCGGACCACGTTGCCGCGCACGGCTGCAGTGACATTCGTTTGTCGGTTTTGACCCGGCGCGGCGGCTCAGTTGCTATGGCGTTGTGCTGCTGAGCAGAAGGACGCGGGTTCGATTTCCTACCGCGGCGGCCGCTTTTCTGATGGAGGCGAAAAGCAAGAGCGCGCGTGTGTCGATTTGCCCATGCATTAGCATTGCGGAATCCTCTCCTCAGCCGAGTGGAGGAAGCTAATGGAGTGGAGGAGGGACTCAGAATACGGCCCTAAGTAAGATTCGGAACAGCGATCACAGGATGGTTAAATACAGGCTAAGGCTGAATCTCAGGAGAGAAAGAACGAAACTTATAGAAACTAGGAAACCCCGCATGGAATCAGTCAGAGCCATGGAGATCGCAGGAGTTCGAAATAACTATTCAAAACAAATTCTCGCTTTTTAACGAGCAGAACGAGGTAAGTGTAGACAGGCTAAATGACAACCTAACATCGGCACTCAGTGAATCAGCAGCAGCTGTGTGAGAGGCAACGTTTTTAGATTAGGTCAGTTGGCAAAGAGCGCGGCCTTCCAAGCACCGCGGCGCGGGCCGGTGCTGTCGCCGACCAGGCGGTGGCGCTGCGGTAGCGTTGAGATCGGTCTCGGCGCGTCGTCTGCTACTCCTTGCTTGGAAAGGCGCCGGTGAACGACCACCGCACACCGTTAATGTTCTTCTTTGACATGCGAAATCAGACTTCGCTCTACTCTTACGCTTTAGTGACAAGAGCTTTACATTTTTATCGACATTATAACGAGAAACAAGCTGTACTTAAGAAAAAAAAAAGGCAAGGCAAACACTGCACAGTCCGCTTGTCTTCGGCTGCTTCCCGTTCCATTTATTTATTTTTCCCCAGTACGGGATCCTTTACCATCTGGGATTAGCGCTTTAAAGAACAGGACACATGTAAGAGAAAACGGACAGGACTGGCGCTTTATACGGGATCCCTTATAGCTAAATAATGTTTAAAGCATACCCGAACACGTCTTACATTTCTGAAACTGCCGGAAAGCCTACAATAGTCAGCCATCTACTTGGAATCAAGAAAAGACGCCTCGACATTTTTATTTATGCTTTGGAAGCAAATGCAGTAGGTACGTTTTCACAAGAACATATTTACAACCCCAACAAAACTGATCAAGTGAGCCGATTGGAAACCAAGTGCTGACGTGCGCGCTCAGCAAATTCTTGGTATTTTTAACTGCGGACACGAAAAATTACGATTTGTTAAACAGCTTCGCTGTTAACAAAGAAAATTGAACCAATTATTAAACCAATGTTTTTTTTTTATTTCTCTGACAGGTATAAATGTGGTTTCTTAAAAGAAATTAACGTTTTTTCTCCGATGAGAATGTTTGTCGTACTGCTATTCTTTTTTGTTGGTTCGTAAATCTGATGGACTATCTGTTAGGGTCACAGAAACTTTGATTCATCTTCTTGTAGTCCTGATATGCCAATTTTTTAAAGCGTTTAGACTTCATTTATCTTCTTGTAGCCCTGATATGCCGATTTTTTAAAGCGTTTAACCTGGTAGTTTTTCCGCTGAGCCATCGCTTATGCTGTCTTCTGCGTTGATTTTTCCTGCACGTTTCTTTTTGCAATCTACAGATAGGCAACACTTCTCGGTTTTGACTAGTCAGATTGATTTATAAGAGGTTTAACGCGCCGACGCTTCACAGCTAGGCGATGAGGCGTGCCGTAGTGGAGGGCGCCGGATTAATTTTGACCACGTAGGGGATCTTTGACATAAGCTGAAATCTCGAACACACGGGTGTTTTCGCTTTCCGCCTCTATAATAGCGGCCGCCGTGGCCGGGAATCGAACCCGAGTCCTTGCGCCCAGCAGCACGGCGCCTTGGCCACCGCGCCGGGTAGGGATCTGATCTGACAGCACCGGGAATATGTTGTACCACACACACTTCATGCCCTTTCACGGCAGTTGTTGTGGATGAAACGTCTGCAAACAGGCAACATTTGTTCCAAGGGCTGATCTTTAAGGCAACAATGTAGCGAATAAATGTTGCTACATTCTTCTGCCTAGTCAGCTGAGGGTGAATATTCCCATTTTTATCGCTGTAGCTACAGGGCGGGACAAGCAAACCTCTTGAATTAACTTCAACCGACAAGTTTTGCCCCACTACTGCACCCTTCTCAATCAGCACAATTGCACCCAGAATCTTCGAGCTTGTAGAAGATAACCTAGGCGAAGCCTTCACATTCTACGATTGAAATGTCGGACATTTGCTGAATTCCTGCATAACTGCGAACCACAGCTCAGTTCCCAACGTACGTGCTGACATCGGCGCTTCTACGCCACTCGCGCCACTTACGCCAGTTTCCTCGCGCAAAGATCCATCATTTTGGCAGGACGCAACATAGGTGGGAACCACTGTCATCCATTTATGTGGTTTTCGGCATGACTTTGACGTCTTTGGTGGCGACAGATGCTCAGGTATACGTCAGGGAAAATACGGGGCGCAGCGCCGTCCCTCAGAGTCCGCCTGCCTTACGGTATCCTTACAGTTTGACCATTCACGGCGTGTTCGTAACAGTTGACGATGTCTGAAGACTCACAATGAATGTCACAAACGTATGTTTATGGCGTAACCTTGAAGTTTTTACGCGGAATCGCGCTTTCCCACTCTTTCAATCCGTCAGGACCCTTCGGCGCTTTGAAGAAATGCCGCTGCACGGACTTGGCCGCTTCCGAAGCATACCCCGAACGGCAGCCCGGCGCGCAGCACGTCAACAAACCACACCGACGCTTCCGAGATCCACTAAAATATGTATGCACGATGACAACACAGAGCTAATACGTTAATACAGACGTGACGAACAGGCGAGCACCAACAGCACAGCGAAAACACATGGCCTGGGCGAGCTTCGCTCCCCAAACTAGATCTCAACGCAACGCCAGCGCCACCACTCGGAATGGCGACAAAATGGTGCCGCCTCTCGAGGCGCAGTTTGCAAACTGACCTAATCTAAAAACGTTGGTGAGAGGCAACATGTAGAGAACAAACTGGAAAACTAAGAAAACGAAGGAAGTAATTGCCAAACGTCAGAATATGAAGATGTCAAGTGCGGTGGATCGGATTCAATTATCCGAGCTGTCAGAACTGATTAACAGAAATAAAACAAAAGACATTCATGCATATAACATGGCATTGATCGAGGAAACGCTGCAAATAGGGGCAGCTTGAAAGCAACTAAGAGGTAGCTTGCCATCGGCAAAGACAGAATGTACGCACTCAGAGCTGAGCAGGGAAACATTATGCACAACATGGACGAGAAAATTAAGGTAACAGAACGATTCTACACCAGGCTGTATGCCAGCGACGATAGACCAGGGGAAACTACTGAGAGTACAAGCTCAACTTGCGATGTCCCACTATAGTAACTAAAGAGGAAGTTCGAAAGGCTCTCAAAGGCATGAAAATAGGAAAAGCTGCAGGTGGCGATGGCATAACCGTCGATCTTCTGACGGAGGGAGGAGACATTGTACTGGAAAAACTTGATGTACTATTTTCGGAATGCTTGAAGACTCAAAAAGTGTCCATAGCCCGGAAAAAACGTCAATATTACTCTGATTCATAAGGAGTGAGATCTCAAGGACCTCAAGAATTACAGACCCATCAGCGTACTCTCAGTTGTTTACAAGCTGTTTACCAAAGTTATAGTTAGCCGCATAGGTGACAGCCTGGATTTCCATCAACAGAGATAAAAGGCTGGGTCTAGGGTACTCAACCATGGATCACATCCATGTCGTCAGCCAAGTGATAGAAAAATCCGCAGAGTGCACAAAACCCCTTTGCATGATATTTATAGATTACAAGAAAGTGTGCGATTCCGTACTCACTGCATACGTTTTAGAAGCATTAAAAAATCAGGGAAGAGAGGAAACCTACACAAGAAGACATATATAAGGGATGCACGTGCAGGATAACCTTCCACAAGCGAAGCGATTAATTTCCGATCCGAAAGGGAGTAAGTTTCTGAAACCGAAACTAAGACTTTCTGATTTTAAAGGACATTCAGTTTCACCCCAAACATCGCTTCGTATAAATATTATGTATTGATAACATGGGATGAGTAAATAAGTTTTTAAGGTTTCGATTCTTTAAATTAAAAAAAAAAATTAACGTTTGCTCCGTTATTCTGTTCACGTTCCGCACGTTTTCTTTGCAAGTTGTGTTTGCCTGTTCGTCAGCCAGTCATTTCGAGCTCGCGGACTAATATCTTTAGTATATCTATGAGAAGAGAATACCGCATTATTCACTGAATTTTGGCAAAGTACTGGCCACACAGATGGCGTAAACGCGATTTTTTGGGATACCAACGTAGCAAGTGGGGACCCGGCGTGGAGAGCACATGGACATTACTGTTTCGGTGATCGCCGCACAATGCAAGGTGGATGAGGATAATAGAGGAAATAATACTCAGGAGCCCTGACGTCACGTTTTGTGAAGTCTTTGGAGGAAATAAAAGCTTGCGAAGCCGCTCCCGCCATGGCTATGTTAGGATGCCCGAGGAACCCACTACACTTTCCCAATATCCCCCGCTGCGCCTCGTCTTCTTCACCGCTGCTACAGTTCACTTAGCAGCTGGCTGGGCCACTGATTCAAACGCCGAAGAAGCCAATGGATACGGCGAAATGGCGAAATCTCTTGGAAATCATCCGCACCAGCCTGCCCCGCCGCTAATTACGTTCAAACGTGCACGCAAATCCCGAGAGAACCGAAGGGCGCCGCAAAAAGATGACGCAATTTCCTTCACACTTTCTGCAATGCATTCAGGGGCCTCTCTCTCTACGTTATTTATCCCTTCAATGGACTAGGGCCATAACCTTGAGATTTCTTCTTTGGTTTCAATTTGAAGCACTAAATGGCTTATTGAGCAGAAAAGCTGGCGTACGAGTAAGCGCAGCAGCGACACGGCTCTGCAAATGGCCTATGGCGCAAAGAGAGAGAGAGAGATGGTGGTTCGGGTGAAAAGTAAAGGAAGTGCACTGGTGATATTATTGAGCCCATCTGGGGGCTCGCCTGCATACAACCCAGTGCGGGGGGAGGGATGAAAGATTAGAGAGCAGAAAGGGTGGTAAAAGAGAGAGGTAAGCTAGAGAAGGAAAGCGTGGAGCCTCTGCGCAAAGATAATAAAGAAAATTAGCAAAATTTCGGACTGGGCGGTAATCGAACCCAGGGCCTTCAGAATGTGAATCGAGCACCTAAAGGTGGATACAAGTGAATTTGTTGTGGCCTTTGTAGAGACCTATTATTCGGCAAAAGTATTTCATTCGTACAGCTTTGTTACGGCTTCAATAATTTTACAACAGGTTCTAACTGCCTAAACTTGAGAAACCAACAGTCGAACTGGTACTGTTGTACCCAACTTGTAATGGCTTATCTTGAAGGGTTCCCAGGGCATACTTCATACACTAATGCTTTCGGTCATTAGGCATGGGAACCTTCACGCACTGCACTGCTCAGTGATCTCAGCCCGTCTTTCCAACACTGTGCATTGCATGAAACAGCCAATTCCCAAATTTTATTTCCCAATTTTTATTTGCTATCTGCACACCTAGACTAGCAAAAATAAATAAATAAATAAATAAATAAATAAAGAAGAACTTGGCTGGCTGTTGCGGTGAAGTGGCTTTTTAACGACAGTCTACTGCAGTACACTCAGACATACTTGGTACAAATATTCGAAAATCAAATGGAGTGGCATATGAAAAGTGGAGTACAAAAGGCTCATTTCTAAGCTGTTCTTGCTAACTTACTTTTCTTTTTCACTTTTCAGTCTCCAGAATACTCAGAAGGACAGGAACAGCTGCTGCAGAACAAAGACGGGCTTAATTACATCACGAAGTGTGGCCTGCTTGCCTCTGTAGCTACGGCAGCGCTCAGAAATGTGATCTCCAGTTAGGAACTGCCACCGACTGCCAGGCCAGGTGTTTTGAGTAAAGAACTCCAAAGCAAATTTTGCTGGCAGGGTTTTATTTTCCTACTTACAAATAAAAGCTGCACACACACACGCAGCGCACACGCAACCACACATACCAAGAGTCTCGATGTGCATATTTACATAAAGAACAACGGGCATGTCCCATTAAAACAAGTGGCTGTCTTCCAGCTTAGCTGCTCAGAACACTTTCTTGATGCGTTGAGGCAATATCGACTCCTTGGCCTTGTTGAAGAAGAAGAGCAAACCATAACGCTTGTTTCGCTGAGAGAAGTAGTTGGAGACAACATCGTTGTCATCTGAAAAGCAAAGCAGTAATTCAGTCACACCATCAACACAGTTCTGCACTCACAAAAAGAATACCCGCATTTTGATGAGCAGTGCTGCAAAAGAATGCAATCACAAGGCAAACAAGTGCACAGGCTTCAAACCAGGAACCATTTAGATTATCACCTAGGGACTTCTCCTGGAAAGGAGCAAGGGAGGGGGGGGGGGGGGGGGGGAGAGGTTGAAAAACCCAACCTCCTTCCCAACTTATCCTGCTAGCCAAAACTAACTTTTTAGCGGCAATTTTACTTGAAACATACAAATATTTTGTGGGAAGGGCCCTGTTTAGAACACAGAAAATCCTTTGTTTATGGCCTCCACAACACGAGTTCAGAAAAGTGACTTGTGGTGTTGTAGAGGCAAATGCATCTCGGGCTGGCAAGCTTTCGGTTGACCAATCCTCAGTGACCAATAAACTCACGCTCTGCTAGTTTCTCCCTTGACCATTGTTGATGCCTTGTAAGCCGCTCTCATCCTATACGCAGAGCCGTCCTTCCTTTGCTAAACAGGCCAGTAGTCATAAACCGGCAGGTGTTGACGGAGTATCGATAGCTTATTGCACTACTACACTAAACATGGAGCTTGATAACTTTAGCGACGACAATCTAGCAGATGTTATTAAAGAGGTACTGGCACTGTTAGTGAACCCAAAATGCATGTACATGGCAGCATTGTATGGTTGATCATGTGGTCGGGGAGAGAAGGGGGTGGGGGTGTTCCGGCATCAAACCACCCCAAAAATATGAATGGTTCACCACCCTCACCATGTAGAAATGGGTTGCGGTCAAAGAGGTTGTCTTCCACCACTTCCACAAATAATAATAAAAAAAAAAAAAAAAAAAAACAGGAAAGTGCCTTCCCCCCCCCCTCTGCCCCTTGAGATTTTGGCTACACTATGTGCAGTATCTATCAATTTAACTCAATACGCTTACCACTGAGAAGTGGCCTCCTCTCAGCAAGTGTTGGAAGGACGCTGTCATTGGCGTTCAGGGAGACCACAAATGCAAATGGAACCAGCCACAGACAGATGGTGAAGTACGCAAGTACCTGCGCAAAAAGCTGCTGTTACTTAAGCCCATTTTCAAGAGGAGCCTCAAACTTGGCTACATATGCTTACCTCACTAAAGGCATAAGCCTTGTAAGAAAAGAAGTTGAATGCAAGGATGTGGTTGACAATGACAAGTGCTGAAAAAAAAATGAAGAAAAAGAATATAACGTTAGGTTACGTGTACCATAATTGCAGTGGCGCTGATGTAATAGACCAGCAAGTATTTTTGACAAGAGGAAGCTCAAATGCCACTACTATAGAAAATTTCCGAGGGCTGAAGTAAAGCAAGTACCATTCAGCACGCCGTAGTCAAAACATGTTCAATTAGGCTTGTCTAGTTTTTCTGGTTTACTTCTGCTCTATTTCACTTCTCTATGTGGTAAAGGCAGTGTTACAATCTGTGGACCAGAACACAAGATAAGCTTTCACTTGGCGAGTTAACTCAGTACGCAGAAAATCTAGCATCATCATGACCAAAACATGCCACACAAAATAACCGATGGCTCAAAGAATAACAAACAAGTGAAAGAATGCTGGGATTGATACCAAATTTCTCAGGGAAGCTCCTGCAAACGAAGTGAAGCAATTGAGTCTAAAGGAAAATCAGGTCAATCTTGGTCTGGGTGGGAGGGAATCGAACCTAGAGGCAAGCACGTGTCCCCACCACCACCTCCACGACCACAGCTCATTGACCTCAGCCAACTGAAGATGGGCCTAGTGAATGCATTCTGGCCTTTGACTTGGAAACCTGTTACAGACGTTACTAAGGCCTACATGATTAAATTGACTATGGTAAAAAAAAAATGCACTCAAGCATTTCATACAGATGCTTAACCGGCAAAGCTGTAACGTGCGGCTGGTGTTTACATGTGTGTTTTAACGTGTTACTCCTAACTTTGCATGGTTGTGGTATTTTCTTTCCTTCCCGTTCCTGCTCACGGCGTCGCTTCAAGTGCCTGTTCCTCGAAAGTACATATGACACTTGGTTTTCCTATTTCAAAGTAACGTGCGGCCGGTGTTTGCCATTGCCACGGTGACGTTGTTCCGCCCCTGCCCGCAGTTATCGCTGAATCTGTTCTTCCCGCAGTAGCTCATGGCGCACCCACTGTGCTACGAGCGAAATAAATCCAGCCACGCCCTCTCCACTTACTTTCAACTCCTCTCCAACGTGGTTTTTTTCATTCATGCTTACCGGGTTGTGAAGGAGAAGTTTTCTGAGTACACACGACTGCTTTTGCCTATGCATATAAAGCTTCGATAAAAAAAAAAACATATTATGGGTTGCTACACCTGGTCTATGAGGCACACCATAGTGGAAGGCTTCGCATTCAGTTTGACCACCTGAAGACCTTTAACATGCGCTGAAATCTTCACACATGGGCGTTTTCGTTTTTCGCCTCCATCAGAAGAATGGCAGCTGCAGTCGGGATCGAACCCACGTTTTTATGCTCAGCAGCACAACGCCTTAGCCACAGAGCCACTGCGGTGTGTAATCTGAGCACGCTGATTACAGAAGTAGCAATTCGGCGAGTAGCAAAGTACGCTCCCGTTACATGTCCTCTGCTTGGCAATGTGAATGCGGGTATGCACTGAAGCACAGTAACGAAGTGAGAGAAAAAAAAAAAAAAAGGAGAAAGGAATGATAACGAAAGGACAAATTCGGCAATTGAGCACTAATGCATAACAATGAGACGACATATCTGGCAGTTGCAAACTAAAGCATTCACATGCAGTACATCATAAGTACTTAAATGTCCCTATAATCTTATGCTTTTGTGGATGAGACTACACATTTTTCAAAGCGAAAGCTTTCTTAGTGGGACCGATGGCGTCCTCTCAAAAAAGTAATGCATGTCCCCCTAGACCGGTTTGCTGTGATAGACCAGCTCATGTGATCATTGCTGCAGCACTTTAATGGCTATGGGGTAGCTCTCGTTAGTTGGTAATCCATTGATGACACCGTGCGCTTTCCCCTTCAGATAACTGCACATGTACTTGAATTTGTCAACATTGGCCAGCCATGGGTTCTAACGTGTCAACACGTACTGGTCCCAAAATGTAGGCCATTGTATAAATTCTCTGTCAAAAGGTTGGATCTCAAGTTTCGGCAGTCAAACTTGAACTCGTTCTTGAGGTGAACTTATGGCCTCTACCGCATCGATCGTTGTTAAAGGACATGCGGCTGCAAGATGACTTTCAGGGCAGAAGACAATGCGTGTGATAGAATCCCGGTATTTTTCTACAGTTGTCAGCTTATCACCTACCTCTTCATCGGGGATGAGGTCCTCTATTCTATGGCTGGTCAACCGAAAACTCTGATTAGATCTCTGCACGCACGGCGCATGCGCGAAACCGGGCTTTCATTGTGTCAAAACGGTTACTTGACAATCGTGTAAAAGGAACCCTTCTAGATACGTCAATACACGCATCAATCATGTAGAAGGAGTACAACAGTATACTTTTATCTAATAAACCACTTATCGGAAGACATTTAGATCGTTCCATTCCTAGATGCATTCACTTAGTGCTCGAAATATCTTCGCATGGGTTCGTTCTTCGTTTGCGAATTGGGTCTTTTAAGGTTTGACGATCAATGGAACGCACCTTCAGTGAGCGTTGGACACACTTTCAGCAAAGGTTTTGACGCAGTTTTGATGTCAGATAGCTTTCGCACTTCTCTGATGGCAAAGTTTTGCACCAAATACTTTAATCGAAACCTAACATAACCTAATTAGACCACTTCCGTTTCTTTCCATAGACGAGACCACAAAATAGGCATACACTTCATTCAGTGAACTGGAGCAGAACCTAGCCTGACATTGGGCCCATTCAATTCACCTGCACCACGTGAACCAGTTCAGGCGGTGCAGTACTTGGCCACTCATTTCAGTAGTGTAGCTCACGGCACCCGAAATGGGCCATTCAATTCACTGGCGGTGCAGTCGAATGCACAACGAGTTCATGGCTTTGCTTGCACTCCTTGCCGGGGAGCTGCAGAAGCAGACGAAAAAAGTGGAGCTCTAGTCCCGCTGTTCATGCAAAATGGCGGAACCGGCAATGAACTGCTGTGAACTCGTTCATGAGGTGCAGGCTGAATCGTACGGATCCCCTACTTTGAGCTCTAATCAGACCACAGGATAAACTTCCATTTTATTCTTTCAACTAGACCCAAAAATAGGCATACATTTTATTCGATCGACCAGAGCACAAATTTTGCCACTGAATACTTGCCCACTTCAAATATATCTCTGTCGCTTTAGGCATTGTTGTAGCCTAACCTAATGCGACCATACCGTGTGGTCTGGTCCACAGAATAAAGTGTAAGTTTACTTTGTGATCTGGTTTGCAGAATAGTCAATGCATATCACGAAAATAAACGTTTCAGCGGGGTAGATTTTTCGATATGTGCTAGAACTACTATACAAGTCATCAAAAGCCTGCGGTTTGCAATGAACACCCCGAAGGGAACCACAAGGAAGACGGGACACAGACACTTCGTGCGACAAGTCATTGCACAGTGCTTGTTCCTTTTTTTCTTAACAGAATGTGTTGCAGGAAGAATGTAAGAGCGCCTTACCCGAGGCCGACACGAAAGGCACTGAATAGAGGTTGAAGAACGGAAAGGTGCGCAACACCAGCAAATGCATCACTTGACTCAGCAAGCCGCAGCCAATAAGAGTTATGGGAAGGTCTTCAAATACGAACAGCCCGACGTAAACGGCAAACGTCATCTACGAGAAAGCAAAGCATCATGTAAGTACAGCTTCCTAGCTTTTGGGGGGAACGATTGCATAAGATGCTAGAAAAATGGCCATACCAGTATTATTATCCTGATAATCTTCCCAGTCATAACGGTAAATTCTTCCACAAGCTCGGCCAAGTAATAAAGGCCAGCCGCTGAAATGGCAACGATATTCTTTACATTTGAAAAGCACACACAGCCGCGTCATCAAAATACAATGTAATAATTCTTGTAGGCAGCCATACAGAAAACATTAACGTTAGGCGATGACTTCCGACAATGCGATTTATATCTTGCTGTTTTATGGACCTTGCAGGCAGCAAGAACGCCTTTTCAGACTCAATTGCGGTACACCTTTGGGGAAAGCAAAGACGACTATTTTTGTTAAGAGAGCTCATGACGACTTACCCACTGCCAAAACAGAGAAGCATACTTGGATGAATGTTGCCACCCAACTTAATAAATACAGATAAAGCATTTTGTGATGAAAACGCGAGTCAACCAGACCCACGCAATTTGTCGGCTGCGATGAGCCGATCGCCCTGGCGTGTTTTTGTTGCCAGCTGTCGGCCACGCTGGATTTCGCTTTTCGCCGAATATGGCCTAGAAGTGCTAGGAGCAGGTCCACTTTTTGTCACTTTGACAATATTAGTTTTATTTAATTAGTATTTCTTAAAATTTCAGTTCAAAGCGTAAAAAAAGCTTTAAACATGGACGCAAGCAGAAATGTAATCTGCAGCGTGTGTGGTTTGAGGGCGTGAGCGTAGTGTGAGCGTGTGAGTGCGAAACCGCAAATAGTTCGGACGCACGGGGTCGCTTCGTCGATCTTTCTTGTGTCTGATTTTTTTTATTTGAACCTTCTGGTTTCACCTTGCCGCAGTGCAAGGCCCCTGTGATCGCCGATACAATGATCAATTTTCGTGCACTCTTGAAGAACTGTACCAAGTTATGCACTCTTGTACGTTCAGCTCTACTTACGATGTGTCGATTCGTACCTAATGTCGTAATCGTATGTGTGAAAAAATGTGTACTGTGTCCTACTTGCTCAATGCGGCATCAGGACTGCGATTTCGCCTACATTCCTTTCAAGCATAATTTAATGAATCTGCGGGAAGACAACTTGCATGTATTTTTAATCGAAGCTTCGCTTCGCCTGGTGTGTTGCGGTTGTTTTTAAGAACTCGTGGGCGTGACAAAACTTTGCTATGCTTTCGTATAAGATGTTTAGTTTTATAAAAATAAGGTTGTTTCCGGCTATCGAACGCTAAATTCTCATTGGTAACACTTTTGTTTTAATTCTGAGAACTTGAACGTGAACGTTTTGCCTTTTTTTCACGGTTGCAGAGTGGCCACCAACCCCAGAGATGTTTAGTGGCCACTTCTGGTCATCTTCAAGCCGTGGTAAGTGCATGCGTATATGCCCGTGTAATTTTGCTAATTGCACATCTTATTTTAGGTAGTTGATTGTCCCATTCTAGCTTACGGGTGGAAACTCGTCTTATGGTTTATGACCTTGCTGTTACCTTGGTCTCTTAAGTAACAAACCGCGGCGTTTTTTTTTTCTTTCTTTTTACATGTGTTGCCCCACACCCAGATATCGGTGAGTGCATATATGGGTAGTGGATGAGATCTCGTAGCTGGTCGTGGTAGTGTGCATCTTCCATTAACAGCATCTCAGTTCCTGCCGGCACATTTTAGAAACAACGAATTACCCATGCACGAACCATGCCTGGGGAAAAAAAAAAAAACTTCTTTACACTGATTTATTAATTGCAGTTTTCAGACGTGAATTTCCTTTGAAGGCTAAGGGCAGAGCTGTTCCTTTGTGCGTACAATCTGAATGGACCTGATTCTAGAAAACTACAATGGGGCATGAACACCCTGACTCGAGAAACAAATTACTCTGACTTAACCCACATCCAGGCTTACAGCAGCAGGTTGCAACCATTGATCACGCTGCATGACAGGCAAACAATCTAGTCAACCTGTTATGGTGAATTCCACTAGTCAATTTAGAGCGACAGTGAAATTTACCGCAGATCATCGAAATGTGGTAGAAAATAAGTGAAAACCAAAATAAGCGAGTGAAGCACTATCAGACCTAGCTGCATTCCATATTTCACTGGAGACAGACTAAGCACTTTGCACTGAGACAAATTTATTTGAACATGAAACAGAGAAACGTGGATAATACACTGTGGATGAAAAAAGCAACTTGTTGTAGGTCGACCAGCGGAAAATGGTATTAGTGGTGCTACATCAAGTCGGAGTTAGTTCCTTTTTAATGTTCTGCTGCTTTTAACGGTGTCTTTTTGCGAGGTCGTTTCCTGTGGATGCATGCCACACTACTATCAGTCACTTATTCACAAAGACATGACCGCCCCACACTACACTGGCTATGTTTTCGTGGGTGTGTTTAATAAACCTATTATCTGGTGTCCAAACTACGTGTAGTGTGTAAATCACCGGACTGGGACTGGACATTAACGTTTGGGTGATGCATGCAATATTGTGAAGCGATTGTTGCAAAAAGAAAATGTGGTTGCAGCTAGAGATTGGATTTTTCTATATTTACTAGTAAGTGTTGGTTAATTCCAATGCCAGGAATTCGGTTTACACTGAAAAGTGCGAATTTCAGTGATTGGTTAGGGCTGGTCAGAGCAGTACTAGGTAGATCATCACATTGGCCGTAAGCCCATGCAGCCCTGTAGTGCATTTCGATCAGAATCTGAAGGCCAAACTTTGGAGTGACTGTGTTTTTTAAATGCTGTTCTTTGTGTTGGCAAACGAGGGCGTTGTTTGTCTGGTACGATTCTGCTTCTGTGCTAGACAAAGCCAGGGTCCGTTTTGGTAAACGAGCTGTGCGGGGCCCCCTTTCTCAAAAGCTGCGGCACAGTTTTTGTCCAGCTTCATCTCAGATGGGAATTACAAATAAAAAATTGTGCCAAAAACCTCTGAGCACATATGTGCATGCAGTCTAGCCAGCTCAGATGGCAAATCATTTCTTTTATGGTGTTTGCGACAGTAAAGACTCAATGTTACTGCTACCTGCTAGTAACGCCCGACGCAAGTACAAGTTACCAATTTTTGAAGTCATAAAAAAACTGGAAATGCTAAAAAACAGCTGCCATCAATAAATATGTATGAATACGCTGCAAATTTCTTGATAGAAAGTGAATTCCAGTAAGTTCTTACAAAATTTAAAAAAATAACGGGAACTCCAATCTCTTGTTATGGCTACTGGCAAAGCTGCTTCTGCTTCCTTTGCACTGTCGTTTCCAACCACATTTCGTACCTCCAATTGGATATAAGAATGCCCCACTGAAAAACTCCTTTTTGACTGACTTTATTGCCATGTATTTCGTCAGTGTTATGATGAATGATGCAGTTTTCATTCTACTGAAAAATGTGGCCACTGTAAGATGAAAACACTCTAAAGCTTCGTGTTGTTAAAAAGAAGTGGTCACAGCTGGGGGTAAGCACCACTATGTGTAGTGAATGAAAGCTCCACGTGCATGTACGCCGTGTAGACACGGCGAGAAAGACAGTCAACAGCTGAGTATGAGCAGTAAATTATATGCAAGACACACAATCATTCTAAGTCTACTCAAACTAGGACTTCTGGAATTACATGTATTGAATAATAGTGTAAATGCCTCCTTAAAAGGTTTTCGTGCACATTGTGGATTTCGTATGCTGAATAACTGATTAAATCGCACTGCTTTCCAGTTTCTTTTGATACTGGTACAATGGGGTTCAATTGTTATGAAAGAAACAATTTCAATGAATAAACTTTTACTGAGGTCAGATGGGGATTTTACATGCCAAAGGAGCAAATGTGCTATGACGTGTGTGCTGTAGTGTTGGGCTACAAACTAGTTTTGGTCACCTGAACATTTTGACATGCAAGCATTTTTGTTTTACAACTCAAATGGACAAACAGCTGCAGCAATCAAACCAGCTACCTCAGGTTCATTAGCACAGTGCATGAGCCGCTGAGTCATCATGGCAGGTGAAACTTGCGTGCATGTGTGTGGGTGTGTAGTTTTAGCATCCTTGCTTGTTGCTTACACCAATGAATGCCCCATTCAGAAATCTTATCGTATATATAAAAAAATGTATAGGACAAGATCTTAGCATGCTTTGCTTGTGGAGTGATAGTTTCAAAAATTGCAAGGTTCACTAAAGAAGTCATAGTATTTATGTCTTTGATGTAGAAGTTGAGGAAGAATTGTGGATTCCCCGTTTCAGCCTTATGGCTTTGGGACCCTCGTCTGTATATACGCATGTATGCAAAAAAAGTATCTTGAATTCAATTAACCTTCAAAATGTTTGTTGTGTAGAGTTGGCTGTATGGACCTTTTGCGGAAAAGGGGGTACATTAGTTCATTTAATGGAGAGGAATTCTCTAGTTGTTTGTAGCTTTGCACGTCCTGCTGCATGAAATATTAAAGGGCCAACGGAGAATGGAGCAGCAGATTTGTCTTTTCTATGCTTTCCTTTTGTTATTTGTTCATTGTGCATTCGGCTCGTTATAAAAATGACTTTCCTTGTATGCATCTTACCGTCTGCTTGACTTTTATTTGTCCAGTGTGCATTGAGCTCTCAATGGAGGTGCCTTTCCTTCTATGGATGTTACCGTCTCAAGCTAAAATAATTTTAGTTCCCCAGACCTTTCCTATTCTGATTCGCATTTTTGAGCAGTGAATCACTGTATAGGAATTTTTATTAAGTTTGGAAGAAAGCTTCTCAGAACTTGTCACTTTTTTTTTTGACATTGTAAGGCCTCGTTGCCAGCTGTAAACCAAAAATGAGCTCTTTCTAGTATGAAATGATCGATGAGGTCACATTTTTTTTTTTTTTTACTGCTTATGCAATGTAATATTACTTTCTTGCCTCTCGTGACAATTTCACGAGAACACACCTCATGTGTTTTGTTGCCTCTGCCTCACTTTGTTTAGCAAGAACCGGTTTCACGCCCTCAAGCTAAGATCAAATGCACACTCATTCCTGGGGATGGTGTTGGACCAGAGCTTGCTGATGCCGTCAAAAAGGTCTTCGAGGCAATCAGTATTCCCATCGAGTTTGAAGAGCTCTTCTTGAGGTATGTACTGCAACTGCCTCACGGAGGATGCGGGCTTATGTTCTTTCTCTCTCTCTCTCTCTTTCTGTCACAGCGAGATTCATCACACAATAAGTGCACCCCTTGAAAGTGTGATAGAGTCTGTCCAAAAGAATGGCATTGCACTCAAAGGAATTTTATCCTCGCCAAATATCTCCCATACAGGAGAGTTGCAGACACTGAACATGAAGATCAGGTAAAAGTTGCTCCCTTTGTTTCTCTAGTGCAAGTGACTTACCCATCTGGGAAATTTCAGAAACCAGCTGGACCTGTTTGCAAATGTCGTCCATGTGCGCAGCCTGCCGGGGATCAAGACTCGGCACAATAACCTTGACTTCTTTGTCATTCGTGAACAAACAGAAGGTGAATACAGTGCGCTTGAACATGAGGTATGCATAATTCACGTGCTGCCCAGCACTGAGCAAATCTAAGGCTTTATGATGAGCATTGCATTTTTTTTTCCTTTCTTTCAGAGCGTACGCGGCGTAATTGAATGTCTTAAGATTGTAACTGAAACCAAGTCTCGCAAAATTGCCAAGTTTGCCTTTGACTATGCCACCAAGCATGGCCGCAAGAAGGTCACAGTGGTGCACAAGGCCAACATCATGAAGCTTGGCGATGGCCTCTTTTTGCGCTGCTGCCAGGAAATCTCTGAACTCTACCCTCAGATCGAATTCGAGTCCATGATCATTGACAACACTTGCATGCAGGTAGCCAGCCTCTCTTTCTTCCTCATTTCTTCATACTTGGTTGAGTGTGGTGGTTGTGCTTGTGGAGGTCCACCACAACTTCAATGGGGGCCTTCAAGCAGTTTTTTGTGAACAAGGGTGGCTTGGAATACAGCAGTTTTCTGTTTCCAGTTGGTGGCCAATCCCCATCGGTTTGACGTGATGGTCATGCCAAACTTGTATGGCAACATCATTGACAACCTGGCTGCTGGTCTGGTCGGCGGCGCAGGTGTGGTCCCGGGGGCCAGCTACAGCTCTGACTGCGTAATTTATGAGCCTGTAAGTGTACTGTATGGCTCAATCCTTGTGCTACACAGTAAACCATCCGAGGCACTGAGTATGTGATTACACTGAGAAGCGTGTTTAGTTTACTAGTGCACTTAGGCTTTTCAGAGTGCTGCTGTTGTGGTAGTATAATTGTTACCTTGTCAGTGCAATGTCTCTCCCGGATACAATAATGGTGATACAGGTGTTTCATCTACTGTGCTTCTGTGTAGTACCTATGGATAACAATAGTGTGATGCATCTAAGGACTACAAATACAAACTTTTGCTGATCTTTTATAAGCAGTGGTACTGTCATGAAGGGAGCGTAAATGACGACTTCAGGTAGCTTCACTTGTGACTATTTGTCCCTCAGGGTGCACGGCACACCTTCGGAGAGGCCACAGGAAAGAACATCGCCAACCCAACAGCAATGTTCCTGTGTGCAGCACAAATGCTTCGCCACGTCAACCTCCACTATTACGCCACTCTCGTGAAGGATGCTGTGGAGAAGGTCATTAAGAGCGGCAAGGTAGGAATAAATGGCATGCAGGTGGAGTGGTGAAAGTTTGTGCACACGCCAAAGTTTACGGCTGTTTTGTAGTCCCAAAAAACATGAAGTTGTTGCGTACCCCTTATTCAGTCTACTTAAAGACCCTTCAATGCCCAATTTTTTTTTTCTCCCCCTCCTAGGTTCGCACTCGGGATCTTGGTGGCTATGCCAGTACAACTGATTTCACTGCTGCAGTCATCCAGAACCTACCACACTAGGGACAGAGAAGGGGACAACAGCAACTAGTAGTCGCGCTGCTTAGCTGCCAAGACATTGTCGCTTGTTCTGTGCCAGTAGTGAAGCATACACATCTTTTAATTGGCCCATTTCCCACACCACAGCTATTTTGTTGCAAGCAATCGAAAATTGACGCAGGGCACCAGAATAAAATTTGCTCACAGTCTTTTAGCTTCATATAGATGCTGGGGTAAAATCAGGACAGGAGGAACTGGAACGGGCTCCCGTAAGGCAGTCGGAGAAGAGGGTAACGTTGAGTGCTGTTTCGAAGCATCTCTACAGGGTGCACAAGTCCTTTCTCATAGCTCCTGGAAGGCACGAATTTGTGCTTGTAGAAGCGAATTAGTGGCGAGTGTGGTGAGAGAGCAGGAAGCACCCAGAGGATGAGAACACGGTTGTAGTTTGCAACACTGGAAACAAGCGTGTTTCAAGATTCTGCTGTTATCTTCTGGCTCCGTTGTGTGCAGAATAAAAATGCTCTTGAAATTGTCCTGACTCATCGAAGCGCTGCTGCATCAGCCATTGTCCTATGCAACTCCAGGCTATCCATATACAAGGGATGATGGATGTGCACACTCTTCACTGGCATGTTACTTCCTCTTGATGGTCTTGCACACCCACTCCAGTCCATCCTGAAAAATAGCAAGTCACGAGGTCAATTGACACAGACAGTTGCATTCCTGGAAAATAGTTTGTGCATGTTAAGGAACTCCAGGTAAGAGTTACACGGATTAATGCTTAATGCATAGTTTATGTTTTACTGTTTAAATTGAAGCCCAGCTGTCAAGTCATATTAAATCACAAACTGAAACGTGGAAATGTATGGGCCATGCAAGCAGTTCATTCGCAACAAAGCAAACATACGTGGCCAACTTTTTGCGAGGGAGCAAGAAGTTGAATCGAGTGACGGACAGATAGAGGTAAATTTTTGCGTTCAGGTAGTCAAAAAAAAAAAGACAAATTATTAAAAAAAAATTGAATAGCCAATTTACTTTTGCTAGCTGCCTTGTTACATGATGTGCGGAAACAAATCTGACAAAGCACAGTTAAAAAAATGCGCTGCCCGAAATGAGCATCTACAGGTGCCTATACTTTTCCCCTGAAAGAGAGATGTTTATTACAAAAGAGGTGTCGTAATTGTCCTAAGGATGGTGCCCTCCTTCCAGGTCTAAGAATCAAGTCCTCCTGAATCCCAGTCGCAGCTGGCTAGAGCTGCCTCGAGCAATTTAAGCCGCTCTCTGCCAATGATTTTTGGGAACTACTTGTTCTTATTGGGAAAGAGACCGTTTTATATTTATAATGCTTGAAATTTAGTGAGCATGAACCATAAGTATCCCGAGAACATGGTGGTTCCAACGACGTGGCAAAACATTTGCAGTAGCACACCTGGCAAATCCACTTCGCGTGTGTAATCGGGGGAGAGGGGATTGATGCTGAAGGCCTAACTGCGGACAGGGATCTCCTCTACAGATGAGTGGAGCAAGATTCGCAACGGACCCTTGAGAATGCGAGCAGAATTGAAGCGCTTCGGTGTGTGCAGCCAACCGAGGCCACAGGGCAGCCCCTTGAATCTCGGGGGTGGGGGGGGGAAGCGGGTTTTGCAGTTATACGTGTCTAAGGTGAGCTACGAAATAACTTAATTAGACTACCTATATAGAGGGATCTGCAACGTGCACCGAAATTTCGGCCGTACTCGCAGGCATTTGTTTTTTGTATTTAGTCTCCATCAGCAAACAGAGCCGACTGGAACCGAACTGAGCACCTCGAGCATGCTCAGCAGCGCAGCGCCACTGGGCCACCACGACGGGGATAGAAAAAGTTGAAAGGATTGCAGGATCGTGTGCGTAAGGGGTGGCACTACGTAGCAGAGGATAGTTGATGTGGAGCTCAGTCCTAGGGGATCTCCATGTACGTAATTTCCTAACTTCTATTCCAAAGTTAACGAAAACCATGTATCTGATCCGGGGTTTATTTGTACCTTTTGGAAGCGGGAAGATTGCTATTGCTGTTATTACTATTATTAGCAGCTAACGGCTGTGGCGGTGGGGCTGGTGCCCATAGTTATATCTATTTTATTCAAAAAGTCGCAAAGGCCACATACGCGAACGACGAAAAACAACCGCGGAAGTACACGTACAGAAAGACATTCAAAAATAAAAAATAAAGTGTACGTCGTTCCTTTGGAAGCAGAGGAGGCGGAAGGCATAGTTTTGACTCTAGTGAAAGAATGTATAGCGCGGCACCTAGTATGCACCAGTGGAGTGGAGGAACTGTACGAACGGACATTCGGAATGTCAAATTTACGCTGGAGCCGGGCATAGATCAAATTCTGTATTGGCACGACCTTCCTTCTCAGCAAATTTATAAGACAAAAGCATCTTCCGCAGCGAACACTGTAATTAACGGTCGTCAATGGCCTTTGCCTCTATCTGTTGCATGCACGTATGGCGAATATATCGAGCAGGATAGAATTGTGGTAGAGCAACTTCTTGACGTACGTACGGACATAGGCGTGCGCACAGGGGGGGGCAGGGGGGGCGGCCGCCCCCCCTAATCATCTGAAGGGGGCGCCAAATTTGCCCCATGCCTTGCCGATGTAACACATGAAAGTAAAATTTCTGCTCAGAAATATTTTGTGTGTGTTGCAATTCCATCACATTGAAATAAACATTTTATAACCATCCCTCTTTGCACTGCGTTCGCACCGCAAGGCCTTCAGTGAGAAGAGATCGGGAGTTGCTCTGGGGGGGGGGGGGGGGGGGGGGGGGAGGGGGCGCAGCGGGAGGACTTTGCCCCCCCAAATTGAGAACTCTGCGCACGCCTATGCGTACGGATAAACTTTTGCTGGAAGCAGGCATACGTCACATTACGTGATAAAAAAAGAGAAAGGTAGACAGAGGCGACAAAAGAACATGGTGTGGAGCCGGCCGTAGGAAAGAAAGCACCAAAACTGCGGCGGCCCGCGGGCCGCCGAACAAGTATATATTATATACATATTACCGTGTTTACATATTACAGTGTGTACATATTACCGTGTTTTCTCTTTATATTCCTCTTTTAAGAAAAGAAAGAAAGGTATGTACGTCTCCACAGGCGTTTTCCTGCCTTTTCCTGGGACAGTTTGTTGATGGGATCTTCAACATTGACCCTTCAACAAATCTCAATCCGGCTGCTCTCTGTGTCCATCAGCTGGACCAGCTCTGTCGCTTTATGCGGTGTGTGGTTTTCGGCGAGTGGAACGTCTTCACCTCAGACTAAAGAACTGTGAGCTGACTTCAGGATTATGCACATTATGCAACAAACAGCCTTTTAGAAGCATTCATTATTGATATAGATAACCTGTCTCAGTCGGGAAATCAGCTGGCCGCTTAAACTTTTTCGAAACAAACGATGAAGCCTGCCATTTTTTTCCAGGCCTCAGGGGGCAATTTAAGCTCAGGGTGCCCGGTTCATTGAACCCTTTGAATCATGTATAATCCGCACCTGGGTGTGGGTAAAAGCGCAGATGCCCTTACAGGTGTCACTTCTGAAGCTTCCATGAGAACAACTAGCTGGTGTGGCATAGTCGGTAAGGCATGGGCTTTGCTACCGAGGGAACGCAGGTTCGACGCTGACCCTGGTAACGTTTTTTTTTTCTTTTCACTAGGTCAGAGTCGCCTCCATTAATCCCCCCCTCCCCCCCTCCACCTCGCTCAACTCTCCCTCAGCACCTGCGACGCCCGACGATTATGGCGCAGAGAGAGAGAGAGAGAGAAACACTTTATTGAGCGTTCTGTGGTCTAAGGGTCTCAAGACCCAAACATATTTCAACACCCTTATCCTCAGGCACCATAACAGTGATCATATATCTCGCACTACGTATACCATTACAATTGCCCGAACCTCTATGGCCCGAACTACCATGTATACTCGCAATACGACGTACCATCTCGTACGGGATGCGCCGACAATCCTCCCACTCTTGAAGCAGTGAGAGTGCCGGCTGACCAGCTTACAACTAAACAAATGCTGGTCTCCCGGGCTCCACCCACCTTATTTTTATCGGCTCAAATAAATGTTTCTAGAAGAACGACTAGCCCACAAGAGGCTTTACACAGATGTTAAATGCATTTTGGGAGGCGTCACATGCTTGTCACAATAGCGCATGTCCCAAACAGTCCCAACATAGCCAGTCGAACTGCTGGTGCAGAAGAGGGAGGTGGGGACGTAAGCATGCGCCAGTCTGACGGAACAGTCGCGTGCGATTTGAAGGTAATCGCGCGAGCTTCGACGACAACGATGATGATGATGATATTTTGGCTGTACCCTTTGAATCGGGTGGGTGTGCCGCGCACACGCTAGACCGATAGAGATGATAACGCCCCCGGGCGGCAGTTTTCGGCGCGCCTGGGGCGTAGTCTATTCATTCTCCTCTCCCTCGCTCGCTGTTCCTTCGAGCAGTCATCAATCCCGCTGCTAGTAAACCACCCTTTCCGATTTGTGGCGATTGCGTGTTGTTGTAATCACTTGTGCGTTTTCTTGGTTATCGTGAACAGCGATAGCAGCCATTGTTATAAATACCCAGTATTTGCCGACAATTTGTTTGTGCGCACCTTTTTGAGAACAAGTGGGACGTCGTCGCTGCGTGCGCGATAAACAAAGAGGAAGGGGTTACTGGTTTTGCCGCAGTAGTGATGGCTGCTTGATTAAACAGTGACCGAGAGAGAGAAGAATGCGTAAACTAGGAACCAGGCGCAGTAAAACTAGCCGCGCAGGTCGGTATCGTAATGGTTGGTCGATGCTCGCGCGATTACCTTCAAATCGCACGCGACTGTACAGCGTAGCTTCACGCAGCAGCGTGACGTACTACCGGCCGCAAAAGTTTGCGGGATGTGCAGTGCGTGGCGGAGCGGCGCAAACAAAAATTACACTGCTGCGGCATCTGCGCCACCGACCGCCGGGTCGAGGCTCAAGAAACTTTCGCGCCAGGCGCGTTTTGTGCATGCCTGTCCTCACTTCGTTATCAGGCATCTCTGGTGACTCGCGCCCCCGCAACATTCTCGGCAGCCGCTGTGGCGCCGCGAAAGTTGCCCCCGCAGGTGCAGAAGGTGCAGGTGGGCTAAGGACATACGTTACTCGCAATCGCGGCCGCGCGCCTTTTGCGCGGGGATCGACTTTGTCTGAATATATGCTATCTACGAAGAGACGCGCCGCTCGAGCGTGAAAGTATAATCACAGCGGGGCTGTTACAGGCTAGGCACTGCAGAAAACTGCGTGCGTCGACAAGGTGTGTTGCGGCAAAGCCAGCTTTCTGGTGAGTGCTCTGTAGGTATTGAAAAACGTCATTCTGAAATTTGCCGCTTGGACGACTCTGTAATTACGGCGATCGACTTTATTGATTGATTATGAGGTTTAACGTGCCGGCGTTACACAGGCGATGAGGTGCACCGTAGTGGAGGGCTCCGGATTAATTTTCACCACCAAGGCATCTTTAACGTGCGCCGACATTTCGAACACACGGGCGTTTTTCGCTTTTCGCCTCCATCAGAAAAGCGGCCGCCGCGGCCGGGAATCGAACCCGCGTCCGTGGGCTCAGCAGCGACCGAGTTTAATTTACTTTTCGTTATTGGGAAGTGTACATGAAGTTGTAAATATTGCGTAATTTCCGTCTGCTGTTAATACTTGGGCTTGTGTGAGAACGAAAGGGATGGCCCCATATGTTTGTGTGCTAGAAACTACTCCGTTTAAGTTTCATTCAGGAAGTATGAAATCCAGGGTTGGACGAAAGCCCGTCTGGTCGTAAGAACGCATATCAGCGCGGGAGCCTAAACGTTTTTTTTGTTTGTTTTTGTTTTTATAAACATTCGTGGTCGGCGCCAGTCTTAATTGTTCTCAACTAGGAAGTGTGCACAATCGCAACTTACAAAGGTGTTTGTCAGTCGTGCACTTGTACTGTACCCCGCTCCGCTGGTCATCCTTCTTCACAGAATGAAAGGCCACTCAACCGTTCCGAGTTTCCTTTTAGTTATGCGGAGGCTAAGGAAAGTTGGCTTAAATGGTTTGAGTTTGGAATTTATTGCCATTTTGTCGTCCTAGCCGCCAATCTCAGAGTGACTTTTTTCAAGGTACTCACATGAGATTGAGAGCAGAGCGTTCACCAGAAAGTTGGCTTTGTCGCAACATACCTTGTCGACTCGCGCAGTTTTCTTAACATCATAGCCTATAACAGCTCTGCTGTAATTACTTTAATGCTCGACTGGCACACCACTTAGTAAATAGCACATGTATATTCTGACAAAGTTGATCTTCGCGCAAAAAACAGCCGCGAGATACGTGCTTTGTTGCACCATCAATGTGTTGCACCAATCGGGACCAGACCCGCGGCGATGATCGCGCGGCGCCACAGTGGCCGCCGCGAATATCGAAAGTACGTCACGGGTAGTGTCGCTAGGTAAGGTAGTCACGAGGAAGCCTGTGGCCAGAGATAGCTGATAACGACGCAAGGACAGGCTTGCACAAAACGCGCCTGGCGCGCAAGTTTCTTGAGCCTCGACCCGGCAGTCTGTGGAGGCAGATGGCGCAGCAATGTAGATTTGTGCCGCTCCGCCACGCACTTCACATCGTGCAAACTTTTGCGGCCGACAGTAAAATCATTTTAAGGCACGTTGTGGGGCTCAACATTCAGGTAGGTACGCAAAGTTAAGCCAGGACATAGACCAAACAATGTCAATTGGCCGTCTCTTAAGATAGTAGCGGTGAGAACGAAAATAGGGGAAAAATTGCGTGCTTCGCGACATCATAAACTAAACAGTATTGCCGACATCCTGTGAGACCTTTCCCGCTCATTTGACCTTTGATGACGTTTTCTCCAACAACGCCGAAATGTTTTCTACACGCGTATACTAACCGGTTTGTTAAAGGTCATCTGGCTATAGTACTAATGGCAAGAAACGTGTTGCAGCTTTCGGAGTAGGTGGGTGTGGGAGTTTTCACTTTAACCTTAACAGGCCACCTTCCTTTCGTTTAACTTCACTCCACCATATCTCAAGCTGAGTTTCTTGAAATAGTTGTAGCATCGAAAAGGTTACGTCACCAGTATATGTTGTTGTTTCTGACTCCCTATCGGTTTGTTCCGAAGAATTCAGTGCATATTTGTGACTTCTGCTTTATTGAGTCTCTTCACTTACGGGGCATCCGCCTTATCATGGGTTCCAGGAGCCAAAGGCTTACGGCTTAATGAAGCGCTGTTTCTTAGGCGGGATCATCGTTAGACGGCCCTCCGGTTGACCCCTGCCATTTTCAATCTCTTCTGGCGGGAGCAAGGTTCCACACGTATCAACGTCTTGCGGATACAGGACGCTGTGTCATCACCTTTTTTGAAGCCTGTGCTCGTTCAGCTCACGCTAGGAATTGATGTTTTTGTGAATCCCGTCAATACAAAGTTACCCCCCAGTATACGGACATCATTGTCGTTTCTGAATCTCTCCGCTCTTACACCCCCAGAAAATTCAGTGATTATTTGCACCTTCTTCTTTTTGTGCCTCCCCACACGTGATGTAGGGTTCCCCAGCTTAACTTTAAAGTGCACCATATCTGTTTGCTCCATGCGGTCGTTGGACGTTCTGCAGTGAATGTGAAACAATAGATTTTTTTCTTGTATTACAGCGGTTTTTTCTTGTTAAGAGAACGTACGTTACCTTGCCGTTCTTATTATTAAAGGCCTTACTATTTCAGTGCATGTCCTGCTTTCGTTCAGGGTCACGTCCCTGGGATAATGCCACGGTGGCGAGGTTTGCAGCCATTCACACGTATGCTTTCGAGTGGCCTGTTAGCTGCTTTTCGTGCCACACTTCTCTCCAAATAGGCCTAGAGCCTTCCCTTCCATTAAAAGTATTTCTCCTCCTCCTCCTCCTCTTCTTCTTTCTCCTCCTCCTCTCGTGCCAATTTTCATCATCATCGTCAGCAGCATATCCTGCTCAGGTCCACTGCAGGACGAAGGCCTCTCCCATTGACCTCCAACCGCTCCCGTCCTGCGCTGATCAAGTCCACAGTTTACCTCCGAAGTTCCGTATTTCATCCCTCCATCGTGTCATTTGCCTTCCTCTTCTAGACCCATCTCTTAGCATCCACTTTGTTCCTTCTCACTACATGGCCAGCCCAAGTCCATTTCTTTTTCTTTATTTGAACTGACATCGTCAACTCTAGTTTGTTTTTTGATCCAGGTAGCTCATTTCTTGTCCCGGAGTGTTATTCCTAACGTTTTTCGCTCCATGGCCCGTTGAGCCGACCTAAGTTTGCTTTCTAGTTGTTTAGTAAGGCGCCAAGTTTCAGCTCCGTATGTCATCACCGGCAGCCTACGCACTGGTTGTAGATTTTTCTTTTGAGTGACAGAGGTAGCTTACTCTTCATTATTTGGGAGTTTTTGCCGAGTGCTCCCCAACCTATACCTAATCTGCGCCGAATTTCTCTTCTCGTGGTTGGGGTCAGTACTAACGATCTGTCCGAGATAGTTATATAGATAGTTATATTCTTTTACTTCTTCTAGCGTTTCGTTTCCTAAGCTGAAGAGGACGTTTTTGGTGTGCTCATTTCTCATTACTTTATATTTATTGATATCTATTTTTAAATCCACGGCCGTGCTTTCTGATTGTAGTTCCTCAAGCATTGTTTGCATGTGTCCTGCAGTCTCATGTGCACTCAGCAAGACTATGTCGTCCGCAAACCTTAAATAGCTCAAATATTTATCGGTTATCCTTAATCCAATGTTTTCGCAGTCAAGCTTTCTAAATACTCCCTCCAGACATGCTGTGAATAGTTTTGGAGAGACCATACCTCCTTGTCTTACTCCCTTTCGGATCGGAAATTTGTCGCTTTACTTGTGGAGGGTTATACTGCCCGTGCATTCCTTATATATGTCTTCTAGAAGTATTATGTAGGTTTCCTCTCTTCCCTGATTTTTTAGTGCTTCTAAAACGTATGCAGTGAGTACGGAATCAAACACTTTCTTGTAATCTATAAATGCCATGTAAAGGGGTTTTGTGCTCTCTGCAGATTTTTCTATCACTTGGTTACGACATGGATGTGATCCATGGTTGAGTACCATAGACCCAGCCTGTTCTCTGGGTTGATGGGAATCCAGGCTGTCCCCAATACGGCTAACTATAACTTTGTTAAACAGCTTGTAAACAACTGAGAGTACGCTGATGGGTCTGTAATTCTTGAGGTCCTTGGGATCTCACTCCTTATGAATCAGAGTAATATTGATGTTTTTTCCAGGCTATGGACACTTTTTGAGTCTTCAAGCTTTCCGAAAATAGTACAGCAAGTTTTTCCAGTACAATGTCTCCTCCCTCCTTCAGAAGATCCACGGTTATGCCATCGCCACCTGCAGCTTTTCCTATTGTCATGCCTTTGAGAGCCTTTCGAACTTCCTCTTTAGTTACTATAGAGGGACATCGCAAGTTGAGCTTGTACTCTCAGTAGTTTCCCTTGGTCTATCGTCGCTGGCATACAGCCTGGTGTATAATCGTTCTGCTACCTTAATTTTCTCGTCCATGTTGTGCGTAATGTTACCCTGCTCGTCTCTGAGTGCGTACATTCTGTCTTTGCCGATTGCAAGCTTCCTCTTAGTTGCTTTCAAGCTGCCCCTATTTGCAGCGTTTCCTCGATCAATGCCATGTTATATGCATGAATGTCTTTTGTTTTATTTCTGTTAATCAGTTCTGACAGCTCGTATAATTGAATCCGATCCACCGCACTTGACACTTTCATATTCTGACGTTTGGCAATTAGTTCCTTCGATTTCTTAGTTTTCCAGTTTGTTCTCTACATGTTGCCTCTCACACAGCTGCTGCTGATTCACTGAGTGCCGATGTTAGATTGTCATTTAGCTTGTATACACTTACCTCGTTCTGCTCGTTAAAAAGCGAGAATTTGTTCTGAATAGTTATTTCGAACTCCTGCGATCTCCATGGCTCTGACTGATTCCATGCGGGGTTTCCTAGTTTGTATAAGTTTCGTTCTTTCTCTTCTGATATTCAGCCTTAGCCTGTATTTAACCATCCTGTGATCGCTGTTCCGAATCTTACTTAGGGCCGTATTCTGAGTCCCTCCTCCACTCCATTTGCTTCCTCCGGATTCCGCAATGCTAATGCATGGGCAAATCGATTGCAAGGATCCCCTCCACTGGAGGGTCGGGTAAAGGAAGCAAGGATTTATACACCCCCCCTAACACCCCCCCCCCACCCAGAAGGACTTCGACCCCCCCCCCCCAAAAAAAAAGATTCCACAACCACAAGCACCCTGCCTAGGGATTTATACAACACCCCCCCCCCCCAAACATCCAACCGACCCCCCCCCCCCCCCCCAAATCGAAATTCTGCATAAACCCCTGAAAGGAAGGACTCAGAATACCAGGGTTAGCACCTCTACGTCTTACACGATAACCGGGTTTCCACTTAAAATGAAGCCAATTTCGTTTTTGGTTGTACCATCGGGACTTTTACATGTCCGTTTCCTATTCTTTTGTTTGTAGTTCACTAACCTCAGGTTATTTCTCTCTGCAAATCTCAACAGTGTAACTCCTCGATTGTTGCTGTCAATTCCGAAGTTTTTCACTGATTTCTTCCATTTGCTTCTTACCGACCTTTGCGTTAAAGTCTCCTATCACAACCGTGAACTGCGTTGTTGCCTTCTTCACAACTGATCGAATCGACGTCCTCGTAGAAGCTATCTGCGGATTGGTCATCATAGCTGATTGTTGGCGCATATATAGGTCTGAACTATCTTTAACCTGCGTCACTTCCATAGCTTGATCACAACAGCCGTGACTCTCTCGCTAATGCTGAAAAGCTCCTCCACGTTAACTAGTATTTCTCGGTGGGTTAAAAACCCCACCCCGTGTTCTTTCTTCTCTTGCGATCCAGTGTAGCACAGGATGTGCCCGCTGGTGAGCTCCATGAAGCCTTCTCCTGTCCTTCTAACTTCGCTTAACGCTATCATATTCCACTTAATGTCCGATAGCTCCTCTAGTAGTACAGCTAAGCTTCCCTCGCTAGACAGAGTGCGTGCGTTGAACGTTGCCAGGGTCAAGATCCCATGGCGGCCCGTCCGGACCCAGAGGTTCTTAGCACCCTCTGCTGTGTCGCTGTTCTGACTGCCGCCGTGTACAGGTGCTTTACAGCTGCTGGGGACTGAGGGCCGAGAGTTGAGTTGGTTAGTCATGGGAGGTGGCGGCCAACTACTACACCAGGGTGGCCAGATCCTTCTCTGATGAGGGAGTACTGTTCGTGTCCCTAAGATCCTTCCTAGCTTGGTTGAACCTTGCTGGTAAAAAATCCAATTTTCATCGGCATGAAAATTGTATTTTTCCTATTTCTTCTAGCATTGCTCTGTATTTCTCTACCGATTCTTTTGTGTCATCAGGCGGTCTCAGTTTCTTCAGTTCAATGGACCTTTTTCCAGTACCGGTCCCTCTAGCGGCCGCCACGGCGAACTAAAAATGGCAGTAAGGCACACCCCCAAGAAAGTTCGGCTTTCGGAGAACTTGTGCACAAAATATCCTGGTCCTGCTGCCCCTCCCGCACTGACCCGTCACCCCCACCTTTCACATGAATGTCACAGTAGCAGGCGAACGTTCTCGTGACTAATCTGCCATGCTCGAAGCGCCCCCCCCCCTTTTTTTTTTCATTTTTGTAACCCCCTCACTGGCACCCATGTGCTGGAAGCGTGGTCAGTCTCAAGCGACTTCGCCCCTTTTCTTAGAAAGCCATTATTGTATGCAGGTACCATCCGACCACGAGGAGTTCAAAGAAAAAAAAAAGAAAACGTGCAGAATATAGCCGCTCGCTACGCAGAAAACCGAGGGGCGCGCTTGTTTATTTTGCCCGAGGCGCCTGCCAAGAATGGCGGACTGGCAGCCCGCGCATGCGCAGATCGCTACTGGAAAAAGGTCCATTGTTAGCGTCATGTAGGTATTAGTCCCTAAAATCTCCCGTTCCTGGGTCAGTCCGCCACATGTCTGTGTGATCAAATCAAGGAAAACAGCAACAACAACGCAGCGCGACACTCATTTCCCCAGCAGTATATACACAACCGGCACTATGAAATCTTCTTAAATACAAGAATACTTCCCACTGCACCTAAACCAACCTAATACACACCGAAGCACCGTCATATGCGAAAAAAATTGGGCCCATCTCCCCGCGAGGGGTACTCGAGTAAATGCGTCGCATAGGGGGTGGGTGTATTGCGTTAACGTTTAGTGTTTGTGGAGTTGGTGGTAGTGAATGCGTTGTATCAGCAGCTTCTTGACGTAGTTTGAATGAGCCAAGGATATAAGGCGCGTTCGTAGCCTCCCATTCTGTGTCGGCTTTGTGGCGCAGTGGGTAGAGCACCATGTACATTGCGTTCCGCCCGCAGGGTCGAGAGATCGAAACCAGGCGCCGGATAGTATTTTTTTTATATAGTGTAGGGGGAGGGGTGCGGACAACGACGGTGCGAACTACGACGGACGTCAACGCGGGTGATATCGTGAGTTACTGAAATGCTCTGCATTTAAAATGCGTACAATGGACCTCTCCCGGGGTACGTCACACCGCGGCCGTGACTTCACGGCTAGCGCACGTGCTAGGTGCGGCCGGGCGGTGCATGGTTGGCAAAACATTCGCACAGGCGCGCGCGCCGCGTAAGCAGTGAGAGTGGAGTGGAATAAACTTTATTATGTGCCTGCAAAACTCGCGTGCACGCACGCTAGTCGACCGGGCCTAGGTCACCGTCGGGGGGACGTCTTGGCTAGGTTTCTTCTACCCACATGCGGGGTGTCGGAAGCCTGCCTCGTTGTCGCCTCTTGGGCTTGCTGGACGGCCCAGAGTTGTTCTCCTTGGTCGTAGGATGTCAGCGCCGCTGCTAGTCGCGGCGGAAGGGTTCCGGACTTTGCTTCTTCGGGGTGTTCGTTGCAATTCCACAGCATTTGCGTTAGAGTAGCCGTCTCCCTTCGGCAGACCCCGCACTTGCTGTCTGGGTAGGCATCGGGGTATTGTCTGTGCAGAAGTAGCGGCGTTAGGAGGGTTCCGGTCTGCAGTTGTCTGAAGATGACGGCCTGGGCTCTGTCCAGCTTGTCGCTGGGTGGAGGGAGAGTCCTGCGAGCCAGGCGATACGCTTTGGTGATCTCTTGGTAGTTGACGAGTCTGTCCTTAGTGCTGAACCAGAGTTGTGTGGCCTCTTCGTTGCCAGCGCGGAGAGATAGAGCGCGCGCTGCGACGTGGGCCGACTCGTTTCTGTTTTCGTTTGTCTCTGAGACCTTGCCTTCGTGTGCTGGGAACCAAGTGATGTGTTTCCGGTTATGGAGGTCGGCTCGCTCCAGGATGCGGGCAGCTTTGGGTGAGATCTCCCCTTTGGCATAATTCCGTACTGCTTGGCGTGAGTCGCTGAGGTGAGGACTGTGATGCAGCCTTGGTCGGCAAGCGCGAGGGCTATGGCCACCTCCTCGGCCTCCTCGGACTTGACGCAAGTTATGCTTGCAGCGGATCTTGTAGTGCCTGCAGCGTCAACTACCGCCACGGCGTAGTGACTGCCGCCCACGTATTCTGCAGCGTCGACGAAGCGAGCGCCGGGGTCCTCGCTGAGTTTGTCCGTGAGGGCCTTGGCTCGGGCTTGGCGCCTGCCTTTGTTGTGTTCTGGGTGAACGTTCCTAGGTATTGGGTCTATGCGTAGGGCTTGGCGAACTTCGTTGCTGAGCGTGCTCTTGTTTCCTTGCTGTCAGTGGTATCTGATATGCAGTTTTTCGAGGATTTTGTGGCCTGTCTTTGTTGCTGATAGCCGTTCGAGTTGAGCCTCAACTCGAACGGCTATCAGCACAGAGTGTGGGACACTCTCTGTGCTTCTGCTATTTCTTCGAGCGTATTGTGGATTCCTAGTTGTAGCAGCAGATCGGTGTTCGTGGTATCCGGTAAGCCGAGGGCGATCTTGAGAGCCTTGCGTATCAGTATGTTGATCTTTTTCCTTTCACTTTGGTACCAGTGGTGATATGCAGCCACGTAGGTTACGTGACAGATCACAAACGCTTGAATTAGGCGGACTACATTGTCCTCCTTCATGCCTCCTCGTTTCGAGGTTACTCGTTCGAGTAGCCGGGTGGCGTTGGCTGTCTTGTATATGAGACGGTTGACCGAGTCCCCATTCCTCCCATGAGATTCGATTATCATTCCGAGGACTCTGATCTTAGGTACCGTGGGTATGATGGTATCATATTTGGTGCGTATCGTGATCTTATCCCGTTCCCTTTGTGGTTTAATCTTGTGTTTTCTTGCCGGTTGGTACAAGAGTAGTTCCGACTTCTTTGGTGAACATTTGAGGCCAGTGTCTTGGAGGTAATCTTCGATCTCGTTGACCGCTCCCTGGAGTACTGTCTCGATGTGTCCGTCGCTGCCTTTGCATACCCATAGGGTAATGTCGTCGGCGTAGATCGTATGCTCGACGTCGTCAAGCTTCTCGAGTCTCTCGGCCACTCCGATCATGACGAGATTGAAGAGCATTGGGGAGATTACAGACCCTTGCGGGGTGCCCTTGTGCCCCATGGTACGTTCGCCGACTCTTAAGTCTCCCGCCAAGAGTTCGGCGCTTCTGTCTGTTAGAAAGTCTCTAACGTAGTTGTAGCTGCGCTCTCCCAGGTTGAGTTTTGATATTTGTCTTAGGATTGCAGCGTGTTCGATTTGATCAAATGCGCTCTGTATGTCGAGACGTAATATGGCTTTGTTACCGCTGGTCTGGCCGTCTATTACTTGGTGTTTGAGCTGAAGCATGGCATCTTGGGTGCCAAGGTGTTGCCTGAATCCGATGATCGTGTGGGGGAAGGCTTCTATTCGTTCGAGGAACTTTTGCCACCGATTGAGGAGGACGTGCTCGAGAACTTTTCCAACGCAGGAGGTCAGCGATATAGGCCTGAGGTTTTCTGGGTCTGGGGGCTTGCCCGGCTTCGGGATTAGAATCATTTTGGCCTTCTTCCACTGTCGGGGGAGCTTGCCTGCTTTCCAGCATTCGTTGTAGTAATCTGTTAGGGCTTCTATTGACTGGTCATCGAGGTTCCTAAGCGTTCTGTTCGTTACCCGGTCAGGGCCGGGCGCCGATCTGCTGTTGAGGTCGTAGAGTGCCATTCTTACTTCCTCGATGCTTATGTCGCGGTCTAGGGCTTCATTAGTCTCACCAGTATAAGGGCCGTGTTGTTTCGCGGTCGACCGTGGCACGTACTTGTACAATAGATGCATTTTGACAGCCGTCTCGCCCTTGGTCATCGTCTCCTTGGGTATTAGTTTAGCCAGACGGTCACGCTGATGCGATTTCGTCTTCGTTTCGTCTAGTAGCTGTCTTAGGATGTTCCACGCTTTGCCGTTGTGCATTTGTCCGTTGATCGCGTTGCAAAGCTCGTGCCATTGCTGTTTGCAAAGCTCCCGGCAGTGCTCCTCCATGTTGCGATTTAGCTCCGCGATCTTTTTGCGAAGTTTGCGGTTGAGGCGTTGTTTTTTCCAACGCCCGAGTATAGAGTTCTTGGCCTCGATCATGTGTGCCAATCGGCTGTCCATCTTGTCTACTTCAAGTTCAGTCTCGATCTCCTTAGTTGCTGCCTCGACGCTGCCTGTGAGGTCTCGGCACCAGACATCGATGTCCGTGATCTGGCTTGAGTTTTCGTCGTGTTGCGATTCTCTTAGTTTCCCAAAGTCGTTCCAGTCAATCCATTTAAATTTACGTGTGCCAGCATGGTGTGCCCCAGGAAGAGGGATCTTGATTTCTATGATCAAGTGGTCGCTGCCCAGGTCCGTGGATGTGTTGTGCCACGTTGCCGGTTGCGAGCCAAAGTTCTTGATGAAGGTAAGGTCGGGTGTGGTATCTCTAGACACCGAGTTGCCTACCCTTGTCGGGTGAGCCGGCTCCGTAATGAGGACGAGGTCGAGCTCGTGTGCATCTTGCGACAATTTTCTTCCTTTGGCGAGGCTGTAGCTGTAGCCCCAGGCCGGGTCAGCGGCGTTGAAGTCTCCCCCAATTAGGAGTCTATGCCGGTCTGCCATCTTGCAGGCTCTGTGCAGGAGTGACCTGAAGCGTTGAAGTCTTTGTGTGGGACTGCTATATATATTGAGGATGAAGATGCTGCACTTCCTTTTCCTTGTTGGTATTAGTTCGATGAAGGTATGCTCTATCTTGGTATTCTTGTAGTCGTGCTCTATGAAGGTGCGGCAATTCCATTGCCAGACTGTTAGTTGTGGTGCGTTGGAGGTCATGTTAGCTGAAAGGTGGGTTGTGGGTGATTGCCTTGGTTGCCGTGCACTTGGGCGTATTGGGTGAATATCGGGTGGTTCATAATGGCCTCGATCGCTGATTTCATGCTGGCGAGAGTCTCCTTGATCTCCTGGATCTCTGGTTTGAGCTCTTTGTTTTCTGCTCGCAGCTCCCTGATCGCTGCGCGGGTCTTCTTCTTGAATGAAGGTTCAGAGACAGCCCTCTTCTTGGGCGCCGGAGTTTCGCTGTGCTGATCTTCGTCGGTGTAGTCGTCTTCGTCGGCCACTGGCGTAGGCTGTTTCCCTGCTTTGGGCGGACTTGCGACGCTTGCGACGTTCGCGGACAGGTGTTCTTTTCTTATCGCCGCGATCTCCTCAGTGAGCTTCTGAATCGTGGCTCTCATGAGTGCATTTTCTTGCTTGAGCGCGTTGATTTCGTCGTCTCTCTGTGGTTGCCTTTGATTTTGGTTGCCATTCGTTTTTCCTGGTGCTTCCTTCTTGCCACCTTTAATGGTATCGGCCCAGGTGACTCTGTCGCTCGACGAGCGCCTGTTGGTGCTTGCGTCGTTCCTACTGCAGCTGCTCTCTCTCGAACAGCAGCTACTTCTTATAGTGCTGCGATTACGGGAGGCGGAGCGGTCTCTAGAAGGCGTTCTTGAATTGCTTGAGCTCCGGTGGAGAGCCGGGAATTCCTTGCGCGGTGGAAGTTGTTCATTGACCTTTCGGCTCTCCCATTAATTGCCTCCTGCGGACGATGTACGGCGTCTTGTAGCGGGCCTTGCATTCTCTGTCAGCGGTGAGGTGTGCTCCTCCACAAAGTCAACATTTTAGGGTGCAATTGTGGTCCGGCTCAGGGTTTTGCGTGCCGCAGCCCCTACACGTACGAAGCGTCGGAGTGGGACACACATCCTTACGGTGGCCTAACCGGCCGCATTGGTGACACATGTCGATTTGTTTGCGGTATAGGTGGCAGGGGATGAGCGCCGCCCCGTAACGAATGTAGTTGGGAACTTTGTGGCCGCTAAAAGCGACGATTACTGTAGTCGTGGTGCCGATGCGTTTGGCCCCCAGGGCCAAAGGGTTCCTTAAGTTGACGATGTTGTTTTCGATGTCCCTTGGGCTATCTTCTATGGGAATTCCACGTACGACGCCCTTGGTGGAGTCGTACGGGGCGGTTTCGTAGGCGTTCACGTCGTGACGGTTGCCTTGGACTACGATCGTCTTGATCGCTGCGTAGCGACTGGCGCTGGCGTCCTTTGGGGTACTGACGACCACAATATTTTGCTGTACATTGGGGCAGATGGTATCCCCCGTGCTGTCATTGGTTGAGACGCTAGCAGCTGCTAGTATGGCTGCCGATACTGCGGGAGATCCCACCTTGGCGATATTGAGGCCACCCTGCGGCCTCAGCACGATCTTGAATTCTTCTCTCGGTAGTACCGGCATGCGTGCTGCTTTGATGATCTGCATCTTGACATTCTTGGTTTCCTTGTCCCGGGACTTCGTTGAGCCCTTGATTGTAGTGCCGCTGGCAGAGGACGACATGTTCGCGCTTCGCTGTCGAAGCCTCGACTGTCGTGCGCCGGCAGTTCTCCACCCTGCCTCCGTGGATAAATCGTCGGGGGAAATATCTTCTCCCATCACCTCGACGTTCATCGTGCGAGCAACGTCAGCGGTATCAGACTCTTTCGCGTCCCAAAAAGTTAAATTCGGCTGACGTTGTGGATGCGCGCAATGCGACGAAGAGGCTGGCAGCCAAAGCAGCGACTTGGTCTGCTCTTACTTATAGCAACATTTCCCATTTTCGAACTTCTGTTCATGAAAGCGCAGTCATTGGCAGTTCACGCCAATTAGTGCAATAAAAACGACGTTTGTCAATCCTCTGCATTCATGCAGCACCAGCAGAAATTTTGTCCAGTGAAATAGGGCCTGGGGGAATTTTCGTGCTGCGAAATAGTGTCATGTTTAGACGAAGTAGAGTACATAAAGCATTAAAAAGACAACGAATGTCTAACCTGCTTAGGAGACGCGCGATAAATGTTTCGACCAGCGATCCGCGATAGCGCGCGCCTACCGCCGATCGACTACGACAAGTTTGCTTGTGGGGAGCACAAGTACAAGAGAAACGCGTGCTTGTAAGTGGAATAAATTTATAGCTTGATAAATTATATAATGCCTTGAGGGTACGGAAAAACAGAGATGTTTGCCGTGCCCGAATTTAGCATCGCGAGATGGGCCGTCTGTGTTGCTGCACACTGAACTCGAAAAATATCAGTTTGCTCGGAGCGAACGGACTCAGTGAATGTTTTCTTTTTTTGCGGTCTCCCGGCGCTGGCGTATGCAGTGGGATGGGGGTGGCAGATAAGGCCAGTAACTTTGACAACCAGGAAATAATGACCACCAATAATAATTTTACGGTCACTGTCGCAAGCTACGCACTAACCATATTGTGTGCACTCTGACAATGGCGGTGAATCATTTCGAGATTTCACTTGGGAAAAAAAGTAGCTAAACAATCAGTATCCTATGTAGAGCACGACATCATCCCGATATTTTTTATTGGAATAATTTTTGGCTTTGGCTATTTATGTTTTTGTTTTGCTAGCTGTTTATTTTACTTCTTTTACCTTTCATGCTTGCCTTTTCCCCCTCGACATGAAATCGTGCGTGCGCCACTGCCTCTGGGCGACGCAGGAAAACCAAGAACAGGCAGCGCACACGTTGCCTCAAGCACCGCTCGGCGTAAGCGGACCTCGAAAACAAAAATGAATGAGCTTTCCCTGGTATGTAGCCGACACAAAGCACCCTCAAAAACATTCTTGGAACGCGTCGCAACAGCACCAACCTTCAGAATGACCCCTTTTGGGCTATTCTGTCACGCACTGATTAGCCGAAAGCGAAAGCATGGATGCCCGTCGTCAGTTGACCGCACGGTACACAGTTGCGGCGGTTTTAGGTGCAGAAAGCCACATGGAGGCGTGACGGCCGCAGCTAGGCTAGCTAGACGGTAGACCTCCCACCTGCAATGACGGCAGCCGGCGTCGGTCCAAAACCAACACTACAGCTTACGGGCGCCGCGCAGCCGGGTCGGGCCGTCGGCGCACGCTTGTTCTGCCAACCACCGCCGCATTTCGCGCCCGCCAGTCGGCGCCCCCGTCGCTCAAGTGAGCTCCGTTACGTCACGGTGTTTACATACAGGGAGAGGTCCATTGGTTTACAACACGCTTACATAATCGCTATAATCACCTAGTCTCGAACCCAGACCGACGGCCGTTAAAATCAGACTACCTCAAAGTCACAATGTTTTTTTGTTTGTTTTTTACTCTTAAGCCCGAAGGTTTAATGGCGACTAGTGTTTAGCAGTTAGCCAAAAGAAAGCCAGAATGTCGGTAGTGTTCAAAGCGAGCCAGTCGATGGCGTAGTGTCATCAACTGGTGCTTGCAGAAAGTGTCATTGCTGTACCGTTTAAAAAACGGAATGTTACCAACTGAGCAACACTAAACTCAGCAGCACATCATTCAGCGGCATAACTCGGTAACGTAACTCGGAGAGAAGTGATGCTCACGCGTTCTCACATGTATGTGAAAGCTTCGGTACACCGAGCAGTTCTTTTTGTTTGTACGAACGACGGAGTTTAAGGTTTAGCCTACCACTAACAGATTCGCTGTAAAAAAAAAAGCGGAAAAGCAAGCAGGTTTTCAAATGCGCGAAATAATGTACTATCAAGATACATTGAAATACGGACGGAGTGTGTGGTTTTCAGAACATGCCGTGCACCATGGCGACAAGACGCATATGCGCAGTTGTTCCAAGTTACGAGAGTTCGTGTCCAACCTTGGTGGGAAAGTGCATCCCTTGGCGAGAATGTTGATTTGCCTTGGTCAAGCGTAAATTATTTGAAAGGACTAGGTTATTCCGATAGATTTTAATTCCCCTGTGCACAACTGTTGTTCGACGAATGTACATTTGAGGCGGCCAGTGCGCAATCTACGAAATATTACTAGCGTTGTCAAGCTTACTTTTCGAAAAGCAACTAACGGGAGCGTACTTTAGAAACTCCGTCACAAAATTTTGCCGCACGTGAGAAGCGCCGGAGAAGAGAAGTTTCATTATCAACAATTACATGGTGCAACAAAATTTGGTTCAGTATTTTCGTTTTTTTTTTTATTTTTCTTCCTAAAATATGAGCAGGGAAATAAGAAAAGATCTAATCTAATGAGGCTCAAATTACTCATGTTAACTGCTACAGTGATCGACAACGAAAACCACTCGAAGCGCCACAAATCGTCTTACTCCAACTTAACACCCCCACCGTGAAAACAAATGGCGTCAGTTGTAGGTTAGCCGGCGTGCCACCTTCTTTGGTCGGGGGCGAGGGGAGGGTGGCGTGAAGGCAGCCGCGTGGAAGGCGCCAGCAGCGAGGCTGACGGTCAAGGCCCGGCCCAGGGCCGCACACACTCCATTGGCGTAGACGAAGAAGAGCGTCAGGCCCGCCGCAAGGGCAACCCGCTTGTTCTGGCGGAAACGTCTTCCCCCCAGGGTGAACGTCTCCACGTGGATCTTGAGCATCTTGCAGACCGCCGCTGTGCACAAGGCGCTCAACAGGAGGCCCGGGAACCAGAGAACAAAGCCGCTGAAGATCACCAGGAACAGCGCGCCGTAATTGCGGCTGAAGCGCTCCCAGTTCTTTTGCATTCGCTGTACCACCTCCTCGGCCGACATAGGGACGGAGATCTTCCTAAGGTCGAAGAACTGTCCCCACGGCTGCGCCCTCAGCCGCTGGGCCCTCCACCAGCTAGCGTTACTGAGCAGGAACAAGATGCGGGCGATGGTCTCCATGGCTGCTTGGGCGCACTGTATACAGGGTTGCTGACCCCCTGGCACTGCTGTCGAGCGGCTTGCCGAAGCTCCTTCAGTCCAGCTGCGGATGCGTGTGGATCTGCTCACGAGTTCTGGCTGATGTGGCTCAGTTCGGCGGAACCGCAGCGAATCCGGCGGATGTTGCAACCCAAGAACCCAAGCCTGAGCACGCGCAATGCCAGCGCAAGCTACGAGATGATGATGATGACGCTACTGTGAGGAAGATGAGGTGGTGTAAAAAAACTTACACAACGGATACGCCGGAGACAGCGGAAAATGTCGCCATGTGAACTTCGTGTTTCTGTGAACTCATGTATCGTTATGCCACGGGGCGAACTTTCGAATAACAGCTAACCAGCTCTATTTCATTGTTAAATGACGTTTTCTGCTCCTCCTCCTACGCCTCCTCCTCTTGAGTGCAGTTTTCCTATAACGCATATCCGAATACTGGGAAGATAAAGCTGCGGAAAATGTACCGAAATATCCCTCCAGGTCTGAACAAACATTTTGTTACTTTATCTTTACCGTAGACGTGACTGGCTCTGCTCAATAAACATCCATAGTGGTTAGAAGCCTGGCATAAAACCAGCCTATGCGTACAGTGGGTTATTCGGAACTCAGCCTACAGTTTTTGCAGCTGCATGTCTGCATATACTTTCATGCCATGACAACGTAAAGAGATGTGATACAATACTTTCGAGCGTTCGGCAAGGTTGCCAAAACTGTTTTACCTTATAATGTATGATTACCGGGACTCGTAATGCCTTCTGTAGAAGCCGACAGCCCTGAAGGCCTACAATTTCTTTCGGTCTTGTATTTTCGCTGTTGCCGGTTACTAACACCTGGCTATTCCTTTTGTTCGAAAGAAGCTGACGCCTAGCTCCGAATCTTCGCGCCCCGCACAGGACCGGCTTCGCAAGGAATGGGGCGACGCCGGCAATGTTTCTTCCGTAGCGGTATGCAAAACTAACTTTAACTCACGCCTTGAGCTAGTATATGTGATTTAAAGTATATTATTATGATAAAAAGTTACGCACACGCAGAATCTGGTGCGTACAAGCATAAGACGTCAACCGAGCGCAAAGAAACAGCAGGGAAGGCGAGCCCGAGTGAAGCAGACTACAAATGCGAGAATCCCTAAGCCGACGTCACGGAGGCGCGCTCCGCAGCGCCGCCCGTGTTCGCGCTTGCCGCCAATTGCCGCGCAGTGTACGTATATCTGCGATGTTTTATAGGCTCCCAACGGGTGGCGACTGCCTGCCTTGTGAGACTTTGAAGCAATGTTGTGTACATGTTTGTATATTGATAAGGTATGTTAATTGTATGTATATATGCATGCATGTATGTATGTGTGTATGTATGTATGTATGCATGTATGCAATGTATGAATGTATGTTGTATGCATGCATGTATGTATGTATGTGTATGTATGTATGTATGAATACATGTATGGATGTATGTATGTATGTACGCATGTATGCATGAATGAATACGTATGTATGTATGTATGTATGCATGCATGTGTATGTATTATGTATGTATGCATATATGCATGCATGTATGTATGTATGTATGTTTGTATGTATGTATGGATGTGTGTATGTGATGTGGGAACGCGACCTTAGCGCGTTCCCTTTCGTTCGGCTTCGCCGCACTGCTTGCTCCTCGCGGGAACTTGCTCGGCAAGACGTCGGCGAGGGGGATCTACCTCCTCGCCGAAGGAGTGTCTTGTGGCCGGCGAGCGCGCGCGGGATGCAAGCTGCGAGAAGTTGGATGCTGGGGAAGCGAGGTGACAGGACGCGGCTGGCGACCTCCTTCCTTCGAGGATCGGGCAAAAAGGAGGGTGACAATGGCTGCCATCGGCGTCCCAGCGAGGCAAACGCGAGCGCGCTGAGGCGCCCCCGGAGATGACTGTTGTCGCGGTGAGTCGAACTTCTCGATTCCCTTAACTTCCCCGGGCGAGGAACCAGACCCTCGCCGTCAACCAGCTAGCCTGCATGCTCTTTGTATGTTTATTATCCAGTAATAAATGTCAATGAGCGAAAACACTTTCCGCTTCCTTTGTGCTGTTGAGCCACGGCCCGCCGCGGCTGGCGCGGTACAGCGCGCAGTCGCGGGGTGGGAGGAAGCTTGCTTGCTGGGCGAAACGAGAAGGCAAAGGCTGATTAGTTTCTCTCGTCGCCGGCTTTGGTATTACATGGGGAAAGTAACCAACCTACTTTAACCCCTCTATAAACCCCACAGTATGTATGTATGCAATATGCATGCATGCGTGTATGTGTATGTATTATGTATGCATGTATGTATATATATGTGTGTATGTATGTGTATGTATGTATGCATGTATTTATGTATGTATGTATACACGTGTGTAATGTATGTATGCATGTGTATGTATTATGTATGTATATATGTATGTATGTGTGTATGTATGCATGTATGTATGTATGCATGTATTTATTTATGTATGTATGTATACACGTGTGTAATGTATGTATGCATGTGTATGTATTATGTATGTATGTAAGTATGCATGTATGTGTGTATGCATGCTGCATGTATGTATCTATGCATGCATGCATATATACATGTATGCATGCATGCATATATGCATGTATGTATGTATGTATGTAGGTGTATGTATGTATGTATATATGCATGCATTTATGTATGTATGTATGTATGTATGTATGTATGTATGTGTATGTACGTGTGTATGTATGCATGTATGTAAAGAACATATGTCAGTTGTACGTACTTCGAGAAAAACAAAACAAAAGATGCTAGCTCCAGGTAAGGGGGAAGGTTACTTTTTCTCGCACGCCACTTAAAAATAAAATTAAACAGTTCAGGTACAAAAATTAGTGCCCTTGCACTCTGTGAAGAAGGATGACCTGCAAAGCAGCGCGCCCTCCACGGAGTGCACGAAACAAAACACGTTTGCTTGTAATTTACGACTGAGCATATACTTCTTAGCCAATTACCTGAATGAAATTTGGAACAGACCCGAGCTTTATCCTAGCGGACAAACGTAGCGCTATCTCTTTCCCTCCCGGGTCATAGGCATCATGCCGTTCGTGTAACACGCCAACCCAATCCACTCTACCACAGATAACACCGGACCGGTCGCGTCGGGTCGTTTGACGGCCGCCAACACAACACACATGTCATCAGTAGAGGTATGAAACCTATATCTGCGCGTGCTCCCCCCCCCCCCTTTAAGCTGAACTAGCGATATTTTTCCATGTCGGCGTTCCAAGCGGGCCAGGTGCTGTTCCTCCGGGAGGGTTTCGCAGCTACACGACCAGCTGGAACTTAAGGCGGCAACGGCGGCGGCGGCAGCGGCTTTCCGTGGTTTTCGCGCCCATTCACGCTTCTGTTCGGGCTGACGCTTCTTATGTTTCCGCTCTTCTTCTATCCCATACCGAGTTAACCCCTCGAGGGCTTCGAGCTCTATACTAGTGGACACACACGTGAATGTCACTTTCGCTGCCCAGTCGTAGGCATCTCATTGTCTGTGCAACACACCAACCCAAACCCAAACCGGTTGATGGCGGAGGACAGCTGACTGGGCGCATTGAGGCATGAAACTGCCACGCTTAAATCTCCCTCCACCCCAACGGGTATGTCATCGGTAGCGGCATTAAGCCCTGCCTTGCGTGCATGCCCCCTCGCTTCACCCCCAACCCGTACACGCCTAAACCGGCAACGGGGGATAGACGCCTATTAAGCGTAAGATAGTCTGGCGAATGGAGAGAGAAAGACGACCAGACTAAGATCTATTCTTATGCTTCCGCCAAAAGAACTATGACCAGCTGGTCATGACCAGCTGGTCATAGTTCATAGTTCTGGTCATAGCCCTCGTTGCAACGAGGGCCGCCGAAGTGAAAATGTTGCTCGGAATAGCTTTCAAGCTAAAGAAGAATAACATGCTCACGCCGGCGTTCAAACGGGGCAAGTTGCTTTCAACCGGCAAGGGCGCGCAGCCAATGGGCGAGATGGAATTTGAAGCGGCAACGACGGCGGCTACGTCCTCGGCGGAGGCGGTGGCGGCGGCTTTTGGGGCGTCTTTACACCCATGTTTACACCCATTCGCGCTGGTGTTGATTCTCCGCAATCATCTGATAACGGCGCTACGGCCGCTGTCAGCCGATTGCGCAACTTGTGGAAGAGGCATCAGTGGTGGCGAGGGGCATAATCGTGGGGATAACCGCGTTGTTAAAGAGAGGTCGGCGGTGGCGAGGAGGAGCCCCGGAGCGGCGCCGAGTAAATCTGCTTCACCGGAATGGAAACTGGGGGGGAAGGGGGGGGGGGGTGAGAGACATATACTGCTTTGCAGTAAAACTCCTCCGGACAGCGAAGTTTGCCGCGCGAGCGCAGCGCCAGCCGCGACAGACACGCGCAACTCTGGGTCGGTCCCCCCGCGCCGACCGCCTTCAGTGCCAGTGAACGCAACTTTGCAAAAAACGTTTGTTATAACGTTATTTGCGCGTGTATTTACTACATAGTGCAACAAAGTCATGCAAAATGTTATATAGTCGGGGGAAGCCTCCAAATAAAACGGGGCACTGATAAAATGCTGTCGCCTCGCTGCCGAGCCGTTGGCTAGCACAACTGGGAAGCACGTGTTCAAGGCTTTGCATTCTCCCGCGGATTCTTCTTCTCTGTTTTTTTTTTTTTTTCTCGCAGATACCGAGCATGGTTGCTGAATCTTGAAAGGCCCACATTAAGCGAGCGGATTACATGCTGCCGTGGTGTACGATCAGCTTGTTAGTAGGCTGGTTAGCAGGCGGTCAATACACATAAGTGCGCTCTGAATTTGGTAACAGAGAGGGCCCCCAAGCACAGTTATAGCATTGTAGTTTTATCACCCAGCGGTTATTCTCTGCTTCATCTAATATTCCACGTGCTTATACCGCCGAATTAAATATATAAAACCACATATGGGGCGCGGACACTTATAGGCGTTAATGTTTCCAAATGTTTCGCGAGCTTTTGGATAGCATAAAATCACCGCCTCTTCTTGCAAAAGAAACACTAAAATTGTTGTCTAAGCCACTGAAAAGCAAAGAAAAATAGAGCTAAGACGTGCCGCAATAAAAGTTGGAACAATATGTACACAGGAAAAAAATTTTTGCGTTCGGGGAGGAGCAGGAGGAGGACAAACTTTATTTATCCCATCCGTTATGATTGCGGTCACTCTGGACCAGTGAAAGGTGTACTCAGGGAACTAAATTTTTCTCCCGTGACTTGTTGTAAAGGTGTTGACGGTAATAAAAGCGCTACTATTCCATCCTACGGAGGTCTCCTGCCGAACCCGTTGGCGTGGAGAGAAAAAAAAATACCCGAATATGAATATTCCGTAATTTATTATGATACGCCTATTAGATGTTCTGCTTACCCCTCCCCCATCCCATCCCTGCCCAAAGGAATTTCTTGTGATAGCCTTCTCGTGAAGAGTTTCTTTTTTGGGGGCGTGCTTACATGTATGCAACTATAGCGTATACTGGGCTACAACTGGAAGCCCAAAAGTTTCTCGGCGAAGCGGGCAATTATTAACGTCCGCACTTTCGCTATACCTCAACAAAAGTGAATTTCATACTGTTACAGGTATGGAGCATCACATTCGGATCAAAGACCTATATGTAACTCCCATGTGGTCCAGTTAGTAGTTCTGCAGTCGCATGCAAGTGCACTTACATGGATGGAATACCCCGCGCGGGAACATCGCGCAACGTCTGATATATTTGCAGACAAAGCCTCCTCTTTTGTGAATTGAACAATATAAATTACGTTTTCTTTGAAGCGAAACATGCTGATCTTAATGAAGGTTTTGCCCCGCAGGCAGGCTGTACAAGCGTTTCTCTTCTGGGCATCACTCCTATGCGGCCTTTATATGCCTTCCTATACGCGAGTTCAAGCGAATAAATCCTTCTCTATTTTCCCATGCACTATATGTGGCAGGATTACTTTACAATCTCTTACTTCGTTTTAAGCCCAAAAGGGGCGACTAATATGCTTAATCCGCGCTGCAAGAAGAAGAGCGCCCCCGAGCCAGCAGCGTAGCGGCTTGCGGGGACCGACCCAGTGTTGCGCATATCTGCCGAAGGGGGCGCTGGGTGTCGCGGGCTCCGTGTCGCCCTGTGGGCGCTGTCCGGAGCAGCCGGCCGTCACCGTCCGCCAACGTTCCTAGATAACGTTGCCGTCCGCAGCGACAACTCGGGTTTCGAAGTGGAAAAAAGTTATGTTACGTCCTAGGTTTCCGCTCCTGCGATTTCCGTAGATCCCTTGCCTCCCTCCAAAGTCAGCTGTGACAGTCCCCCACGGTGGAGCAAAGGCCCGCGAGCACTGCGAGTTTCTTTACTGCGAGGGCGTTGGAAGGCTTGTTCTGCTGCTTTCTTTGGACTCCACGAAGCTCTCCGCTCCTTTTCCAGGTTCCACCCTTTCGTGGGGGGAAAACAACTGCCAACATTTGCCGTTCGCTTATCAACTGGACGCAGTGCTTTAGCAGGAACTCGTACGAGGGACAAAATCCCCTCCTCCGCACTGGCCCCGCCCCAAAGCCGTGCGGCAGTGGTGGTATACCTTGAGGCCTTCGCCCGAGAGCGCGCTGCAGGCCTGTATCTGCCAGGCGCGGTCGCGGACGGCCGGCAGGTTGAGCCCGTCGGCCAGTTCGGAGGCCGGCGCGCTGTGCACCAGGTCCTGCTTGTTGGCCAGCACGAGCAGCGGCACGCCCAGGAGCTTGTCCTCGGCCAGCAGCTCGGCCAGCTCCACGCCCGTCTCCTCGAAGCGCGCACGGTCCGAGCTGTCGATCACGTACAGCTGCACGGGACCACACTTGGCCCTCCGGACTTGCCACGACAAGCGCGAGGAGGACAATGCCGCACAAAAGTACGGCATATCATATTACACGCCGACTGGTTATACTGTACAGTCGACTCTCGACAAATCGGAGTCGACTTTCGGATTGGAATTTTCGGTTAATTGGAAGTGATGTTCCGGTCCCGGCAGTTTTACATGCAATTCAACAGAAGAAATCGCCCGATAATTCGAAGCTAAAACCAATATATCGGTAAATTGGAAGTTATTTCGAATAAAAAGTACCAACGTGACCGTCATATCTCGATAAAATTCAAAATTTTTAAGCGCCAAAACACCGCCGTGCTCTGCACTGTCGGCGCCACCGCAACTGAGGGAGCGCACAGTCGATGGAGCGGCAGTTCTTCAGTTGAGACTCGCGCCAGCGCACGCATCCCTCTCCTTCCAGGTCCCCAACCTTCTTTGTTCCGCACAGCGCCGTGTGAGCGGTCTGCGTGCTCGACGCTTCAGGCTTCGACTCTGAACTATCGAGGGCAAACCATGTCGTACGCTCGAACAAAATCAAGACGATAGACATGTTACGCACTAATGGCAATGCTGTTGCTTTCTGTTTAATTGTAAGTTCGGTTAATTAGAAATTTTTTGAGGTCCCGTGGACTTCGTATTAACGGGAGTCGACTGCACTAGGTTTTTCGTGGCGTAGGTGTCTCTGTATGTGCCATAATGGCGGGAAAAATAATCAACCACAAGTCGCCATTTAATAGTGTAACGTTGTTGCGCCTTCTACAAAGCTTCAAAGGGGAACCAGCAAGCCCAGCTCTACAACGTATACGTCTATCGCACCAGCCGCAGCAGCAGGGTAGGAGCGGGGGTGGGGGTTTGGTGTCAGAACCCGAAATTTTGAGAGCGGTGCATCCCCCCCCCTCCCCCTCCCCCCGCCGCTGTCCCCTCGGCATTCAGGCTTTTTTTTCGTCCACACGCTGACACACTCCGCATCGGTATATTATATGTTAAAACAAAATAAGAAAACTGGATGAGAAAACAAAAAATGAATTGACGTTCGCGCGGCCCATCTTTCCTTTCAGGTTTTTTTTTTAAGCGAAGCTTTAGTGTCCTCCTCACTGGTGCCGTTGTACGCCGATACGCCCTGCAGGAAAGCCAACTTTCTCTGACGATGATGATGAATGAGCGCGGGTGAAGTGAAAGAAAGAAACGCTTCCCGTGACCGCAATCGAACCTGGGTCCCTCGCGTTATGAAGCCGGCGCCTATCCGATTGCTCCATTTCGACATGATCGAAGCGAACTCCGAGCAGCGGGTACCGCTTCGCGCCGTGCACCCCAAACCCGAACGTTAGGCCTACGGAGTGCACACACGAGAGTTGCTGTGGGTATTCTAGAAAAGTGGTGTGCACCTCTAGAGTAACACATACTCGCGATGGGGGATTGGCCACAAAAGAATCCATCTCGAGAAAGCGTCGCGTTCAACCATCGTCGTCGTTAGACGGAGGGGTGCATGATTTTTTTCTTTTCCGGCTGCTTATTAACACCCCCCGGAAAATATTTCTGGCTACGACATTGCACAGCAGCATGTGATTGCTGCGCAGTAGAAAGCTGTACACCCCGAGTACACGCGCAAGTGGCTCACGCTCTGAACCTGCAAGCAGGCTTCTCTGCCTGCTCTCGTGGGGTGCAGTGAAAGGCGCTTTACATTTTGATTCTCTCCGTGGCAGGAACCGAAACAAGGATTTAGCCGCAGCTCTTTGGGTCTGTCAAAGCTTCAGCATTTGTGGCTTGAACATATGAATATTAATGAGGGAAATATAGGACGCTACGCTGCAGTTTTGTTATAGGCGCGTAAGCCCGGATCCGTCTTTGAAGCTCAGTTGTGACTCCCTAATTTGCTTGTATTTTTTTAGTGTTCTGCTGAGACACCCGTGTTTGCTTTAGATGGTTCATTTGAGACACCCCTTTTTATGCCGTTTCGCCCAATGCGCCGACGTGAGGACCTACGCCCGCGCACCTGCTCGGTATTCTCCCACTGCGCATGCGCGGCGCCCCGCTTGGCAGGTGTCACTGCCAGCGGTGCCCATGGCGACAAACGTATTCGGCCATTTTCCCGGTTTAAGCCTCCTACGTTTACGCCTAAAAAGGCATGTCTGGGAAATTGTTCCCCTGAGCAGGACACGTGCCATGTTCAGCCCACTGAGTATTTGGCTGTCCTTCCACTTTTCCGTCATTCCATTGCTCAACCAACCGTGCTATTTCCGCACCACGCGTTCTTAATCCAACTTACTTTGGAAATAAAGTGATTTTCCTCTCTTTACGTCATTCAAAATGTATGCGTGTGCAACTGACTGTTGAAATTCAAATTGATAAATATTTAAGGAGACTGGGACTAAAGGCGCAGACGGCCTGACAGGAGTCATCAGCCCCCTACACACACGGTCGGGCAATAATACAAGCGCACATTCATGCGAATGGATGTTCACGAAGTTTGTACAGACACATGCAGCCCAGATTAGCATTCAACGCCGTTAGCGCGCGCAAGGTGTGGCCGCTTGCACGAACTGCTAACGCTTGCCTGCTACCACCACTACTTCAGTCGCACTCACCAGGACGTCGGTGTTTTCGAAGTAGTTCTGCCAGTAAGGCCGGATCTTGCGCTGACCGCCGATGTCCCACACGTTGAGTTTGAAGCCATCGGCCTGCACGCTCTTGATGTTGAAACCCTGCGGCAGTAAAAAAGCCAAGAACGGTGAGACCTCTATGCCTCGAAGGAAACACGCGTCTGTCTTTCGCCTTTTGGAAGACGCGGAGAAAGTCGGGAGAGGATGGCTGATTGGGCGAGTTGGTGAACCTCCATGGTGGGAATCTGAGCGAAAAGACTGGGGCTAAAGCTGGTAGGAACAAAATAAGCAGGACGATCGCTTGTCCTCTTTGTTTTGTTTCCATCGGACGTGACGTAGGCTCAGTCTTTTCACACACCCCTCCCACATTCGATGAGAATCCATACAGGCCCTTGTTACCCGTTTAAAAGTTTCACTGAACACATGAGCCCGAACAGGCTATTCGTTTAGTATGTCGTCCTATGGCGAGTGAGTTCTTTGCCAGACATATTCCTGCTTCTCCCCTGCTCACCCGCCTGATACGTCCTTACAAGTAAAAGCAGTCATTTACGAATATCGACTTGAGTACATTGATTATTGCGATAGTTAAATTGATGCACTAGTTCGTTACATTGATTATTGCGATAGTTAAATTGATGCACTAGTTCGTTATATGTGAGCAGACCCAAAGCTCTGTGTAATATATGCAATGATATCCAGATTTAGGCGCAAGCAACATTTCATAGTACTACAAGCTGCTCCGGGAAGTATGAATGCCATCGATATGCGCTTGTTTTGCTGGCACTGTGGGGCAAAACGAGATAGGGCGAACCTGAGTAGGCGTGATGTGGGCGACATCTTCGGAGGCGAGCTTCTTGAGCACGGTCGTCTTGCCCGCGTTGTCCAGGCCCAGCAGCAGTATTCGAAGCTCGCGGTCAGGCGTCGACTTCAGCTTCCTCAGCAGGGCCAAGAGTCCCTGCAGGTCGACGCGCGCCATGACGAGCGCACCGTTGCCCTCAGTTCGCTCCTTGGACGCAGTGCATGCGGCTAGTCTCGATTGAACTCAGAACCGTACGACCGCGGCGGCGGCTAGTATTGCCGGATTCAGTGTTGCACGTACTCCTGATTCATTTACAATACGCCGTTTGAAGGAACGTTTTGCTCGGGTGAGTGGACGCAGCCCACCAACACCGGTACCGCCCACGCGCGCAGAGTGTAAGCCCCTAAGCAGTCTCTGTAGTGGACATCTGCACAATGATTGCGTACCGTGTCATGTAATGTCCTGAATGCGCTACACTGTCTTATACTGTCCCACGCCTTAAGGTACATTACCCCACGACATCACAGCCTGCCGTATGGCGCAAGAGGCATTTTGAGGCACGAAAATGCTGCCCCCTTCCTGAAGCGTGTGTGCTTCGGTGCAAGCGCCAGCAGCCCGCAACTCGAAGGTAACGAGGACAGACAGGTTGCGCGGAATGTCGCTCGACGCGTGCTTTCCTTCTCGTGTGCCTCGTCGTCCCTGCGCGCTGACATAACCGTCCCGAGCCCGCTGTCCGGGCACGGCGCTCGCCGACCAGCCGCCGATCAATGCGCGTACGTCGCGCCTTACCATTGCTCGGTGTTTCGCGCGGCTCGTCCGGTCGTCTTCCCTCGACGCGCGTGCCGGGGTATGAGAGTCCAGGGAAACTCCTGAGGAAACCTAACAACAAAAAAAGAAACGGACGCCCTCAGGACTCAATAGTAACGAGCATTGGGCAGTGCCTTCACGAGAGGTGGCGCATTTTGTCAACTATCTGCCGAACACCACGGCCGTCACGAACTGGTTCTCGAACAGCACGTTACCACGGCAACGTGTAAACAGTCGGCCGGAAAAGATGGACACATGGCCACTGGAACCGGAGGCGAGCGATGAAACGGTACAGCGCAGCCATATGCGCTTCATTATTTTGCACTGAACCGAAGGAGTATAAGTTTCGGTAGCGATCATTTATCGAATATTGTTCAGCTTTCACCATCCGCATGCCAGGATGGGGTACAGGAAAACGCCGTTTGCCGTGAAACCTGCAGAAGTCTCGCTGTGAAAAGGCTGAGATTAGGGGATGATTTGTGGAGCAATGACTACTCGTATAAATTAACCCGACGCTAACGAGAAAGCAACAAGGCTGGTCACACGTTTGATTATGTTCTTTTCAGTTACCTGTCGATCTCAGCACACCGGCTTTCTTTAAGCGCACTGAAGAACTCGGTGAGTAATGAAAGTGGAGTAAGCGGCTTTAGGTGAGGCGTAAGTGAAAAATGCTAAATGACGACTTTCCTTTGAAGATGCCCTCAGAGCACAGGAGGAACAGCGCGCCGCCCAAGAGGAATGGGACAAAGTCACAAATGTTGTCGGTAAGTGCGATGCCATTTTTCTTCCTCCGAGCATCTGGTACGTCCTCACCTCCGCTTACCCCTTCTAGCCATAGGGACAGCAACCTTCTGCTCTCGAATCATCACGTACGAGGAGGCACTGTGCTCTTTCAAAGAGAAAGACCTGACATCCTGCATGGTAAAGGATCCTGTCATCCTGCATGACATCCTGCATGCGTCACAAGTTACTTTCACCCGCAGTCTGCCATCAGGCCCGTGCTGCGGCGCTCTGGCATCAAACTGATTTTGCACTACCTTTTGGGGCCGCCGCGCTTGAAGCTGGGCTTGGTTCCAGCGAGGGACTTCACTTTCGCACTCGCCCAATGTACGCCCGCATTTTTCCGTGCCGCCGCAATACCGGCTCACAACCTCGGGCGCCGAGTGGGCGCAGCGTGACGCCTGTTGCGTGCTTCCAGGTCCTTTCGACAACGAGGACACTCTGCACTTAGAGATACTGCAGACAATCTACAGGAAACTTACGAACACGGTGTACGACTGCCCGAGGTACGGGAGCCATTGGGAGAGAATCGGATTTCAAGGTATACCGCAGCCTGTGTACACGCCCGGAGTGAGAGCTGGCTCCGGACTTACGCACGCTTTCTTCCCACAGGAAACGACCCGGCCACTGACTTGAGGGGCGTCGGTCTGCTTGGCATCCTGCACCTTCTTTTCTTGACCACCGGCTTCGGGAATATAGAGCTCGTGAACGACATTTACAGCCTGTCCCGAGATCGGGAACAAGTGTGTGCTACGGATATTCCAACAAACTCGAAAAGCGTCAGAGCAGACAGGAATCCATTCAGAATCCGAGCGTTCGCTCCTCGCAAATCATTATTTTTTTTTTCAAAGACGTCGCCAGCTGTCTGATCCGAACTTACTTATTTCTCACTATTTGTTGCGTGTGCTAATGCAGGTTTTCATAGACGTGTGGTCGACAATGTTACAATGGAACACGTTAAATCAGACAAGGACATTTTTTTATTATCGCTTATATATAGAGCAGTAAACAAACAAACAAAACAAAACATTTGTGGAGAGAGAGAGAGAGAGAGATCAAATAAAGTCATCTCTCCCTCTCCACAGACAGTTAGTTACTTTGATCCTCGAACTAGTTTTTAACGGCGCTTCCATATAACAGTATGAGTAATGCAGTCTCTAATGAGCTGCTGTTTTAGCTGCTGACAGCACTTCGAAGCACTTTCCCATCCCATATCACTCCATAGAAAACGCCGGTGATATTGACGTGGAGGGAATCGGTGTTGTGCTTCGCTGTTCTCAGAATTGAGTGCTTCCTTCAGCATGTACGTAACGAAATTTTGTGCATATAATTATTGATGGATCTAACTATTTTTAATGCAATTAGAACTTTGTATATCTGAGTTCAATTGTATATCATTGAATTTTCTGGGGTTTTGCGCGCCGAACCGGGTTCACCTGGGCTGTGGCTCAGAGGGCCGCAGTGGAGGACGGATAAATTTAGACCTTCTTTGGTCAGTTACGCTTTGAGTGCACGGCAAGAGTGGTTAGAATTTTATTTCCATGAATATGGTTTAATTCTGCGTTTTAGGCGCTTTTAGCGGCTAAAAGAGCAGAATTACGAAGGGATATATTTGAGTAAAATATGCCATTTTGTAATCTTGTTATTGGCGTTGCATGCTAAGGCCGGCGACAACGTCATTATGGGACGGTTTGGGCCGGGCGCGGCCTTTAGAGCGAAACTCGAATTGTTTTCGCCAGAATATATACAACCCAGAGAGAGGCTCCTTGGATTGTCCTGACCCGGTGCCCTTTCTTACTGTAAGCGCTAGGTCTCGATTGGATGGCTTCTGTAAACTCCACATGTTTTCAAATGCTGTTAAAACATTTCTCTTTTTTTCTGAGTTTGCACTCCGCGGCCTTAGCGGTTTGATGAAACTTGTTCGTTCTAAGCGAGAGTAAGGGGTTCACGCTGAAATATCAAGCTCCGGCAGATATCTTTAGCAGGTGAGGCCTGCAGGAACAATGAGACCCCGGACGTACCTAGCCCAGGTTGATCATCCGAAACCCTTTATGGCTTCAATAAAGTCTATTCCTCCTCCTCCTACGCACGGATAATGGAAATCTTGGCGGTGGCGAAGTTTATCGCACGCAGAAGTACTGCGTACACCTACGTGATTCCGCAATGTACAAAGACAGCGCCGCTAAAAGAAATGAGACGTTCTCGACTGCACATGCATGCACAAGATACGGTACACATTTTCATGCGTCCTTTCAGAACTTCCCCTTTGCTGTGATGAGCCTGAACATCACAAGGGTGTCCATAGAGGCCTTAAGGGAGGAGGTGCTAAACAGGTGGGTATACAGGCATGCCGGAATCGCTTTGAGGGTACTGCTTATGCGTGCTGTGATGCAGGTGCTGTAATGAAAGAAATGACATCACGGAAGTTGTGAACGAATTTTATGCCGGCACGTTTTTGCTGCTCTACCTGTCCTGGAAGAACAGGAAGTTGACAATAAAAGATTCCGGATTCATCTTGAAGGGTACGCGACACTTCTCAGCCCCTAATAGTTTTACGTATACACGTCCAATTTAACGCGAATGCTTAAGTGGAGTGAGTGCGCACATCCTGTTGGCAATGTAGAGGGATTTACTGTGCTTTTGAATTCTTTGCAATGAAATTACGCTTTCTTCCGTAAGAGGAGGCCCTCTAGGACCAAATACCGCTAAATGTTAAAGTTTTGCCGCAAATTATTAAAGCTTAATTTGGGTAATTGAAGTGAAAATGCTGGTCGTCTCTCGCGTGGGGTTTTGGAATTCACCCATTTTTGCACTTTTTTTTCAGAGACGTCCTTCTTTGCGAAGAAAAAACCCACATACGTTCTCCAGAATTTGAGAGAATACCAAGAGGAGCAGTATTCTTTAACGACATCACAAGGGTTCACAAATTTGGCAGCAATTGACAATAAGTGAAACGACCATAGCTTAAGATATCGCCGCAATTTGTGTAGCACTGAGTGTTGCATATTTACCTCAAGCATAAAGATGGTGCGTTTCAATCCGTTTCAAAGGCCTGGGTTGCGTGGGGGAAAAAAAAGAAACGGAAATACTCCTGTTTCGTCTTTGCTACAAAAATATGCAGTGCACCTCTGAAACGTGTTGGAAGTGTGAATAAGCTTTTCCGTTGGTTTCCAACTGGCGCAACACGAATTTTCGGGACGTGCACAAAAACTAGCACCCAAGCAATTACTTGTATAGGGTATGAAGTGGCGCACCGGCGACGGCAATCAATGGCGAACGGGTCATGTATACACGGCAGTCCCGTGAGAGGTATTACATTTGACCCGCATAAAAGGACGAATAAAATCGTTTATTTTGCAAGATGTTTCTTTCTATATTTTTCTTGCCTCTTTCTGCCCTACGCTCCTTCACATCATTCGCCTTATCCCGCTGCGTATATGGCTTCGATATCGCCTACATCCCATTTAATATAGTCAGATCATTTCGCTTGAAGAAAAGGAGCGCTAAAAACACAGCACAGCACTCCTTTCCTTCAAGAGAACTGCACCAACTAACGACATATTTTACTATAGTCAAATCATGCTTTCGTGGTTAGCGAGCATGCCTGCCCCGCCACTCCGTACGTCTACTTTTTTGGGAAAATAAATTTTAATGACAATCATGCATGGATAGAACGACGGAACACATGCAGCCTCGAGGACGCGTACACAAGGATCGAGAGAGCGGGACAACACACGCGCTGGGTGTGTTTTGTCCCGCTCTCTCCTTGTGCACGCGTCCTCAAGGCTGCATGTGTTCCGTCGTTCTGTCCAAGTGTGTACCAACAGGCCCAGCATCAAAACTCCTCTGCAATCATGCAGTGTACTTGCAGACTGCAGTTTGGACTACAATACTCCAAGTGGATCAGGTTTTCGCAGTAATTTCATGCCCAGCGTAATGACACCCGACTTGTGTATGTTATGGCGCACCATGGTGCTTAAAGGAGCCATGAAGACAAAATACAAGTTTGGTTTATTAGAAAGACTGCGTAGTCCCGATAACAATGATACCAATATCATCGCAATCTTCGAACAAATAACGGAGATATTCAAGAAAACGTGTGAAGCTGTCGCGACCCCCTAGCCAATTTCCTGCAACTTTTCTATGACGTCACGGAACCTTGTTTGTGCGATTGGCGGCCGCCTAACTGACCTGTCGCGACGACACATGACTGGACGATGTAATGGGGCCTCTAGTTCCATTTGACGGCATCACTTGAATGCTAACGTGCGGTTAACGCACTGAAAATTATGTTTTATTGTTGGCCCGTATGACGTCATTCTTGCTCATAACACGTCACTGTGGCGCAAAATTTGAAAGTTTTTAAATACTTCTTGCTTTTTTTTCGTTAAAAAACATCTTTTGTGGCTGTAATGGAGCTGAGTGATATACTGAATCCTAGTTCTTTCAAATTAAACAAAGTTGTATTTTCTCTTCATGGCTCCTTTAATATTTTTCAGCGACGCTTCATATGTCTCGGTTTCCCCATATGGAGTGCGTCGCCGTCGCGTAGAACGGAAATTCTCGTCTCCAGAGCTAGTGCAACATGCTTAGTAGCTCGCAATGTAATATAGCTATCTCGGGGAAAAAAAATATACTGAAATTGGCCGCTAGGACGACTCTATCATTACGGCAATTTTCATTTACTTGCCGTAATTATTTAGTTAGCTGTGAATTCGTAAACGCTACGGAATTTCCGTCTGCTGTCAATACATGCGTGGCCGTCTACGCAGGGAGCATGGTGACAGAAAACTATCGAAACAAGTTAGTCGAAACAGTCCCGCAATAAATTATATACGAAATAGCCGCTAACACGTCTTTAAATTTACACCGAGCTTCATTTCATCATCATCATCATCTACAACAACAACAACAGCCTACTTAAGTCCACTGCAGGACATAGGCCTCTCCCAATGGCCTCCAGCCGCTCCTGTCCTGCGCTGCTCGAGTCTTTGCCTCCGAACTCCCTTATATCGTCCCTGCATTTGAGTTATTGACCTTCTCCTTCTTCTACAGCCCCGTCCCTCTGTATCCACTCTGTTGCCCTAATTGCCCGCCAGTTGTCGTTTCGCCTACATAGCTACATGGCCAGTCCAAGTCCATTTCTTTTTCTTTATTTGAACTACGATATCATCCACTCGCGTTTGTTCGTAGGTCGAGAAAGCTCGTTTCCTGTCCCTAAGTGTTACTCCTATCATTCTTCGTTCCATGGCCCGTTGAGCCGACCTAAGTTCGCTTTCCAGTTGTTTAGTAAGGCGCCAAGTTTACTCGTGCATGTTGGGGTCAGTACTAACCACCTGCCCGAGGCAGTTATATTCTTCTACAATTGGTCTCGGACTTGTTGTAATTACCTTCGTAGTTCACAGTGAAGTTATAAGTATTGTGGAATGCAGTCTGCTTCTACGGGATAGAAATGGACAGCCCATTGTTTGTCCACCAGAATGGAGCTCTAGTCCTTTCAAGTTTCATTCAGCTAATTATCTAGGAAGTTTGCCCAATCGCAAATGTCCAACAAGCGGGTTTTGTTTAGTGCACTCCTCGCAGGTCTGTCAAAAAAGTAATGCATTTCCCCATAGAACGGTTGGTCGACCGAAAAGCTCTGATAAGATCTCTGGACACACGGCGCATGCGCGAAACCGGGCTTCCACTGTGTCAAAACGGTTACTAGAAAATCGCGAAAGAAGAAGGGTTCTAGATAAGACAATACGCGCATAGATCATGAAGGAGTACAATAGTACACCTTCATCTCATAAACAACGTATCGGTGTACATTTAGATCCTTCGTAGATGCCTTAAGTTAGTGCACGAAAAATCGTCGCATGGGTTCATTCTTCGTTTGTGATTTGGGTCTTTCTTGAAGGTTTGACGATCGATTGGAGCCACTTTCAGCGAAGGTTGGACGCACTTTTGATGTAAGAATTAAAGCTCTCGCGCTTCTCTAAACTTTCTTGTTTTTTTGTGAGAACTCAGAAAGAATGGTAAGATCAAAGGTTTTTATAACAGAGAAACGATCCCAATGCGCTTGATATTTCTGGGCGCATTAAATAGGATAGCGTGAACCTATATGAACCGTATTTCGCGCGGGAAACGTTGAGGATATTTGTCGCTTTTTTTTTGTATCGGCTAGGCATTCGCTCACCTCTTTCTTTACTATTGAGAAGTTAAGACTCAAATTATTGCTAATATAACGTTCAGCTGGTGTAAAGTTTGATTGAGGAACTTATCTTAAAAAATTATGTATTTTTTTTTCTAGTCTTAGGAAAACGCGCACCACCATCATTATCATCACCTCCCCACGCTTTCTCCTCCGTTTCCTTGAACACTTTCGTGTTGCGAACTTGCAGCGCTTGCAGTGACTCCAGTGAGTGCAATGCTGGGGATACCTACGAATTTTCGTTTATCGAATAGGGATTGAAGCACGAATAATTTCACCGTCGGTTTCTCTGTGTGTGTGTGCCTAGGCGCCTGTTATTAGCATCGAGAGCACCATGAACGTGTGGCGAGCTGCTCCTGTAACTCCTCAAGCGCGGTCAACAATTTTCTCAGGTGAGCTGACGCTATTTTCGCCCCAACGTTGATGCCTTGGTTAGTTTGACAGCGTTTCTTGTGTTTAACTAAATAAATTGGGCCGTATTATCGCCAATTAATCTTGTATTTCGCATGTGGAGCGTGGTTACCTGCACCGGCGCTCCCGACTCCGATCAGCAAGCGGCGTAGTAAATTTCTGTATTAACGTTAGGATGCTTCGAGCTCATTAACCATGTCACGGGAAAAAATAATGCGACTGTCTTAGTGGCTATATACCATACGAAACACGCGTTTCACACAGTCAATTTCATTGACCAATTGGCACGCGGCTACCGAAAAGTGAACGTCGCCAAATCTCTTTCTAGCCCGTGAACCCAGTAACAACCGCTTCACAACTCACAATGAGAGCAGCCTGTCTTGATTTTTACCCAACATGCCAAGCTGCTGCTGCTCACTAACTATCCATAGTCAAAAAGTTCAATGACGGTCGGCTCAGTGATTAATGAAGTTACCCGCATGCATGTACTGGGCAGTCAGACCTCAGAAATATACCTTATAGTTCTTTATCTTTCTTTAATTCAGCATTAAGAAGCAATCTCTTCAGTACATCTTCGAGCCCTGTGACCAAAGATCAAGAGCCGGCAGTGGATGCAGACATGGTATGGGCCTCGTATAACCCCTGAATTTGCCTCATAGTGGAATAAGCTCACATTGTCCTTCGCAAACAGCCTCATCCGGACATGGAAAACCCATTTCAAAAGGAGCGTCGCCTGTGCATTCTCTGCAAGCATAACATTGATGTGGACTACAAGGTGAGGCAGCACTGCACTGAATGTCGACTTGCTGTGTCGTGTGGAACTTGCTGTTATTTATTCTGGTACAAAGGGGTATGTGATGACGCACAATAAAGTTACGCCGCTGCTGGAAAGGTGAGACAAACTGGGGCAGATAAGGTGATGAATTTAATTTGTGGCCATGTCAACGTGAGCTGTGTGCCACTCCCTGCTTTGTTGTCCTGGGATAGTGCAAGCATAGTGCAGTGTGCCACTGGTGACTTCTCATGACGTCACGCCCTGGTCGAGGTCACAACAAATATACAAGTGCGGTGACAGTGGACAAGCGCTGAAGGAGTCGTTTTACTCAACACAACACAATGCAGGAAGCGAACTCAGGGTGTCTACTAACCTGGAAAACCGGGGAAATTGGGAATTCTCAGGGATTTTGAATAGTCTGGAAAAACTCAGGGAAAAGTAGCTGTACAGTGTGCGTCAGGCTTGTCTAGGGCAAGCGAGCGCACGGCTCCGGAGCGTGCTGGCGACATCTGCTGATAACTGCTGGGTTAGAGATAGCTTGCCATTGCGCGTGCGCGGATCTCGGACAGGGTCGGGCCGGTCGTCATTTCGCATGGGCCACTCTTATTTGCAGACGCCACCACCCACGAGGGGCACTGGTCTTCCCCAGTGCCAGCCATGAGCGGTGACAGGCCAGATAGACGCGCCGTTTGACGCGTTTATCGCAGGCAGTTACGTAATCGCATAAAGCAACGAGCGCCAATCTTCTGAATCTCAAGCGCACCAAACGGAAAGCACGCAACAAGAATTCACTGCAGGGCTTTCGGTCGAACCTGTTGTGCGATTACGTAAGTCCCTGGGGTGATAATGCACCGCGTCAAATTACGCACTGATCTCCGGCGTCACCGCTCACGGCTGGCACGAAGAAAACAAGCACCCGTTGCGGGTGGTGGTGTCTCCAAATATTAGAGGCCAAAGCTGAACGACGACCGGCCAGGGCCTGTCCGAGATCCACGCACGCGCAATGGCAAGCTATCTCTAACCCAGCAGCTATCAGCAGATGTCGCCAGCATGCTCCGAAGCCGCGCGCTCGCTTGCCCTTGACAAGCCTGACGCGCACTGTACTTTATAACGGAAGTGAACTTCATGGTAATTCTGGCTCGAGTAAGAGTGAGTCGAAAGTGGACAGCCTTCTGGCGCCGTCGCTAATGAAGTCATTGGTTCCAGTGAGAACTCACTTCGTACAGCTTGTAAGTCACCCCTTCCCCCCGATCCCCTGTACGCTCCCTTTTGTGTTCTGGCGTATTTTCAAGATTGTAGACTCCTGAAAGGCGGCAGGAAATGTTGCGCACCGCGATAGCTTGTTGTGGCAGTGTAAGGGAGTCTACAGGGGCAGGGGCAGTAGTTGCTTTCAATCCTATGGTGGAACACCTGGCACCATCTGCTGTGGTTTCTAGTTAGTTGACGCATGTTGCGAACCATTGATTTGTGAATCTGGTGTAATAAAAGGAACACATTTCACCTAATTTTCAACTTTAGCAGTTGGCAGTTGTGTCAAAATACGCCTTAAGTATCGAGTATAGACATTGTACCCCGTTTTAAGAGCTACTTTTAACTGCAAGCCGGCACTATGTTCCCCTGCGTAGGAAAACAGGGACTGCTTCGACTCCGTATCTTTCGCTGAGCGTCAAAAGAGCTTTATGCAGAGCCACGCGTAGCCGCCATAGCGGGGTGCGGTGGCTCCGCATAAGTAGTAGTGAAATACAGCATTGAGTGCGAGCTGAGAACATCACAGTACGGTTTTACCATTTCTTTCAATATTTTATCCATTGTGAATGCTACTACCACTCTGTTACGCTTTCTTTTTGAATGCGATAAACGTTACGGGTTTGCATTCAAACTCTATTATGTTATATTTTATTTTATAACATGCATTTTAGAGGGTGACAGCAACTGGTGTCGTGGTGTCAGCCCGTCTTGACCTAAAACGAAGTTCTGTGTCACTCAGGGAATTGATCGAAAAGACTCGGGAAAAACCTGGAAAACTCGGGGAATTTTAAAATCTCAACTTGGTAGACACCTTGGAACTAGCTTGAAAGAGATGCGTGTTCAAACAAAAGTACCTTCAAAATTTTCCCTTGCTTTTGTGCGGTTTATGGCTGCACTCAAGGTGGACATTAGTAGTTGAATTTGGATGTACCGAACCTCGAAGGCATTCTAATGTATGCAGTCTGTAATTGGGACATCCACACAGCCTGAATAACCACTTTACGTGGTATTTATAGGTTACAAAGCCGTGCTTGATTCTGTAGGTTGATTGATTATGGGGTTTAACACGCCGATGCTGCACAGACAATGAGGCACACCATAGTGGAGGGCTCCGGATTAATTTTGACCACCTGGGGACCTTTAACGTGCGCCGAAATCTCGAACACATGGGCATTTTCACTTTTCGCCTCCATCTTGACTCTGTAGACATAGTTGCAGTACTGGAAGCATTGAGCGACCAAGGAATAAGACTCCTGGAGGACCTATCCAGGGGATGCACAGTGAAGAATACGAGTAAACTGTGCGAGCTGCGGACATTGCACAGAAAGAGGAGCACAAGGACAAGCGTCCTTCACAGGAGGAGTGAGAAGATTCCCATCAGGAAGGGCAAAAGACAAGGGGACAGTGTCTCCCAAAAATTGTTTATGGCCTGTCCAGAGGGGTATTTAGGAAGCTTAATTGGGTGTGAAGAGTAAATGGGAAATTTTTGAGCCTCTTAAGCTAGGGGAATGCGAATGACACGAGCCGCGTCAAATGAAACAAAAGCCGGGCACCAAAAGTTGGCTGAACTCCGAAGACCCCCAGAACCAGCTCAAACTTACTCTCCACCAGCGCACGAAGAATTTTGGTTGGGACCCGCTCAAACGCTTCGCCACCTCATGAAGACTTGCAGAAGAGAAGAGTACTGGGAAGCCCTCCTCCAACACATTGACACTGTTTGGGGACAACTGGTAACAGGAGTCCCACCTGAGCGGTGCAGAAGCGTTTGTAGAAGGGAACATAAATATGTTTCTTTCTCTTTTTGTTTAAGAGGTTAATGAATATAACTATCATGGACAAGTTGTCAGTGCTGATCCAAACCACGAGAAGGAAACAAAGTCTTAGGTCAGCCCATCAAGTTATGGAAAAAAAGGATGTCAGTAGTGACGTTTAGAGATAGGAAATAGACATCTTAGGTCAGGGAACAAACTCGGGTGCAAGACATCATAGCTCAAATTAAGAGGGAAAAGTGTGCTTGGGCTGCACATGTAATGCAATGAAATGACAACGGGTTGACCACCAGGCTAACAGTGGCTGCAGAGATGTGGGAATGGAAGTTGGGGAAGACAACTCAAAATAAGAAAATTTGGGTGCGAAAAATGGATTAAAGTATCGCGAGATAGAAGTGGTCCGAATATTCTGGGGAGGCGGCATTCGTCCTGCAGTGGACATAAATAGGCGGCTGCTTATGCTAGGTTGTTTGATATGAGCAGTAATTTGAAATATCTGAGTCCAATTCTATCTATAGTTCTTCTAAACTAATACACACTTGAACTAGTAGTGCTTAACCAGTTCTACAGAAGGTTCAGTGTGGAGACATTTCGTTTTTTATGGAGCTGAACAAAATGCGTGTTTGACTGTTGTCTGCTTTAGGGGGACACGTATTAGTCTTTGAATGCTGTATCTTTGCTGGAAAGTGCTATCTGCTTAAAAGTGCTTCTAAGGAACACATTTTCTGGCTACCCCCCGTACTTTAGATTTCAGTGCACTTGTGTGAATTCGTGTGTTCTTTTACCACTTTTCTAAACACGTCGTACACTTTTTAATTGAAATCACCCAATCTTAGGGCCGTATTCTGAGCTCCTCCTCCACTCCACTTGCTCCCTCTACTGGGCTGAGGGGAGGATTCCGCAATGCTTGTGCATGGGGAAATTGATTTCAAGGATCTCCTCGACCGGAAGCTCGAATGGAGGAGGGACTCAGAATACCAGGGTTAGTCTCTTAGCATGTTTTTTTTTTTTCCATTGTATCACAAGTGCCTGTTCAGGAAAGCAGCCATTGACAATTGCGCTTCTTGTGTACACCTACAGCTCAGGACATGTTGCACACCTTTGGAGTTGAAAAAAAAAAAAAAAAAGGCATTATCAGGTGCTACATAGCAGACTTTTTCCCAAGTACCTACCACTTTTCCTTTTGTAGGTGTGTTTGTCCAAGTGCATTTTTATTCAGGAAGTCTGGCAGATTATAACCCAGCATATGGGTCTGTCTTTTCATTTAGGTATGCTGATGTTTTTGTCAATAAAGGCTATCTCTCTAAAATTCCTGGACAAATATAAGTGGCAGCTTGCTGCTACTTCATTATATGGTATGAAGGTTTGGTTCTTCCTTAGAGAATTAATGCAAGCGGGGCGTCATACTTGCAGAATGTAAAGCTTCTCAGCCAGTTTGTATCACCATATACTGGAAAACTGTACGAGAAGCATATCACCGGGCTGTGCGAAAAGCAGCAAGCTAAGGTGCTGAGGGAAATTATGAAAGCAAAAAAATGTGGTAAGTACTCCCACTCTCCCTATTCCATATCTGTGTGCAAGTGGCGCCACATCCATTTTTTGCCATTCCAGGTATGATGCCGCACTACTTAAAAATGCCAAAGTTCCTTAAGGACCCAAAGCTGTTCGACCCATTCAAGCCAACTCGACCAAACCCACACTAATGCGTAGCTTCAACCGTACTACGAACGAGAAAGAGCTAATAAACAGTACTAAAAGCAGAACTGTGTAATTTTATTTTCTCTTCACTAATTACTCAAAACAGTCGTCCTCTTCGTTGTAACCAATAACAGAGGGCTCAATATGAAAGTTGGAAAGAATGTCCTTGAGTCCTGGCTTTGGTTCAGGCATATGTTGTTGCAAGTCCAAAATAGCTTGCTGCGCTGCTGCTCGCCATTGGTCAATGAGATCATCAATGGGTTCCTCTTGGTTCTGTTCAGCAAAACAAAAGTGCTTTAGCGGCAGTAACGATTGCTGTTATGACATTTATTTGAAAAACTTGATTTCGTAGTAACAGGTGCTTGGTATACCTTTTTGCGGTGAGCTTTAACTATGTTCAGCTGCCTTAAGATATCCTCCTTTCTGGATACTTCTTCTTGTGCATCTGCTATGGCTTTCCGAAGCAAGCTCGGATCTGCAGTCTCCTGCATTGCAAGGAAAAGACAACTGTAAAACCGCCCACACCCGCTAACATTGTTCAACGCAGCGTAGAGCAGAAAATTCCAGAGGCGCCTCCTCTCAAATGCTTCGTACAGGGTGTTGCGACGGTAATTGGAACACTTTAAAAAATTTTCCTGAGCGAACCGCCGCTCTGTTCGCGCTCAAACTTGCCACAAAGGCCGCATTTTGTGGTCTATTTTGTTTGATACCGGGAACAACGATGGTACTTACCTGTGTATTCTGAAAATAAATAAATAACGATTTTCGCCTATGGGAAAATGGCAGCTGATTTGGACGTGCAAGTCGGCGCAAATTGATGTTGGAACGACGGAACCACCTGGGGTATGCAGAGCGAAACGCACGTTTGTGATTCACGGTAGAAAGAAGCCAAATGGTACAGCAGATGATCAGAAAATGCACCTAGGAATGAGCTAGCAGACGATCAGAAAACCCGGTTTTCGGGCTCGCATGTACAAATCAGCCGCCATTTTCCCATAGGCGAAAATCGTTTTTATTTATTTTCAGGATAAACAGGTAAGTACGGTTGTTGTTCCCGGTGTCAAACGAAATAGACCACAAAATGCGGCCTTGTGAAGTTTGAGCGCGAACAGAGCGGCGGTTCGCTCAGGCAAAAAATTTGGTGTTCCAATTATCGTCGCAACACACTACTAAAACCTAGTTAAGGACACGCAAAACTGTTCCGGGATTTCGTGGCGTAAGCGTCGCCAAATCTCCCCCGACACCGGCAAATCAGTGTCACGCCCACTTTTCAACTCGCGGTGCATTGATTTCCATTCAAACGGCCACATCGCTTCCGCTCACTGACTAGGCGAGTAACTGCTTGCTTTGCCGACGCGTAGCCGCAGCTAGGGTTACGTCCTATCATCTAATTATTGGTAAATAATTTAGTGACTAATAATTTAGTAATTTAATAATCAGTGAGCGGAACCGGTTTGTTGCGTGGGCAAAAATAGAGACGGCTCCCACCGTGAGTCTACTCAGCATGACGCTACCACTCTGCCGGGGTGGGGGGAGATTTGGTGACGCTTAGTATACGCTTGCCACATGCGTAATGCACTCATTAAAGACAAAACGAGTATACCATCAACTTTGATTGGGAGACTGCAGTTTCCGGTGCTGAGGTCTCGTTATCCATGTCACACCACTGGCTCTTTTAACGACCGCAAGCCCATCCTTTACGCAAACGCCACAGAACAGGGACAAACGCGCAGTGCAACTGGCGCAACAAGACCAATTTGCGCGAGCAGTAGTTTCGCGCCTTTAACGTTTCGCGATAAAACCAATGAAACTACGGGCACTACGGGCTCTTTCTTGGAATAAAACCAAAAATGAAACTGCGGGCGGCGCTGGTTGGCCGATTTGATTCCACACCGATTCGAGCCCGCCACAGGTGCCGCGGCGTGCGCTGCTACACTGACGACAAGAAAAATAGTTCTTTGCTCAAGCAGTAAAGTTGGCTAATTATGTAAGAAAGTAGATGTTTTTAAGTTTTCATTAAGTTAGGAAGTTATTATTGTTAATCGCTTCAGTTTGAGATTGGAGTTGAAGTTGTGTGATTTGTGCGTTCGATGGTCGGTTGCGTCGGTTGGCGGGAAAATGTAGCGCGTCCTATGACAGCGGCTTAAAGTTGAATGGTTGAATATACAATTTGCTAGGCATTGTAAGTGCTGACACCGAATTTGAGGTCTAGTTCTACTGTTAGAAAGCACCGTACTTTTTGACAGGTGAGTGGTATTCACTTGTTAGAGAAGTTATATGTCGCGCGGTTGTGTCAAGCGTCCGTCACATTGCAGACGCGGAGTCGTTAACGCGACTTCCAACGTTTCCAATGGCGATTTTAAACGTTTGAACAGCAGCGAATATTGGTCATCGGCTGCGAATTAATGTTGTGCACTTTTTGCATGTTGAAACAAAGCTGGGTGAGTTTACTTAGATCCATTGGGGATTAACTGCTCATTAATAAATAACGACTCACGAATAAAAGACTGCACACGAGTGACATGTCGTTTGCTATGCGAGAAAATAATTCCGACGCATTACAAGTGCTGAAACTGAATTCGCGTTGTAGCTCTATTATTGAAAGGCACTGTACTCCGACGAAGGTAGGTGGCATTCGCTTGCAAGTTTTGTCGCACAGTTCGGTCACGCGTCCGTCACGTTGCAGGTGCAGGAACCTTGTTCATGGCTATTTAGAGCGTTTCAACGGCAGTAAATATTGGCCGTGCGGGCGGCTACGAGTTGATTTTGTGCCCGTTTCGCATATTGAAACAAAGCTTGGCGAGTTTATTGAGTAGGTTCATTGAGGGTTGACAATGGACCTTTTTTCCAGTGGCGATCTGCGCATGCGCGGGCTGCCAGTCCGCCATTCTTGGCAGGCGCCTGGGGTAAAATAAACAAAAGGGCGGCCCTCAATTTTCTGCTTAGGGAGCGGCTATACCGTCTAGTGCTGCAGGTTTTCTTTATTTCTCTTTCGACACCTTGTGGGTTCGTACGTGCACACAAAAATGGCCTAAGAAAAGGGGCATATATGTTTGAGGCTGACCACGCTGCGAGCACATGGCTGCCAGTGAGGGGATTAACGAAAATGAAAAAAAGAAAAGAAAAGGGGCGCCTCGAACACTGCAGATTAGTGACGGGTCAGTGCGGGAGGGACTGCAGGACCAGGATATTTTGTGCACGAGTTCTCGGAAAGCCAAACTTTCATGGGGCACTAGGGGGACCGGTACTGGAAAAAGGTCCATTGACGACTGGCAGACCAAAGACGAGTGACATACGCGTGACATGTCGTTTACTATTAAAAATTTTTTTTTGCGAGGCTGCGCAATGGCTGTGCCCCTGCCTCTTATCCTACACTATTCATTGTTAACCTGTGATGCGTATTATCCTGCTGTTAGTTAAGCTTCATGTAAAGTTTCTACGCTCCGCGAACATAATTTGCACTCTGGCTCTTCCCACGAAGTTGCCGTTATAACAACTGCCCTGGCTTTGTGCTTAATGCAGCCATGTTCTCCTTTTATTTACAGTATTTGTTACAAGAGCACCTGAGCCAAAAAAGGAGTGTGGTTGTGTCGTTCCCTTAATCCCGACAATGAGTCAAAAGTCTCAAAAACAAAGCGACAGTGGACGGAGCAGCGAGGAGGATCGCGGCTTGGCAGCTCCCAGACAAAGAAGGGGACGAAACATCCAGGAAGACCCTGACGTTATGACTCAAAAGCAAAGCAACAGTGGAGTGACCAGCCTGGATGGCAGTGGCTCAGCGACTCCGAAACAAAGCGGCAGCGGGCAGAACCACGAATTTGCTACTCCAAGACAAAACGGAAGTGGACCAAACAGCCAGAGCGACCCCAGCCAGGGTACTCCAAAACGAAGCAGTGCTCGGAGCAGCCAGATTGACCCCTCTTCAAGTTCACTGAAAGCTGCCAACGATGATGATGCCGAACGGCACTCCAGACAGCAAGAGATTCTTCAACAACTTACTGCCGACAATCTTGAATCTCCTGGAACTCCGAGCTCAAGGTGAGTGGGGTTGCTCCAACATTTTGGCTGAAATGGATTGCAAAAGTCAAGTCAGCAGCTGTGCTAAGAACACCGAATAAAAAAAAAAAAGGGGGAGAACAGTACAGGCCTCTTCCTGTTCCCCCCTTTTTTTGCCCTTGAACAACTCCCCCCTCTAAGCATTACACATTAATGCCAGAGAGAGGATAACAGCTGTTATGATTTTGGTAGAACAAGAGGTACACCACGAGTCAAACGCTTACAGGACACGGTTTCGACCTTCAACACCAACTTCTGTTCCCCCTGGGGGCCCAGCACTTAATTTGGATTTGTAAGGGAAGCATCATGTTTCGGGTTATCATCACCCTATGCATAGTAGGGGCTTAGCCCCCCAGAGAGCAGAGAAGATAACGTTAAAAGCCGAAATTTTGTTTTGTAAACTTTTGACCCCGGGTGTACAGGACAGACAAAGAAATGCAAACACTGAGGGCAAAGCCTCTGGTACATGTCGATTCACCTGATAGGCAGGTTCGAAGGCTTTGTACATGCGTTGCCTTTGCGCATGTTTGACAGTGCGACAGGCCATTAGATTGGATGGTTGCTCAGTGGAGCGACGCTGTGTATTTTTTTCAACACCAGCTGAGCAAGAAGCATTGCGAGCCGAACTTCTCGCATCTGACTAAGTCTGTTCTGCTGGAGGTGCTAGATAGGACTGACTGTGCATGTTCATTAAGAGCCGCATATGGTGACGCATGTTTATTCAAAACTGAAGTTAGAACAAGCGGAAGGCTATGGTTGGTTCTTTTTTTCCTCCTCAAGATGCAAAGTGAACGTAACAAAAACATTGAAATTTGCTTGCCTATGCAGCAGAATTACAAGGCACAACCGAATAAATAAGCAGCAGTAGGCCGTATTCCCAAACCCCCTGTGAAACCTGTCCCCACATGGAAATTTTCAATCCAGTCGCCAGATAATGCAGCATGTATCGAAGGCTGTGCATTCTGTTGTTTGTATTTCCTTGCTTTCTTCCATTGTACTGTGGTGCACGGCTGAAGGAAACACTGGAGCTTGGGGCCTGCACACTTGGCCTGCAAAAGCTAATGCATAGCGGCATAGAAAGCATCCTAAAATTTGGTTTTCGAAATGACTGGAGGCACCGAGTGTATCAGTGCATTTGCTTGTGAGTGCCCAAAGGAGGCATTTTGCAAGTGGCGACCTTGCAGTCCTGTGGTTCGTTCAACAGTGGGCTGCATGTAACAAGGGATAAGCACAAGCCTGGGCACGTATTTCTAGCTGTGGGAGCAAGGGTGTTGACAGTTTCTACTAGAATGTAAAATTGGCAAGAAACATAATTTACTCTGTTGTGATGGGTGGCTTCAATGTTGAGGCAGGAGACAAGTTTGCAGTACAACAAGCTCTGGGAACAATTAAAAAAGGAATAATCTGAGCCGACACATTCACTGAGTTTGCAGAGAGTAGGAACTTGAAAATAGTGAATACCTTCTATGTATGAGGAAAAAGGTCTCAAGAGAGCCCAGTGGTGAAAGGAATTGTATTGTATTAAGTCTAGGTATTGTGAAGGTTCTAGGGGTCATAGGCAAGATATAGGGATGCAGAGGTACAGTGCGGTCCACTGTTAAAGAGAAACAGCGAGTGCAAGGCTGCTGCGCTCTGCGAAGCGCCACAGCTGAGAAGTGGCGAGAATCGGAGACAGCCGGCACATGCGCACTGACGGCACAAGGCGGGCGAAGTCGCTCTGTCGTCTGCTACGGCGCTTCGCCGTGCCGCTCAGATCCTTCGAGTGGGAAATTCCCCAGCTATTGCAAGCTGAACGACGCAGCGGAGCGCCATAGTAGACGACAGGGCGGCTTCTCCCGCCTTGTGCGGTCAGCGCACATGTGCAGGCTGTCTCCGATTCTCGCCACTTCTCAGCTGTGGCGCTTCGCGGAGCACAGCGACCACGCGCTCGCCGTTTCCCTTTAACAGTGGACTGCACTGTACAGTTGTACAGAAGGACTGGGTTTGGGTGACGTAGCATAGGAGCAGTTGGATGCGAGAGAGGTCTTCATCCGGCACTAGATGTCAGCACGTTGATGGTGGTGGAGGTACAATGCCTGATACAGGGTCAGTACCTCTAAGCATGTGCACAGTGGAGTTTTGGCAGTGTGTGCATGTGCAATGGCATTGGTTGGCTACCGAGCACCATACTGGGACTACTACTCCAACCTCCCATCGCCCTGCAAAATTCTAGCAAGTTGTTGTGTGCCACAACAGCATTCCTGCAGTTTCCTTGCCCATAGCGGGCCAGAGGACTGTTACTGGTACAGAATCCTGTGCAGTTTGGCACCCCTGCGCATTCCTTCATGTGGTTCTTGGTCTTGGGCAGTGGTGCCTTTCAGCTACAGCAGCACATCGTAGTGCTGCCGGTCATGAGGCTTGATTATCTGCTACCTGACAAACTGCAGGAATGCTGCCACAGATACAGTACTAAGAGCCAGCGAATTTATTCCTGGCATTGACAGTGTATCACCCCCATCTGCCTCCTGCCCTGCTGACTTCCAGGTATCTTAAAAAAGCTTTTGCGGCATTGTGCTTGTGCTTTGACATGCACACAATCTGTTGCATGATTAATGTCCTCTCTCTGTGAACTGAACAGTGCTGTCACAGGAAGTGAATGATGTGTTTGACCACACAAGCTGGCTATCATGTTTCTGGGACCAAATGTGAAATGTCTATAGAAGTGGATGCATTGGCAAAAGCACTTGCTGGGCTTGGCACTGTAAAACGTTTTTGTTGCACTTGTAAGCTGTGCTGGAGCTGCTGATGTGAGGGCTCAAGCCTGTGTTTATTTTAGCTCACATGAAGCAGCCACATTTGAGATGCCTTGTAAAAGCACCACTGTTGCCTGGAAAGAGTGAGTTTCCTGGTCAGTGGGAGGTGGGCCCAGTGCCAAAAGGGAATCTACCCCAAAACACGTGTCTTCTGCACATCCCTATTGGATGCTTTTCATGAAGTTGGTGTGCTTTTGCTGCATTGATTACAGGCGGATGTCAATGGGAATAGCCCCTGTAACGCTCACAGATGTTCAGCTTGCCGAACATTATGCAAGCTGCATCCGCCTGGCCAACGAAAACGTAAGTGGGCTTGCGAACTTGTGGTGGTTCTCGTGTATGTATCCTATCACTAAGCTAATTTTGTCTAAATTTGAAAAAACAGCACTACGAGTTGAGGGAGGCAAGACGATACAGGGCGCTGAACTAATGTTCAGCTCCCTGTCTCATCTCACCTTCTTAGTCCCATTGCAGTGCTCCTTTTTTTTTCATATTTACTCGTGTCAACAGGCCCGCATTAACACACTCTTTCTAATTTTGTCCTTTCAGAAAATTACAACAAAGAATGCATTCCAACTGCACCTGATTGACCACCTGAGGAAGGTTTTGATAGCCAAGGATGGGACAACTAACTTCATAGTAGGTTTTTTGCTTGTCATCAGCTTTGGTTCTTCTAATTGCTTCTTTGTCGTGGAGTGTGCATGGCTGTGTCCCCTGTACCCTCTCCAATCTGTTTCTTTTTTTTTAGACTGCTGGTTGCACACTGGATGCAAGTGCAAAGATCTATGCCCACCGTGTGGATTACGTGCATGCGGAAGTGTTTCACATTGCTGGAGAACTGGGGCTGGGATCAAGGTTCAGAAAGCGCGTAATGAAAGGTGAGCTCTATGTCCATCTTGTAAAGTTGCAACTTGCACCTACGGGAGACAGTTTGGTATGTTTGCCGTGGCATAACATTTGTCGTGTTTGAGGGCGCTCAGCATTTGCTAAAAGGGGCTGGTTAAAAATGATTTTTTTTCTTTGATTTATTGTCTTTAGTGCTTTTCAACTCGTGAGCATAATAATTTGTTTGTAGCTGTTGCTGGAGATGAAATAAATATAAAAAATGCAAGCCGTGCATGCTGAAGGCTGCCAGCTGGTCTAAGTTAGTTAGTTGGGCGATGCTATCATGGTGTATGTGAGTTCTGGCACATTCACCTTCAAAACATATTAGAACTAGATCATTGCTGTAAATTGGAGGGAGGTGAGAGGGCTGCCTTCTAGGAATAATACATAATGAGAAACTGGCACTCTTCTTTATATCCACGTGCCGCGGTGGTTCTGTGGCTAAGGCATTGTGCTGCTGAGCCCAAGGACGCGGGTTCGATTCTCGGCCGCGGCGGCCACTTTTCTGATGGAGGGGAAAAGCGAAAACGCCCATGCATTCGAGATTCAAGGTGGTCAAAATAAACCCAGAGCCCTCCACTACAGCGCGCCTTATAACTTTAGGGTCTGCGTGTTAAACTTCATAATCAAATCTAATCAAGTCTTTGATTCGGGCGGAAATTTTTGAAGGCTGTGGAGGTTGTCCTACGGGCCTTTGAGTCGTTGCTAGGCTGCTCTGTTGGCTTTCTGTTGAGAAACACTGCTGAGTGTACTTACTGGAGGTGTCTTGGGAAGTTGGGAGTGTTTGGCTATGCTATGTATTGGGTTTAAAAAAAATTGCTGCTGAGCTAGTTGGTACGTACTTAAAGAAAGAAGAAAATGTGGCGCAAACTGGACACAGATGAAGAAGATATGACGACAGATACTGGGGCCTGTATCTCTCATCTTCTCTTCTTCGTCTATGTCTAGTTTGTGCCACGTTTTGCATTCAGAGTAAACCCTTCCGAACAATACGATTCCGACCAACTTGCTCAGCCGACTTCCGGCGGAACGCTTGTGCGTCCCGCAGGTCGACTTAGAGGGAGAGGAGGTCTCCCCGTAGGGTCGGGGAGAGGGTGGGCGCTAAGGAAGGCGACAAGCTGGTCCTCTTTTTTCTTGCGTCCTCGCGCACACATCCACGGCGAGCAAATTCGGCACCTTGCATGGGGTCACGAAGAGGTCACGACTGACGCGATGCACCGGCTGCCCAAAATGGCGGCTCCCAGCTCCCAAAACATGTGCAGATGAGGCGTAGGGAAACAAGGGTCCCCACATTATTTATGTTGGGCTTTGAAAGTAGCTGCGTTGCAGCGAGAAGAGTGCACCTGGTGTTTAGGCGTAAGTGTAGCCGAAGAAGCATGTCCAGTGGAACCCCGATAATACGACTTTCAAGGGACCGCGAGAAAGCGTACCGAGGTGCGGGTAAATGCTAGCCTAGTAGACGGTCTCACGCGACAGGTGGGCTGAGAACTTATTTAAACTACTATATTTAGCGCGTTCTTGCGTGATTTGTGAACATTTAGCTGAAATCCCAAGTTAAAAAAAAAAAAAAAAGAATCTCCTATGTTGTGCCCCCCTCCCCTGCAGGCGTCCAAGCTAGCCCGCCAGCCAAGCGGCACACGCTAGCGACATCGTGCCATCCGACGCCATTTATAGCCCGCCGGCCCCGCGCCTTCCGCGGGTGAGATAAGGCCGACGTGGTCGAGCAAACTGAGATGGGAAAAAGCGACTGTGAAACTACCAAGGCTAAGGGAAACGCACGATAGTACAAGGAGATGAAAAAAAAAAACAGCATTCCCGTAAAGGGTGGAGACACCTTTTGAACAGTGTCGTGCCGTCGCTATTTGGTCAAAGTGCTCAAAACATCGCTGTTTTCGTTTCCCACAAGACCCAGCAATGCAAAATAGATAAGATCATTCAAACTTCGCGAGTAAACCGTGTTGCGGCGAAAATTATAGCGCGGCCTTGCTACAGTGACTTGCTGCGGCGGCCAGCGAGTGACCCAAAATAAGCGGCGCCAACCTATACGTGTCTCCACCCTTGCAGCGGATGTGCGTGAATCGAGGTGCCCTAGCAAAGAAGCAGCGGAGCGACAATGGGGCTATGAAAGACACTGATAAGCAGAGAGCAGAGATATAGGGAGAGAGAGTGTCGTGAAAGGAAGAAACTTTGATCGGGCGGACGGGAAAAACGGGTGTTCGGTCATCGCTGTGGGGTTGCGTCGTATGTGTTTTCACATTCGTCGGTGGCTCAATGGGAGCTTGAATTCACGGTCCGCCTGCCACCTCAGCTTTGAGTTCTCGTGGTTTGCGGGTTGGCGTACTGCTGCGTCATGAGGCCATCAAAAGTTAATTTCCGCTCACAAGTACCTGCCTGCTTGCTTGCATCTGTTCAGCAAGTGGTCTGGCCCGCATGCGGGCCTTTGCACATCAAGAAGTGTCAAACGGGGGTTCCGAATAAAGATAGGTCGAGCCAAGGCGGCAAAGCGGTTGTAAAAAATGTGGGAAAAACGCTGGTTTATCCGCGCCAAGGTCTGTCATAGGAAGCGTACCGCGTGCACCCGAGCTTCATATCACCGGGGTTTTTAATGCATTGTTTCTATGGGGAGTGTGCCGGGACTGCAGTGATTTGTCGTGAGAAGTGGGTTATCGTAAGTCCGGGGGACGTATCAGCGGTGTTCCACTGTATAATGTGTGGGTGTCCGTGCCAAGATGGGCTACTAGGACCATTCAGGATGGTGTGCCTGTGGCCTACAGCTGAGAACTCCCAAAATATGCTGCATGGGCAATGTTGGCTAGTAAGCTTGGGTGCAATTCCTTTCTCTGCTTGCAGCGAACTGCTGGCAATGGGCTGTTGCTGATGCAAACTTGTAAAATGAACTACAGTGGAACCACTGTTATATGTCGCCGGGTTTTTCGACAACCCGGGTTTTACGATGGATAAGTTGAGTCCCGGCAAAGTTGTCATAGAAACAGTGCATTAAAAACCTCAGTTATCCGACGCATGTGAAGCGCTCTTGACGGACGGCATGAAAGTGCAGGGGCCTGCTCCGTGGGCCCTGAGCCTGCTCAATCGGTTCTCTCCGCCATAGCTCCCCTGCGCATCGGAGCTTTTGTTACCAGCACTAGTGACCTGGCCACAAGTTTTCGGCACCTAGCTCAACTCAAAACTGCTTATCTTGAAATTTTCTGAGAATTTTACGAATTCGAGTTAATGAGGGATTACTGTTTTTTTTTTTTTTTAAGTGATTTAGGTTTTCGGGTTCCGCAAAGCATTAGTTTGTAATTTACATTGAAGTTTCCAAATCCATCTTGGAAAACTGTATTTGTAGGCATAATTGTTGTTCGGATTTCACAACGCCCGCATTTTACGTTGCTTTTTCACAATACTAAGAAAGTCGTATAATTGGGGTTCTACTGTAGTGGGAGAACATTGTTTTTTGTCAGAGAAGAGAAAAGTCACAGCTGGGTTCTTAATATTTATATCGAGGTAGGTAAAAACTGCATGAAAATAGACCAATGACGAGGACTGACAGCAGAAACCACGGCTTGCTGTCACTCTTCATTCTCCACTTTATCCTGTTTCGTTGCGTGCTCAGTCCATTTTTGTGTAATTTTTACTGTTATGATTTTACACCAACTGACCTATACAAAATGTGTTTTGTATTGCCTGCCACTTGCTTTCATTTTTGTTACCTGAAGGACGGGCAACTGAAGACGACAATGCTGATCCTGAGAACCCACAAGCGCCTGCCAAAGGAGCTCAAAAGAAACCTAGGCGTGTAAGTAGTGCCCTCAAATTTTTTTTAGTATGAATGAAAAATCAGGCACTCCTCCACCTAATGACGACGATGGTTGAACGTGAAGCTTTCTCTGGGGGGGATTCATTGGTTGTCGTCTGAGTTGGAACTTTTACTCGCAGATGATTTAAACTTTGACTCTCGTCGAGCTTTGACTTTAACTCACCCACAGTTTGGACTTTTGATCGCAGTGGCTTTGACTTTGGCCCATCGCCATTGATTTCCAGTTGAAAAAGCTTTGCGTTCAACTATCGTCGTTGTTAGACGAAGGGGTGCATGATTTTTGTGTCTAATTTTGCAAGTCCTTGCACCTCTCTCCAAATCGAAACTTCTTTGGCCCTGTCGGAATAGCTAAGTCGGATAGATGTCAGCTTCATGATGCGAAAGACCCAGGTACAATTCCAACCACGGAAGCGTTTTTTTCTTTCACTTCTCCCGCCATCATCATCTTCGTCAGAGAAACTTGGCTTTCCTGTTGTGCGTTATCGACGCGACTAACGCCATCCGTGAGGTATAGAAAGCTTCGCTTTAAAACTCTAGCTGCCATTTTGGCCAGTGCTGCATTCACATTCTGGACAGCAGTCCGAACAAAGACGTGGACGAAGGGAACGGACAGGATGAGCGCTGACTCACAACTAGTTTATTCACAGGTTGCATATGTTCGATTTGAATGCCTTTTTTTTCTCTCTCTCTCCCTCTCTCTCTTTCCAGTTGCAAACGTTTATTTTCCGCACGCATCCTGTGAATAAACTAGTTGTGAGTCATGCTAAATAAAAGCTCAGAAAAATGTGGGACAAAGAGAAGAACTACACAGGACGAGCGCTTACTAACAACTGAGTTTAATGAAACCAAAAACGACAAATCTCGACACAGCACATCCTTGTTGCGCATCATACACACAAAACTGACATAATTCAACAGCAATCGGGAAGAGATCAGCAATCCCATGCGCCGCAACAAATTGCCCGATGATCCGTGCGAATGTTAACAGATCGATAACATCAGCACCGAACATTGCGAATCCAAGAAATTTTCTGCCTTTTCACTGGACGCTATCTTCAAGATAGGCGATTTCCTCATTAGAAAGAAAGAAACTCGAGCAGACGGGTGCGGGGTCAGGCATGGAAAACAATTTGTAAAATGCGCGAAAGGCGTTGTTTACCGAATCCCGTTTGATTGCGGTGGATCCTACGTAGGCCAGACGGGCAGGTGCCTGAACATTCGTCTTCGAGAACACTCGTCTTCCTTGAAGGGGACCCCATGTTCCCATCTATCTGACCATTGTAGGAAGCATGGGTGTGTGCCTCTGCTGGAAAAAACAGAAGTCCTGTTTAGGAACCCTGAGCAACGTACACGCGAGGTGGCAGAGGCTTACTTTATCTTTTTGTGCAATAAGAATGGAACTTGTGTAAGCGCCCCATCCGTCGCCCTCCTTAATGAGGAAATCGCCTATCTTGAAGATAGCGTCCAGTGAAAAGGCAGAAAATTTCTTGGATTCGCAATGTTCGGTGCTGATATTATCGATCTGTTAACATTCGCACGGATCATCGGGCAATTTGTTGCGGCGCATGGGATTGCTGATCTCTTCCCGATTGCTGTTGAATTATGTCAGTTTTGTGTGTATGATGCGCGACAAGGGTGCGCTGTGTCGAGATTTGTCGTTTTTGGTTTCATTAAACTCAGTTGTTAGTAAGCGCTCGTCCTGTGTAGTTCTTCTCTTTGTCCCGCGTTTTTCTGCGTTTTTATTTAGCGTGTCTCCATACCAACTTGCCCACTTGTCGGTGCTCCTAAGTTGTGAGTCAGCACTCATCCTGTCTGTTCCTTTCGTTCACGTCTTTTATCGCTCTGGTGTTCAGAATGACACCATACCAACTTGCCCAGCTCACCACTCTGTTACTGTATTTACATTTAGAGTATTTGTGGCAAAGTCCGATATTTTGGTTGTGTCAGCACAAAATTTATCTTTGTTTCCTCTTGCAGAGAGCCAATACCCTGGTGCGAAACGAGAAGACCATCAGCCTGCAGAAAGTGGAGGCCGGGAAACCAGTACGTGATGGCTCTGTATGGATGGCTTGCATGTGCTGTCACGGACAGCGTCCTGGAGAACTGCCTCCCAGTGCCGTTTGAGCAATGCAGCTGACACAACCACACAACTTTTTAAGACACTTTTGGTCTTCTTGCATGATACTACACTGTCACTAATGTGAGTTACTCATCCTTGCTAATACTTATCATTGGCAAATACCACATTTTTTTTCAGACGGGTGGGGGAAATATTCACTCATATTTTAAAGAAATGGCCCAGCAAAAAAAAAAAAAAAAACTAAGAACACTCCTTTTCTCTGCCATTCTCAAGAAATAAAAATAAAAAATAAAAATTTCCGCAGGGATTCTTTTGCTGGGGATTTCTCTGCTACACCGCCGCGCTGTCCACCGTCAGCATCACATGTTTTAAAACTAACCGCATCGGTAGCAATACCTGCAATTTTTAATCCAATAAAAAAAGATTAGAAGTCAACAAACTGTATGTGCACTTGTGATGCTTTGGAAGTTAGCAAAACTTTTTTTAGTTGAAAATAATATTTTTACTCATAAAAATAATGTGAAGCGCACACTTGCCTGCCCATTTATCATTCTGATTGCCTCTGTCACGAAAAAAAAAATCTTCTAGAAATCCTTGACCACTTGCACTCCCGCAGCAATATTTGGTGTATCTGGGCTGGCCTAACCTCCACGCCGTAGACATCTTCAAAAGTTTGACGACCTAACTTGAGCTGTTCTACGCACCGTATAAACATTAGTGCTACTTTTTCTCACTCGCTAAGTGAACCAAAACCACCCTTGCTCGTGGTAACAAATATATCTGCACAAAGATTGGCCGTCGTATACGGTAAATGTGAAAGCTAACAAAACTGCACCTCCCCTAAATGATGAACATTATTTTTTCAACCGCCAAATAAAGTATTTACCTTTATACGGTGTTAAGTTTAGTTTAGCTAAGAGTAAAATGTTATTAACTGCACATGTCCCTGGTGAAAGTAGCAAACCACGGTACATAGGTAACTTCTTTTGCGTTTAAGTGTGTCATCTCGCTTTGGAAGCTAACATGCGGTTCCAAACCAATTTTGCAATTTGATTTGATGCGCAGCAAAGTGAATGTTACCGGGCAAATATTCACAAAGTTGTTTGCGCGTAAATACACAACAAAAACAGTTTGTGACTGATTGTCACCTGCATTTCTGCATTTCGATGTCACAAGCAAGCAGCTTAGTAAATTTGGACCTGCTTTTTTACTCACAGTGCCAAGGATTGATACCCCGGCCGGTATTCTGGTGCAAAAATAACTGCTGACGGTCTACTTCATCTTGACTGACAGCAACGCGATGTCGAAATTGCGCCTAACCTCATTAGCCTCAGCAACATGTTACTGGAAGTTCTTCAGTGGAAATAACAGTCCCAAATGTGACGCTAACACGCGCATTCGGAGACTGCTGCAAGCGGCCTCTGGCACCGGCGTGCTCGCTTCCGTTCCAACACCATGTTTTTGTCATGGATTTTAGGTGTTAGGCATTGTAATAAGCATTGTAACAGTAAAGTTTCAGTGTATATCATTAAATTCACCAAATTTGGCAGATTTTTGTTAGTATGAGGCAATATTGGGAGCAGAAACTTCTTAAAAAGTCCAATCCATGTTGTGATACAATTCAATGTAATCCGGCTTCTGTTCTCCATCTTGCACCTTCCGTCCTAGCCTGTGGATGCTTGCTCGTAGCGCATTTGCTAAGCCTCATATGCTCCTTCTGCGTTTGCTTTTATGCTGCAGATGGTGGCTGTGGACATAGTTGAAGTTCGTCATGCCTGGGAGGTGCACCTCTCAGTAATCATGGCTGAGAAAAGAGCCGTACAAAGACAGGGTTTTGCAAACCCAACGAACTCGAATTGTAGAAATGCAAAATGTGCGAGAATATGTTTGACATTTTGTCAGTGGGAGAGCCAGCGCTAAAAAGCCGTGACAACATGAAGCTAAGAAGCAGTAGCTTTTTAAAAGTACCTCGGGATGTGCATGAATGTCCGATCCGTCAATGTGGTCCCAGCACAGTCATTGTGTGCAAGGCACATGAATTGGGGACAGATTCAGAGCTATTGTAGAGGTTAAAGGGGTCCTAAAGGCTTTTTGAGCATGCTAAATCAACTAGTAGCACAATCGTTAGGTTGGGTGGTCAACGTCATCTGTGCCAAGTATGACATCTTTACGTGCAGCGGAAAGCTCACACTTTCGTCGCCAAGTTTGTTGCCACGCTCCCACCCTTTCTTGGGTGTTTTTGGGCTCCGCCATCTTCCTGCACGTATGTCATCAATTCTCTCATGTGTTTCACGAAGCAGAAATCTTGCAGTTGGATGGCTTTTTCTCTCACTTCCGGCGAAGAGAAGCGCCGACGGGTCGTGGTGGCACCTTTGGTTAATTAGCGCTTCCTGCACCACGCTTAACGCTGTCGTGTTTGTCCATGTTTATCATTTTTACTCTATTACCACGCTTCTCGTTAAGATGCATTCGCTAGGCTGACATGGTGCTGACACGACGGCGACGCTGACTTCCGAGTTGGCAGACCGCCTTGTCACGTGATGGCATCATGAACACATCGGCCGATAGAAAGTCTGCATGGTGTGACTGGCTCGCTGACCGCTGACGTCAATACTGATTGGCCGAAGGGTCGTCGGGAATCGACCGAGCAGCAAAAACTGCACCCTGACAACATTCGTGTCGTAATGAATGCGGCACTGTTCTGTTAGTTCCTACAGTGTAATAAGCATAGTAAGGTCCATGCAGCTCATACAACTCGACACTAGCGCTAATGCGATCTGTATTTCGGCTCACGACGCTTCGGCCATTCGCTTTGGCGACAGTTCGTTTCCTGGAGTTGTAAACTGCATATTCGTGTGCATCCACCAACGCTTGTAGAAAATATAAGCTCAGTTAAGAGCAGAAGGGGAGCTACGGAAGGTTTATTAGGTAATAAAAGATAAATATCGACCAGAGTTTCTAGCGTAAAGTAACAAAAGCACGACAAGCACTATTCCCACAGGGCGCAGTCGCAGCTGAAACGGGTGTTGGTGGAGGTCAGCTTATGGTGAGGGCTTTATGGAACCTTAATGCGCAACTATTAAGGCACATTCCCACTGGCAACTCGGGGACGTCGCATGACGTGTGTCGCGCGATGAGGCAGTGTTTGCACTTGTGGCGAGCAATGACGCGACTGCGTCTAGCAGGGCTGTTACATTGGCGGAGCAGATCTGTACGACTGACTTCCTTGGTGCTTCAACCATTCGCAGTCAAAGAAAATTATGTTACACGAACATGACAAAAACCGGTAGAAATCACTCTAAAGCACATGCTACTAGTGTCAAAGGCATTGCAAGTTGCGGGAGGAGTTGAAAATAACGAACTCAAGCAGACTGCAAAAAGACAAACACTAAACACAAAGAAGCGCGGCCCCACCAGCACCAAGAACAAACTTTACAAGGTTTAAACTGCACAGATTTGGTCGACTGTGAATTTCCTCACTGAATTCCCTACCTTGACACCTGGTAGTATGCCGGGCCTTTCTTTACTTTCCAAGAGGGGCCAGTTTTCGGGGATTAAGAATTGTTGCTGGGTGACCAGTGCTTGTACGTTTGGCATTTCTAAATTGCTTTCAGGTGGACCCCCTTGAGGAGTACATTCGGGCAAATAGCACGTACGGGACTTCGGACTGCTTTGTTTTGAACCACATCAACACCTTCAGCGACCGAGGGGAGCTTGTGTACCTCGACATCAAAAGAAAACATGAACCGCTCAAGCTGACATTCACCAAATCACCTGTTGGTAAGTTATTTAGCTGTTGCAGCTAGCATGAGGCTGGCCTAATTTTTCTGGAATGGCAGCATTATTGGCCTTATCTCAGGGTTTGTGCGGGTCCTTGAGACCCTTGAAGACCCTTGACTTTGAAAAGCTTGTTTTGAAGGCTTGGAAAGTTCTGAATTTTTTACAGACACTTAAAAGTCCTTGAATGTCCTTTTTTTAAAAAAATAATAGAAGCACTATGAGGCTATGTAAGTACTAAGTGAGTGAGTGTTGCTTAATTGATCTTCACAAGCAAATGAAAGTTTGAATTTTGTAACACATTTTAAGTGCTTATCTATAACTAATGATGAAAAATCACCAAAGAAGAAAATGTAACTGGAACCACTGTTTCGACAGGGGGACCTGTCTGAAGACAAGTTGAAACGTTGGCTCCAGAAACGATCCTGTTTTTCGACAATATTGCATCATTTCAAGCGTTTATGTTTTTCTGATCGTCAATCTTCAATTTTCTAACAGACAATTTGGTGCATGAAAACCCTCGAATTTTTCTCATAAACCAGCATGAACCCATTATCTGCCACAGCTGCACTGCCGCAGTGTGAAAACTGTAGAGAAAGCAAAAAAATTTGTTGTACAGTCGAAACCCGCAATAACGAAATGTCCGAGGAAACAAAAAAAAATTATTTTCGCGAGAATTTTGTTGCCGCATAATTTTGTTGAGGCATAAAAACAGGGATACGGCCCGCAGAACTAAAATTTATTGCCAAAAGTCTGTTAACATACTTTGCCGAGCCTTACCATGCAATAATGTCAAAGCTCTGCCTTCGCACGGAAAAAAGTGTTCCATTGCCACGTCGTCATGTGCGCCGAAGAAGGACCGAAGAGTGTCGAGGGCATCCAAAACAATCTGCTGGTTGGGTTTCTCCGCGTACTTGTCATCTTGGTCCTCGGTGTCGTCAGCTTCGCACACACTTTCGATGATGGCCTTGTCAGTCATTTCTTCGTGCACGACTACATCGTCATTGGTGCTAACGAATGCATCAACCGTAAGCCCATCTGGGATGTCGCTCTCAACGGCACGAAGTGCCCCCCAGGCGTTGGTGAACGATACCGGCACTTCGCTGCACCACTCTTGCCGTCAAGTGCGGCTTTGTTCAAATCTTCGTCTGGTGACGCTGAAATGCCATCCGTGCGTGATGCTTGCACGGTGGTGGTGAAGCCTGCGTGCTTAAAGCAGTTCTCAATCACCGACAGGGATGTCGCAACCCATGCGGCGGCCACCACCTCAAAGGCCATGCACAAGTTTCTGTCGGTAGGATGCTTGTGGAGGAGGTTTAGTCACAGATGCTGGATCAACCTCTCCCTGTTGGCACACTTTACGCTCCGAATTACACCTTGATCAAGCGGCTGCAGTTAGGAAGTGCAGTTCGGTGGGGGAAAAAAACAAGTGCACGATCGTGAGCTCCGTCTCATCGATGTGATGGCCACTGCAGTTGTCCAAAAAAAGGGCCACCGACCTGCCCACCTTGCACATGTTGGCATCGAAAGCCTCAACCCAGCTGGAAAAAAGAGCGTGGGACATCCACGCCTTCTTGTTAGTGGTGCACTGAACGGGCAGCATGCGGCGGTGCAGCGGTTTCCTTTGAAGCAGCGGGGCTTCTCACTCTGGCCGATGACAAGAAGTGGCCGCTTGTCTGTGCTGTCCATATTACAGCGCAACAAAATGGTCATGCATTGCTTGCTGTGCTTGCCCCCGTGGCATTTCTGCCCTTTTAAGTCCAGGGCCTTCGATGGGAGTGTTAGATAGAACAACCCCATCTCAACCGTGTTGTACACGTCTCAGGGCTCGTACTGGTCCAGTACTTCTCTATTGGTCAGCAGCCACGACGACATCGTTACCGGTTCAATGCTTGCTGCTTCTCCCGAAATCACCTTGGCCACAATGTCGTGCCGGGCTTAAAGCGGCTCAACCATCCAACGCTCGCTCAGAGCTGGTCGTGCCCGAGCATGCAGGCAAAGTCCAGTGCCTTCTGCTGAAGTACTTTTCCAGGCAGTAGCATTTTGTTCGCACGCTGCTGTTCGCAAAACCATGCGAACCCCGCTTTATCGATGTTCGGAAAGGCCACCGTCGTCACCATCTTGTTCTGCGCACGTGCGCCATTACCGAGCGCAGCAGAGTAGCATCTTTGCTTTTCAGTATGGTCGAAAGTGAGCTGCACGCAATTCCTTACTCGTCGGTGACACAGTTAAACATCGATGTAACGAAGTCGGTAAAATTCATAATTTACTTCGTTACATTGAAATTTCGCTACATTGAAATTTGCGGTTATAATGAGGTGTTCATCGCGTGAAGCGGTTCCTGCAAACGAACACTTGGCGTGCATACACGGCTGGGGCAGTGTTTCTGTTTCTGCGGGAGCTTAATCGTTTACGCAGGCATAAGCGTGAGCTGCATGGAGCAATTTCTCCGCGCAAAAACGCGCCCCGCAAGCCTCAGGCGCGCTGACGCAGCCGCGGAGACCACCCGCACGATGTGGGTAGCTCCAGCGACCGCTTCTAACCGCTCACTGAAACGCAATTCGAGGGGCAAACAAGAGGTGAATGCGAGAAAAAAGGCTGATAACGTGGGCGAAATTTTCACTGCAAAACGCCATACGGGGCGCTTGCGAAAGCAACCATCAAATATCCTCCAAGGTGTGCTAAGCCTGATTGTTTCTAGCGGGGCCAGCCAGCATCCCCGAGCACTTCGAAGCTGCTGCCATAGGGTGCGCTCCTCCCCATTGGCGAAACTGGTCAGGCTCCTCCCACTGCTGCGCGTAGCGCGAGTCGCTTTCTGGCATAGGCAGAAGCCGCCACCGCCGTGCAATCGCGGACGCGGGCGTGAAAAAAATGTGTGTGCAAGGCTCGTAAAGACGCACAAATGCTTGCTGGAATGGTGGAACCGAACAAGCATGAGCGAGCTTGAACGAAGGGCAAAGCGGTGGCATGCGGCGGCGGCGCTTTACGCAGTTTGTAGGCAAGGAGCTCGCTCGCGGACTCCGTGGCTAGCTGCATCCGCGGCATCGGGCGGCCCGTGTCGCTGTTCGCGTTTTATCGAGACCCCGTTTCGGCACTTGCATCTCCCAAAATCTACTTCTACAACTAAAATTTCGTGCCTAGTTCTCCATGAAACTTCGTTACATTGAAATTTCGGATACCGGGACTTCGTTACACAGAGGGTGAAAATACACGGTGTGCATACACTTGAAGTTACAAAAAATTCCGTGGTTCATTACACAGAGGGTTTCGTTACATTGGGGTTTAACTGTATCTTTCTTTTTCCTGCCCTTTTCAAGTTGGGCTGTGATGGCTGCCTTATCGTGGAAGCGTCAGAAACTTCCGCTTTTTGGGTGGCTGAGGCATCTTGTCAAGATCCGATGTGCTGATTACCACACAACTTGTGCGATAGCCACGCACAACGAACTCACGTGTGTGAGGCTACGGAAGTTGCGGAAGGACGGAAGCAATGCAGGATAGGATTGTGTCGCCCCCTAATGGTGATGCTGCAAGGCTGCTTTACATGATGATGGTATTGTTGCCGTTCTCTCTTTACTCTGAAATCAACGGGGAATCTGCTTCCGGCATCAAGTTTTTCTCAGGCACCATTGTAACTTTGTCTTTCATTTGTCATGCAATTTCGCTACCAACGTCCCAGTCTTCCCTTCGGCGTTTTGATGGATTCCAACTGTTGGTGCTGCTTCAGCCCATAGAGCTCGTCTGAAGGCGCCGTCTGCACTCCAGCATGATGATTTGCCATCGCTTGCTGCAGTGTGGCCAGGCATGTATCTGGGCACAGACCCGATCGCCGATTTATGTAAACAAAAAGGGCGGCACCCACGCTAGCGGGCCAAAAGCAGATGTTTACTCATTTTGAGTGCGCATGACATGCATACGAGCATATTTTTGACAGTTAACCTTTGGCGGGGAGGTAAAATGAGGCCCGCGGTGTTGTAGGAAATTCGTTAATGTGGGATCACTGTCCAAAAACATTTCGTTGCCGCGAGGTATGGAATACATGGGCTCCTATGGACGTCCATTGGGGATCGGGAAATATTTTGTTGCTGTGGGTTTCGACTGTATTGTAGAATTGCTTGGGATTAGGCGAGTTGGTTTATATCGGCTGAAAACTTAAGCTTGAACAAAAAAAATGGACGTTAAAAGGAAACCTGGGCCCGTTTGCCCGTACGCATAAGTTCCCGATTAAGTTCCCGCTAACGAATAAGACGGCAATAAATTGAAGTCGGCAACTAAAATAAGCCGGTTGCCAGGAAACCCGACGGAAACGCTATCTTAATCGAGCGTTTGTATCAGTTTCGGGCAAACGACTTATTACCTAGATATCGCTAAAGTCGTAGTTGAGAACTTATTCCCACACTTATCGCGTTCGAGCAAACGGGCCCTGGTCTCAATGCTGACTAGCAACGAGTTTACAAATGAAAAGTGGACAGGTTTTTTTCTTTTACTTCAGTCGGGTAGAACAGCTGCGCCATTTGCGCCGTTGAGTGCCAAACTTGTTTACCTGTGCCATCCTGCACCGAACCACCCCTGTTGCACCAAACTCTTTTCTCAGCGCCGTCCTGCGCCGCAGTGCATGAGTTGAGCCGCTAGATACGACCGCCATGAAGCCGAGCGCCCGAAAACTTGGCTGAAACATCGTGTTTTCGGTTACATCAAGGCATTTATGGTTTCGGTTTTATCAAAGCTATGAGCGGCTGTAGAATTTGGCTTTGTCTTATCCGTAAGGCTGCAGGCACTACGCACCATCTGTTTGAATTTGTGTGTTGCATTTGCACGGTTGTGTTGGCCGGGGTCGGCCGCTGCGCCACAATCAATGGAAAATGACCAAAAGTAAAATGTTTTTGTGTCTCATCGCAAACAGAAGGAATAATATCTACATGAAAGGTTGTAATTTATTGGTAGTGAACATAATTTAGTCGCCCATTTCTGGCGATCCTAGCTGTGCTGCCTGCAACTTTCCGTTGCTGCATGTGTTGATCTAAAAGGGTCTTGGATGCTTTGCCCTCGCTTGCTAATTCGGTGCGCTTTTGTATTGAGGTAATTACTCATTTTCGCCTGTGAACCGGAGGGACGGCTCATCGCCTTTACCTTTCCTCTGTTTTTCTGTGTTTGGCAAACAACAAATAAAGTTCAATACAATTCAATTCAACTTTGGGGTTAGATTTGCTTAGTGGTCCAGCATAATTTGTCCAGCATTTGCCAGCATCCAGCTTAGTGGTCCAGCATTTGCTTGTCCAGCATAATTGTGCCTTCTGACACGCTCTAGTTACGTTGTCTACGGCGGAAGTTTGTCGACTCTCCGAAGGCAAATCTATGTCGAGCTTTGCACGCACTGAAACCGCTGTTAGATAGAAAAAATGCACGCAAACACCTTGTTTTACTGAATGCTGTCGTGGGTTCGCATAAACACTGCCGTTTACCGGACACGAAGCAAGGCCAGTTATCTGATCTCTTTCAACTCTGCGCGTGATGTTTGACCTTGGAGCGGTAATAACGTGGCGCGCTCGCTGCGGCTGAAGATAGATAACTCCACATTATGTAAACCTCTAGATATAGTATCAGAACTGTGTCCCTAGTTCAGAGTAGGTTCTGGTGCATGGTAGAAGGCCTGAGATAGTAGATGACAAAACATAATTGGCAGGCAACTGCATAGCGGCATGTAGGGAGATTACGGAGGCACCATAATGTTGTGAAATGGTGTTGCATCAGCTCCGAATGGCATTTTTGGCTGCTCCAAACCTGCTCCAAATATGCCTTGCTGGCTGCTCCAAGCCTGCTACAAAAAGCACTTCTGCCTGCTCCCAAACCCGTGGTCCCTGTTCCACCCCTGTTCAGTGATCTGAATTTCTCGCTCTCACTTTTTCCCCAGATTTCTTCCGGCTACTTGGAGGGGTCAGGCAGCTGAGTGCGACATGCCCCGATTGTGCACTTGCATACATGTGGTGTGATGACAGTATGGAAGAGGAACGATATGATGTGCGTAACACAGCTATCTTGCACCTGCTTTCAGAATTTTATAGTGAGCATAGATACTATGTTTTTTTGGTTTTTTTCTGCAAGATATATTTTTATGGGCATGTTGGGCCTGTTGTATAGGAAATATTCAGGTATTTAGCAGGTGCGATACTTTTGTACTACATTTTCTGATGTATAACTCGCACCGCCAGTTTTTCTCAAAAAAAAAAAAAAACCAGACTTTCATCTCTGCATGCATTACTGTTGCAGCATTACAAGGAAAGACAAGTTCTTTTTCAGATGCCTGTAAGTCTAGCATAATTGCGGGAAGGAACAGCCACTACTGTGCCAGTGCTGCTGGCTAGTGTAGAGGGTTTTGCATGGTTCGTGTTGGGCTAAGCCAAGCCTGTTGCACTGTCTCATCGCATTGTGCGTGTACTGAATGGACGCCTGTTCCTTCGTAGGGTTACAATGCCTCGGAGTCATTCTTCCAGCTGAATGCTACCGCCAGCATTGCTGCTACAGAGGAGCCGATGGCTGCCATGCCTTCTGTGTGTGACGCCAGTGCAGTTGACTGTGATGAGGCTGCACCTGCTGGTGACGTTTCCATAGAAGAGGCCGAGGAAGAGGGACCAGTGGACATTTTGCAGTAAGTGACACCGAGTTTTTGTTCCGTTCATCTCTTGCGGGGCCGCAGCAGCAGAGGAGGCGCTGTTTCTTCCTTCCTTTCTTTTTTGTGAGGAAGCAGTCTCTTGTGCATGGTCATCACAGTGGACTGCGAGCTTTGGTAGTCAAGAAGTACGTTTCTCTGGCTGCTGAAGTGTGCCCTATCACCATTAATTTATTTCTTAGTGCATTGAAGTACTACATTGGTGAGGGGAGCGATACTTGTTTGTGGGCGTGGTAAGTAATTCCAGTCAATACTGGCTTTAGATAAACGGATTATATATATATATATATATATATATATATATATATATATATATATATATATATATATATATATATATATATCGAATCGGAAAATGGGAAATGAGGGGCTCCGTGAAATAAGACAGAAATAAGGGTTGGCAGTCAAGAAAACCTCGGAAAGCAAAGGGGAGGTTGTGGTGGGTCATAGAAAAAGATGAAGAATTTTTTTGAGTCGAAAAGAAATTCTTCATCTCTTTCTATGACCCACCACAACCTCCCCTTTGCTTTCCGAGGTTTTCTTGATTGCCAACCCTTACTTCTGTCTATATATATATATATATATATATATATATATATATATATATATATATATGTGTGTGTGTGTGTGTGTGTGTATATATGTGTGTGTGTGTGTGTGTGTATATATGTATATATATATGTATGTGTGTATATATATATATATATATATATATATATATATATATATATATATATATATATATATATATATATATATATATATATATATATATATGTATATATATATACTGCACCCCCACTTTCAGCTCGCCGGAAAAGAAAAAAAAAATCCTTGCCAATTGCCCGCACATTTGATAAAAGAAAGGTTGCACCAAAGCTACGGCTCAAGCAACCCATCACGTACAATGTAGGCAGAAAAAGCATATATTTAGCAAGTATAATACACTGACTGCAAGGCGAAAGTCACAATTCACTAAGTGTCTCTGCTCTTGCTAGAGATATCACTTGAGCCGTAGTACTCACTGTTGTACACAAGGTCATCTTCACGTCGCAATGCGCATTGCCGTGAAGCTGCACTAAAGGAAAAACCCCGCATATTATCCGCACCGCCACTTTGCCACTGAAATTTTCGCATTTTTGGTGCATGGTATACGCGCGAAAATACGGTATACAGTTCAACCTCGATATAACGAAGTCGTACTTGGGGGCGGAAATTTCGTTAAATTTAAATCGAGAATTTTGTAAAATCGAGGTTTCGATTTTACAGTTCATTTAACCAGTATTGAGGTGTCAAAACCTTGCCCATCGCCCAGAAACAACTGCTATGTAGTTACTTCTCCACTTAAAGTGAAATGTGTACTAAAACTGGCCGCAAAAATTGTGCGAATTAAGAGTTTCAACACTTGATATTTTAATTCGGATAGCCGGCGGTAGTTCATGTGTCGTCGCAAAACCAGTGCTTTTTCCGCAACGCCTCATTAAATATGATAGCATACTAGGTTTCCACTTTTTTTTTTTTTTTTTCATTTCGGTCACTACTAAACGCCGCTCTTAGTCAATAGGTTACCGGTAAAAAGCGCAAAGGGTCATGGGTGCATTGTCTGCTCTCGCGGAGTCCTGCCACTTCCGGTTCGAGAGCTCTCCTGACCCCCGTAGGCCGGCGACTTTCACGCGAGCGTGTGCTTGTTGTTTATCTGTTTCCACCGAAAAAAGAAAAAAAGAAAACGCTCATGCATCGCGCATTCAATGAATAACAACGATGAATCCTACTAGGGGCTCCTCTGAAAGGTAAGCACCCTGTGACGAATAAACAACATGCACACGCGCGTGTAAAAGCCGTCGGTGTAAGGGAGGCCAGGCGAGATCTCGAACCGGAAATGGCAAGAGCAGACGATGTACCCGGGAGCCTTTGCACTTTTTACCGGTCACCTATTGAAACCGCGTCCGTGCCCTGTGAACTTCACCCCGGCGAGGTGCTGGTTCGAAGTTATGCCTCTTTTCGTCCGTTCAGTGGTAGGCTTAGCGCGGCGTTGAGGGTTGCGACGGGCCAACAGTGGAAGGGTGCTATGAAACTTTCGAAAGACTTTTTTTCATGTACAAAGGCTCTGCAGTATGGGTGCGTGATGCAGCCACGACACTCGAGATAAAGCCATGATTGTGAGTTGAGCGGAGTACACGCTTCACTGTGTGGAGCAGCGCTTACGTGCTCCCGCTAAAGCGGAAAGCTTACATTAAATATCTTCTGGCCAAATTCCATTAAGGGGGGACGCGGCTTTCAACTTCGGAAAAATGACCAAAACATCGTTTTTTTGAAACCCGCATATTCGGCTTCTATGTTTCCTATTCTATGCGTCTGCAAAGTTTTTACGCTGAAAAGCGTCGCAAAGTGGCATAAAAAAATACTTTTGTCAGGCGCGGTGACAAACTATCAGCGCAAAAGGGCGAAAAAACGGCAATTTTCGGAGCGCTCTATCTCCGCAACGGTGCCACCGGGCGCGGCCATTTTGATATGGTTAGATCGGCCGAGCGATCGTCTTTCCGGTTCCGCTCTTCTTTTTTATCTTCGTTCATTCACAAACGCACAAACGGCAGAAAAGAAACGACGCACAAACGAAGCTAGAAATAGATGCTGAAGCGCTATTGGTCCTCCGGTCGGGGCGCAGAACAGCGACCCTCCTGATTGGATGTCACAGGCGCAACGCAAGATGGCGGCCGCCTGAGCTGCGTAGCGAGCGGATTGAGTTCATTTTCGCCGCTTCGCTCGGGCGAGTTTCTGTTCAATCTGTGGTATTCAACACGCACGTTATCGCAATGGGAATGCCTGAGATCGCGAGCCAGATTACGGGAAGTTGTGTGGCTCGAAAGGCGGAGGTCATCGAACGCTTCGTGGTGCGCGTGACTCTACCGTCGCCAGACCCCGGAGGGTGACGCGGTGTGCGCGCTTGCGATAGCGGTTCGTGAAGTGAACTTTTAGTCGGGTTTGCGATGTTTACACGCTTAGTTATTGCTGTGTTTTGACTGTGGACTCGCTAGCCTTGAGAAAGAAACGGTCGACGCGTCAAACGCGCTGGCGCGCACGGCATAGCCGACGCGCATTGGAGCAGCACATGACTGGGCAACCGGTTACGATTGAACGCCAGTAGTTGTAATTAATGCCTGCGACGTTAGATTTAATCTTAAAAGCGACCTGACCAGCCATATCAGGTATAATTAAAGTTCGATATGTCGCGGTAAGCGTGCGCTGCGATGCGCGCGAGCCATATCGCTCGTATTGCGCAACGTTTCCCGTGCACTTGTAATTTTCATGCAAACAGGTTTGAGTTAGTAATATAGGAATAAAAATATGTTCTCTGCATTAAAAATGTACATTACTATCGCAGCATTTAGCAGTGATTTTTCAGGGAAATTATTGATACCATTGCTTAGGGCATACTGGCTTTGCTGCTAGAAATATTGGATGCCTTGAATGTCAAAAGTATTAAAAAAATATGCTCTTGCATTGAAGTTGGGAGTTATGCAGAATACTCTACCAAGCTTCAAAGTAGCTCATTTTCATCCTTGTGGTATGCAAACTTTTGGCAATGAACACCTGCACGTATGAGTACTAATTAAGTTGCTGTGCCAGGCAAGATGATAAAACATAAAAAAAAGCCAAAAATGTTCAAATTTAAGTAAAAAAAAATGCTCAACTTGTTGCCATGGTGACAACACTGCAAAAGGAGGCTGTTCAGTGCGATACAGCCAACCAGCTAACCTACTTTGCATTGAAAGCCCATTGAAACCCATCTCCCCCTTCGTTTGGTCTGCAAAGTGGGGTATGTACTCTTCACGGAGGAGCTGAAAATGATGTTTTCTAGAAAGAAAAAGGCTGTAAAAGGCACTCCAATTTCAAGGCAAGGCATTCCAGAAGCCCCATGTTCAAAAGGACATGAAAGGCTACAACCGTGACGACTTTTGATAAGTGAAACCTATGTTGCAACTTAGGAAGCCGTTTTCTCAAAACAGTTTTTTTTGCCACCTCCGTCGCTTGTACCAGGGATTTTTTTGTGACCGCTGGGTCTATTTTGATTTCGTTTCTTGCATTACATTCCTTGATAAACAGTTCAGGTCGTGACACTCTTGGTTTTCCAGATTTGTTTTTTGGGATTTTTTTATTCAAATAATCGTTTACAGTCAACATGCCTATTGCACATTAACCTCTAAAAAAATGAAAACTAAAAAACATTGTGTTGTAAAAAAAAAATTCTAAAACTGTCACGACCTCGTCCATTCATTTGGGAATGCAAAGCACTTCGAACAAGTTTTCTATCGTGTTTTATAAGCCGCTCAAGCTCGGTACAAGCGGAACAGAAAGAAAATTTAATACATAAAAAAGTTTTCAAAATATTAGTTTGAAATTTTTATGGTGTTATCACGGAAGCATTTCCAGTTGCTGTGCCAATTTTCATCAAAATCCACAAAGAAATAAAACAGTTCATTTTGAAAGCCACGTCCCCCCTTAAGCAATTACTTTTATACCCACTGAGCCCTAAACAAACCAATTTCTCCGTATCGCAGCTGTCTAATGAACACGGGTGAAACGAAGATGACCACATTCAAAGAGAGCAATTTATTGCCACCAGCACTCGATGTTCAAGCCGTAGTGAAGTCCGTAAGCAGTGCTTGGCGTTTCTTGACCAGGGTGGGCTTTACATGACGCTCGTATGCTGACAGCGCTAACAAGGCTTGCTCTAAACATTCGCGTGCGCCTGCGGGCCTGCGCAGAACGTCGATGGCATCCATCATTTCGGTGGGCGTCGGTTTCGCCGACCATTCCTCAGGCTCTTGTTCGGAACACTTTTCTTTCCCTTGGAGTGCTCATGCTGCTTACAAGACTCACCTAATGATGCACGAACAAAATATTAATGTGGTTATCAGCGAGCACAACCTAGAGCAGCAACACCATGAGCAAGGACGCCTAGAAAAAAAAGCTTGAAGTAGGCTTCGGCAGCCTAAGCATAGAGGGCGCTGGCGTAGGCAACGACGGAGACGTCAAAATGGTGGCCGTACTATTAAACCGTCCATGACCGCTGGCGGTTTGAGCAGCTTCTTTCATCGCTTTTAATTGTTGTCAACCGCAGATTTCGCTGCTTTTCTTTCATTTTAGCCTTTTAAGAGGTAATGCGAGCACTGAACGTTTTCAATGTAGGCTCTGAGAAGCAAAATAAAACGTGCCTCAACCGGAATTTCGTTCTTCCTTTCTTGCCGTGATTTTGTTAAATCGGAAGCGCCGCACGAATTTACTTCGTAATATCGAGATAAAAATACATGCATTTAGCAAAATTTTGATAGAAAATTTGAAAAAATTCGTTATATCGCGATTTTTGTTAAATCGGGGTTCATTATATCGAGGTCCAAGTGTATATAACATTTATTCAGGTAAAGCTCCCCCTTCTGGGGGGTGGCGGTTGCCCACAGGGCCGCCACAATTTGGAGGCATCGGGAGGGGACTAGCACCTGGTCCGAAAACTCTGAGGGGGTGGGTAGGGATCCTTGGGGCACTGTGGCAGAAGGAGTGTAAGCGCATGTCAAGTGCTGCTGACAGGTGTGGGCCTGCATGTGAACACAAGGTGAATGCAATAGTGCACTTTTCAGTTGTCACACTTGCTGCACTCCTTAGACTACTTGCACGAAAAAGGCTTCAAATGTTTGCAAAAAGTGCAAAAAGTTGCATTTTAAATAAGTGTAAGTACATACATGCTAAGCCCAAAACACACTCTAATTACCAGAGAATTCAAGTAATCAGTAATTTTATCTATTTAAACATGTATATTTATTTGAGTAGAGAAGTAGTTATAAAGATGTCAATTGCAGTAAAAGAAGCAATGGAGGTGGGAGCTGTGGGCCAATGTACGGGGTAGCAGAGGACCCTGCCAACTTCGCTAGAGAAAGTGCTACGTGCCGTACACTAGCCCCAGCGGAATCCGAAGACTCGCGCACGGGTTCGGGCACTTACATGTGGTAGACAGACTCTGGCAATCCAAGGTGAGGCTTTATTGCCTGGCAGATACAGGGCATATACCAGGCAACACGACTATCGCTTGAAGGGAGACATTTTGCAAAAAATGTTGCAAAAAATTGATTACTTCAGGCAGCCATTTTCAGAAAGTAGCTTTTTTTGTTTCAGCCTACCAAGTTTCGTGTCCAAAGAAAATGCTAGCCATTGTAGGGCGCGGAGTCTCCAGAACAGTAAGGGATCAACAACACCATCATGTGAATTGGCTTATAGTTGTCAAACTGGCCGCTCTGGCTTTACATTAGGATTTGCAATCTGAACCCTGGCAGGAAACTTCAGAATGTCAGTGGGACCTGGCTGTAGCGACACCAATATAGTGTCACTATCTGCCATGGCTCTTATAGAGTGGCAGCTAGCCTCAAAAATTCTTATGTTGGGAGTGAAGTTGCCTCAAATGGCTGACGCCATTGGGGCTGCAGTGGGAGCAAGCTGATTCCTAGTAATTGGCCAACCTTGTGCTAAGGCCCTGTGCCTACTCAATATACGCCTTGAGCTTCGCGATCGCTGCGCCGCCCGCCGCTGCTTCTCCGCGGCGTTGACGGGATTTGTGCTGCGTGGCTGATAGGGGCTCGTGCAGTGTTTTGGTTCTGTTTCGCTTCTTTTCGCCTTTCCGCGCTCTAAAAAAAACTTTTTATGGTGACGTTTATAGGCAAAGAGTACGTTTAGGTCACTTAAAAAGCAGCTGCGTCTTCGTAGAGTACGCGATCGCCTGCAAGAGCTACCCGGGGACGCGGTTCTGCGCGCTTCGGCGCCGCTCTTCCGGGTGTCGGCGACGGCAGCAACATATCACCCATGTCACCTCCAAAACATCAGGCCCAAATGAATTCTACTGTCGCCTCGTTTAGACCTGATACTGGCGCAGTGAGAGGTTAACTTCATTTTGCAGCGTTGACAACGAATGCGGCTTCGTTTCGAATATATACGTATCAGAAAAATATGTTTCGGGGATGTGATTACCCAATCCCGGACAATAACTTATGCCTTTTATAAAATATAATCCATGCGAAAATGTTAAGTATATTCTAAGCCTGTGCGTCGTTAAATATGTGCCCACACACGCTATCTAGCAAGAACCAAGGCAAGTTAATGAAACCACGGAAAAATACATGCTGTGCAAGTGCGGAATTAAGAAACATAATAGCTCTAACGGAAATGAAAAAAAAAAAAAAGTGCAGCTTCTGACATGCTAAAGACTCGTCGAAACAGCCAGGTAGAGTTTACTAGACCAACTATACGCAAAATGCACTGCTATTTCGCAAGAAATCGGTGGGGGCGAGGGGAGGGGGACGCTGTGTACAAATTCAGAGTGGAATCAAGCAATGAATGTTTTAGTAATCCCACACACCGATCTCGCGTTCACTTTCCTTTTGTTTTATACTGCAACGAACAGCTCATCGTACGGCGGACGCATTTTGGAAGTATACAGGGTAGGCTGTTTCAACAAGCGATGAAAGGTGTCGTTGGAAGTGGGTGGTATGTGATAAGGCCCTCTGATTTCAGTTTCTGCTTTATTCTGCAGGCTCCCTGTGCCATATGACGATATTTCAAAGAAGCATTTAGTCGCGGATGCGGATTATATTCTAAGCCCATCTCCGCGCTGCTCGCAGAGGATATATGTAGCACATGAATGTTTGCAGGCGCTCACCTCACGACGACTCGTCGTGTGCTGATCCCCGAATATAATTATGCAGTGTCCATCGTACTTTTGTTGAATATTCCCGAAATTAACACAGACTGGCTTGTAAATGGTGGTGATCAATATCTGAGGTATAATATTGGCAAACGTAACTGGCATGCTGTCAGGTATGAGTGCTCCGCTGATTATGTAAGCTCACAAAACCGATTTAAATCGTAGTGTATAGCCGTAGCATGAACATCTGAGAAACCGGTGGTTACGGAGACACTGCTAGTAAATTCAGGGCAGCGTAATTACAATCAGCTCCATGCATACGCCGGTTCCGCGATGCTGGCCTGTGAAACACACCTGACGCTTATGCCGGCTGAATGTACCACACTAAGATCGCGTCGGAAACATTTACACTCGTAAACACACCCCATTTGCGAACAGAGTGACTGCTCCACATAAACATGGATTTCAAACGCCCGCAAACGGTAAATCTCAGTCGTGAACGTGCCGCAAAAGCAGCGGCGGCACTGGGGAGCGGGGCGCGGACTCCCGCGACTGCTTTTGAAACGGGCTGCTAGGGGGATTTCAGCGGCGCCCCCTACAGGCCGCGCTCGTGGCGTATAGGAATCGTGTGGTCATTTTCCCGATGTACACAATCAAGCAGGCTTTGTCGCACAGGCGTGCCTGGCGGGTGAAATTCGTGAGTACGAACTGCCAGGAAGGGAAGTGTGCTGTGTATTATAAGAAACTCCCTCCTTCCCCCATTTCAACTTTTTACAGTGTTTTTCAGATAAATCTGAACCGGTAAATATTTTACTAGCAGACATACCCCTCCCACCTACCCTAGTTTAACCAAAAGCATAGAACCGAACCTGTAAAGCATTAACTGACCTTTTATGAAGCACTGCAAAAAAAGAACTCTGAATCTTCAAAACAACTACATAGAAAAGGGTGTGAGGTGTCATGCTTAGCAAGAAAAGGTGCATGGATATTCAAAAATTTGTAAATGAATGTTGTGGCTCTATTTGAGGGGTGGCTGGTGAAATAGAGCAGGTTGGTCTGAGATACGTGCTGTGTTGATATCACTTTTTTATTTTTGTGCCACTCTCCAGGAACGGTATATCGGAACTTGCTAAATACATTGCTCCGGAAAAACGGGAATATTCCTACTTCGTTGACAATGCCCCGGCCCCGAATGCAGCAGAATACTGGCGTGCACGTCTGGCGGAAAAGGGTGAGACCTGTGCTTGGTTTACTTTCGTTGTGCTCCTTGGAACAGGGCTGCCTAAACTTTGCAGTCTTGGTATTGAAAAGTGGTTTCTACTTTCAGCGTCCATCGTGGCTGTTGGTTTACAGTAAACAATTCGAAGCAGTACGGTGTTCAGTATTTTCATGAGCGATGGGACGGGCATGTCCGCTTGACATATTTTATTTCCACACACACACACACACACACACAAAAAAAACATTCAGGTTGTCAGGGCGATAAATCAGTGTTAAAAAATTTTCTTGAGCAAACCGCTTATTTGTTCGAGCTCAAACTGCACACGAAGGTCACAATTTGTGGCCTATTTTGTTTAACACCAAGAACAGTGACAGCATTTACCAGCTTATTGTAAAATAAATAACGATTTTTATTTATTTTTAAGTAGGCAGGTAAGTGCCATCACTGTTCTTAGTGGTGAATAAAGTAGACCACAAAATGCGACATACCGTAAAAACCCGGGTATAATACGAACCCGCGTATAATACGCGGTGTAATTCGGGGACAGGAAAATCGGAAAAAAAGTTTTCATCCGCATATAATGCGAGGTAAAGAGCACAGAAAATATTTATTTGCACTGAAGTTACCCTTCAGTCATTGTCAGTTTTCGCTGGCACTGTCTCCCGACGTCCGTTCAGTCATCGTCGGGTTCGCTGCCGCTATCTCCTCAAGTCGCCTTGTCGGAAATGTCTTCCCACAGAAAGTAGTCCTCAGTGCCATCAAGGGCGTTCGAGATGCCGCATTTCTTAAAAGAGCGACTGACGAGCTCCTCTGGGATGCTGGCCCACGCATCCGCGATCCAGCCACAAAGCACCGCTGGAGAAGCCCGCGTCAGCCATCCGGTAGCTGTTACTTACGGGTCTCCTGACCTCATCCACTCTTGGTGCAGGACCTGATGCAGTCTTTCAAAGGCTCGTTGATGCAAACGTCTAGCGGTTGCAGCTGGGATGTCATTCCTCCTGGAATGACAATGAGTTCGGTGCGGGGTTCGCGCAACAACTTCTTCACGGAATCGGGCAGGTGGCAGCGACAGGCGTCCAAAACGAGCACTGACGGGAACCCCCACCAGTGCTCCTGGCCGCCGACGCCACACAGACTTTATCCAGTCAAGCACCAGTTGCTTTCTCCACCCGCGAATGCTGCCTTCGTTGACGCCGAACTGCCGTCCTGCGGCGCAATTCCTGATGGTCTCGGCACGTAAAATAACGTTTTTTTTTAATTGCAGCCGAATACTGCCTTCATGCACCCGCCATCGTGATAGACTTGCGGTGAACGTGCCGATCCTTCGCGTGGTCAAAACAATCAGAATGACGCCGGCTGAGAAAAGCAGCAGCCAGCTAACGCCACCGCAAGATGGCGCACCCTTGGCTGAAACCGAAACCGAAAGTGCAACTTTTCGGCTGAAAACTTTGGAATCCACATATAATACGAGTGTCACGCGTCTCACGCGGCGGAGAAATGAGGCTCAACTTGATTCATTTGATGACCACACAATATATTTACAGAACCAAAACCTCAAACGAACGCGAACATAACACACTCACAAGCATATCACACTATACAAAAAAAAAAACAGGCACAACCTCACACTACCAAAAATCTACTCCTAAAGTCACTATAACCCATTAACTGCATCTGTCACATTCAAACAAATCCTACCGCCGGTACCACGGTGCGATGCAGATGACGTGGCCCAGTGGGTCGGTTGGGTTACGCGTCACCCAACGTCGCCGAACGTCGCGATGGCCCGTGCTGGTGCGTCGTGGTCCGGATGATCGCGGTGCGATGACTTGGCTTCGCTGAGCAGCGCGTCTCAGCAGGAGGCCAGCAGGGCGAAGCTGCTGGTCATCGGTGGTCTTGAGCTGCCCGCTGCCAGACGGTGCGGTGCCGCTGGTGCGTCGTGGGGCACGGCTCGACGGGTCGCCGGCGGTGCGATGCCGCCGGTCAGCAGGAGGCCAGCAGAGCGCAGCTGCTGGTAATCGGTGGTTCCGGGCAGCCCGCTGCCAAACGGTGCGATGCCGATGGTGCGGTGTGCAGGCACGGCCCGAACTTCCCACCGTTCCTCCAAAGAACCCGTTCCACTCTGTCCACTCCAACCTTGTTCTCTTCCTCTTCACCTCGCATTAATCGTGTGCAGTTCCCATTCGCTGAACAAGCTACCTCCTCCTCCTCTTCGATTACCCTGTGTTTCTTCTCCATTGGTCATTTCAACATCCTTCTCACCATCCCGTATGCTGATTTTTCGTTTTCTTCATCTTTTCTGACAACTTCTTCTTCTGGGGCCAATCCCCCTTCGGGTATGGGTTCTTACCACATGACAACGAGGCACAAATTTTACATAGTAAAATTTGGAAAAAAAACCTCGTATTATACGCGGGTTTTTATGGTAAGTGCGATCACGGATGGAGAGCTGGCTTGCTCAGAAAAAAATTTTCAAGAACACTCATTTATTGCCGTAACACCTTATATAGCTTATTGTGTGCATTGAAAAAAAAAAAAAGTTGTTTTATGGAAAAAAATTTTCCTTTTGTGAAACAGTAACAAAAATACCAGATGGCTAAGGACACAGCCACGGATTGTGCAAAATTGTAAGCCTTGACTGGTTTAAGGGGGCAGATGGGTCTTTGATCAAAAACTTAATTTTACAGTTATCATGATAAAAATTGGAGGGCAAATGTAGTTTTCCATTCTGATTGTAGATATAAATTTTGTTTTTGTGTAAAACGACTACATTCAAATTTATTGAAATTTTTATATTTGATTTTTTGTCAGCTTTTGTGAAAAAAACTGCTAGAGTGATGCAGCTGAACAAGGTACCAATGAACTGTGCACAAATCAAGGAGTGCAATAAGACTAAAAGTATCATTCTATCTGGTCTGTAGCAGAATTTGCGACTGTTTTAAGCTTGGGCTTGAAAGGAAAAACCAGTTTTTCTGGTTCTCACCTTCCAGGCCCAAACTTCAAACGGTCGTAACTTCTGCTACAGACTGGATAGAATGATACTTTTAGTCTTATTGCACTCCTTGATTTGTGCACAGTTCATTGGTACCTTGTTCAGCTGCATCACTCTAGCAGTTTTTTTACAAAATCTGTCAAAAAATGCAAATTTAAAAATCTGAATACATCTAAATGTAGTCGTTTTACACAAAAACAAATTTTATATCTACAATCAGAACAAAAAACTTAAATTACCTCCAATTTTTATCATCATAACTGTAAAAATAAACATTTTTTGTTTAAGACCAGTGTGCCCCCTTTAAATACAAACTGTTGCATCGACCACAGCATTCTTTCTCCTTTTGGGGCTTTTCATCTTGCTCAATGCATTAGCATAGTTGGTTTCAGTTTGCAGCATAATTTTTTCTTGATGAAGAATTTCAAACACGACAAATTATGAATAATTGCTAAAATGTTAAGCCCGGTGCTATTTCATCTAAATAAAGCTAGAGGTTGAGTGAACAGCCTCCCAGCCTTCAACCCAGCATCCCCTCTAATCCTGGCAGTCGTCTGAATCACTAATAATGCGGTGTTTCCGTGGCGCCGTAGCGCATGATGTTGGCACCATCTCCCTATCATCCGAGTGGCCGTCACAGGACACCAGCGGTGATTTAAAAAAATTGCGGAGCGCAAAAAAACAAATCAAAGAAGATGTGTCTCTATTACTCAGTAGGTGGCACCAGCTCTCAAAGCACACTTGGAAAGCGCCAAATTTTAATTGGGAAACGTCGAAAATTGAACTTGAAAGCGTCGATAGTATACTATCGATTTGAAAGGCACAGGCAGGAAAGTGTTAACTGCAAGGCACCCGACACAACACAACATGAACACTTCCCGAAGCTTCACAGACACAATATTCATCTACACCCATTGCTCCTTAGCTGATGCTCCTTTGTTATCTCTTAAGCCTGTTTTTAAGCTTTTGGCCAAGGTTGAATTTTTACACCTTATTTCGTATCACAAATAATCACAACCTGGCCCTATACATCAGCCATCATATTTGTATTTTAAACCGTTTCACTTCCACTTTAATTGACCAGTTTTAGTTGTTACTTTTATCCACTTTTTTTACAAAGTAATTTTTGACGCTTTTTGCCCGTTGTCTGCCTTGTGCTAATAAAGCAATAATCATCATTAACCTTCTGTCATCATTCGTTGTAGCTGCAGTTAAAGGTTTGTGGTGCTACGTGTTAAAACAGGTCTGTACTCTTCTACTGCAGGCTGATAGAATGTGCTTTTCTACCACCATTCGTTCATTACATGCAGCCAAAAAAACAGCCAAGGTTCCTGAGAGAAAACACAAGAAGGCCGAGAAGATTGTCCCCTTAATTGACTTTACGTTGTTGAAGCCCAATCCTGGAGACTTCACTCGCCTCAAGAAACCTCCGGTGCTGGACAAGTCAACATATTCATCTTGGAAGGATGATAACAACACGGAGCCATTCTTGGAGGAAGGGGAAGAGGTCAATTTGACGAATTTGTCTCTCATCCCAGACATCAAGGCAAGTACTGTGCTTTACTTACTTTTAAGTTGTACTTTAAATGCTGGGTGGCTTTGAAACCAAGGCAGGCACATTTCTCGTTGCAAGTGAGGGACATAATGTTCAGTGTTTCAAGACGCAGCTGAGCAAGATGTGTTCTCGAGGTTTTTTGTGCGAAGACATATTTAGCCTAGCTCTGCCACTCTTGCAAATTTAGAAGATCATCCGTGGGGTGTGGCCTCCTGTATTTGCTATTTTATTACTCACTTGCGCAAAGGTTTGTGCATAGTAGAGGGAAAGGGTGCTGCTAGTATGCAACTGTCCGACGTTAGGCCTAAGGTCACGATTTGATGTCTAACATCAGCAATTGGTACTGCAGCTTGACATACCAAGAGTGTGGCTCAACTTTACTGTTACCTAATGTTAAGACTAGACATTGAATGTTAGGCCCAATGTCCCACTTTGAAGTCTAACATCATCAGTTGCTACCCAATAATCCACCACGGTGGCTCCTCAGTGGCGAAGGCGTTGCGCTGCTGAGCCCCAGGATGCAGGCTCGATTCTCCGCCTCAACGGCCGCTTCTCTGGTGGAGGCGAAAAGCAAAAACGCCCGTGTGTTCGAGATTTCGGTGAGCATTACAGATCCCCAGGTGGTCAAAATTAATCCGGAGCTCTCCAGTATAGCGCGCCTCATAACCTGTGTAGTTTCAGCGCGTTGGACTCCACAATCAATCAATCAGTTGCTACCCAATGGATAACTTGTACGTCAACCTGTGGGGGCCGGTTGATGTCAGTGCTCTTTGATATAGCCCGTTACAAAACTTCGCTCCAGAATCAGTCTCCACCATGGGGCCCATTCTTGGATCATGCAGAATGTGGCACAATCTAGTGTGTGGGCTACCAGTTACCTTTGGCGTCGGCAGCCACGAGCACTAACCGACAAAACTCAAGAAACTTTCACGATGTGGTGCAGTTGGTTTTGTGTCATTTTTTTTTATGGCCCCTTAAAGGGGCCATGCAGACAAAACACGTCTGGTTCATTCAAAAGACTGCCTTGCTAGAACCATATGGGCGCACTTCTAATGTAAACTTAGCCCAAATAAGCAATATGATTAGGGAAAAAGGGAGCGGCACTAGAACCTATGTCATAATATGCACAGCTGTGCGATTGTCTGAGGTCGGCAAAAGCAAACTCACATTAAGCAGGGCTTATAAGCTTGAAAAATGAGCTATTTGCACTTAAATGTAATGCATATTCATTTTTTAGCAGTAAGAAAGGTGGGGTAAACAATGGAAGTTACAGAAGTACACAAAAACATCGTAGCACCAGTGCATACTGCTGTTGGTACTACAGTATAATCCCGCAACAACGAAGTCCGCTTCAACTAAATTTCTGTTTTAACAAAATATTTAACAAAGTCAGCTAGCCATAGAAGTCAATGCAAAAAAGTCCTCGCCACAACGAACCATTTGTCTGGCTTGCTTTTGCTTCAATGAAATTTTCACTGATTGGGGCTTGATTTGAACAATTATTTTACAATAAAATAAGCATCTGTAACTTCTTATACATTCAAGGCGCTCAGTTTCTCCGAAAACGTGCGCCGCGCGCCCACACTACCGCCCATAAATGAAAACAAACTATTAGATGGACGCCATTGTTTGCCGGTGATAACGATGTGGCTGGCCGTTTTTACATGAGGCGCAGGCCCGGTTCGCCAAGCCGGAGCTAGAGCCAATCTGTTTCCGGTTGAAATCACGCGAATGTGCTCTGCTGCTGGCGCGGCGGCGTCATGTATGTGCTGTGAGCAGCTGTCATTGCAGTTTTCCTTCTACAGCTCTTCAAAGTCAAAAACAAATAATGGTTTCGTGTTTAGTCTTGAACCTGCGTCATCCTATCTGTCATCCTATCTTAGTCATGAGTGCCCGCTGGTGATAAATGCAAGCTCAGGCGGCTTGCCTACCAAGGTCAGTTGCAGTGGCCCCTAGTCAGAGGATAAGATAACGGCACCTCTCCTGCCTGCCACAAGTGAGGTGGGGGAAGGGGGGGGGGGGGGGTGCGGGGAGGGCTTTTGACAGCCGAGCCGCTATCTGCAAGTAATCAGCTTGATAGATATGCCTTGTTATGCAGAAATACGTTTTGTGACTGCATTTTTCCAACCCCCCCCTGTAACCGCTCTTTACGTGCAGGTAAATAATACGTTTGTTATCCGAAGAAAAACATGGCGCAATTGCGCATCAATCGTTTTTCTAAACACTGCATTATGCTGCCAGTGATATGGAAATATACGAGGCTATTTTTCTTGCCCTCCCGTGGTGTGTTGGGGAGATTTCACCTCAACGAATTTCCACACGTCCCGTCAGTTTCGTTGTAGCGGGATTAGACTTTACACGCACTATGCTTGTTATAGCTGCACAGCTAATAATCACTATGAAACTTGTTTAAACAATAGCAAACTACCGCCATCTCCAGATTTTTGAATTCAAAATTGTGACTCTTATCACTGAGTGTGAGCTACTACCCTCGAGAAGGAACTTCACATCAACAAATGGTATTGAAGCGTAGTTGTACTTGGGAACATTCGATGGCTTAATTTAACCTACACTGGGTCGTAGATTGCTACCCATTAAGGACTCTTGAAACTTCTTTAGGGACAAAAAATCTTTCGTTCGTGTCCAAGACCTATTGTAATTTCGCAATTGTAACTGGGAATATTGTAACTGTGACAGAACATTCATTGTCCAAGGACACGACTTCGATTCCCGGCCGCGGCGGCCGCTTTTGTGATGGAGGCGAAAAGCAAAAACGCCTGTGTGTGCGAGATTTCGGCGCACGTTAAAGATCCCCAAGTGGTCAAAATTAATTTGGAGCCCTCCACTACGGTGCGCCTCATCGCCTGCGTTGCGTTGGCGTGTTAATCCCTACAATCAATCAATTATCGTACCTTCGCACGTGCCTTTTTGGTTTTTGGTCCTTTAAAAACCAATCCTTTGCATGGAGATTTTGCGCAGTGTTAGAGTTTTTCATGAGCTTTCAAGATTTTTCTTAGCGTTTAAGAGGAGTGTGAAATTTGTGCACAAGTATACTAGGTCTCCTTGTTGGCTATCCACACAGAGGACAGCTTTAGCGTTCCTTACTGCAGCACTCTTGTCTTCTAAACTAGCAATTAGCAATTAATAGCAAAAAGTAGCAATTAATACTGAACACCTACTAGCATACCTGCCAACTCCCGAATTTTGACCTAATCTCCCGATTGTACGAAAGCTATCTCGAATCTCCCGAAAAGTAGCGTTTTTTTTTTTTTTTAATCACGCGCGTACGTCAGTCTTTGCTGCTGCGACAGTTGTGGTGCTGTGGGAGGGCACTCGCCACTATACTTCTAGTTTATTGTAACCTTACCGTAGAGTACCGCTAAGTATATTCTAGGCACTATAGACTGCTATAGAGTACCGCGCATCTGGGCGAAGGCCGGCCGCGAGACGCGCTCGCCACCGTACTGAAAGAAGGCGAGGGAAATGGTACCACAACTTTCGCGTCTGTTGTAGCTGACGTTCCACGCATAGTTTTGGCACGAAGCGTTGATGCGAGTACTTCGAGAGTGTCTGCAATAATGCGGCGTGTTGTCAACTTGAAATTTGTAGCAACACCGGCCACTTCGGATCGCCAACTGCCAATGGAGATCGGTTGGTTCGGTGGAAGGGGGCATGCGCGCCACGGCGGCGGCGGCGATCGAGGCAGCCGTGGCTGGAAATCTGTGCGGAAATCTGTTGCGACTGACCTCCGCAAGGATCGCTAGCTACTACCACTGAAAACAGGTCTTTCATGAACACGGCAGGCAGGCAGGCATCTTGCTATAGGATTCGTTGTTTAGAGCACGACCGGGTTTGGAGGAAATGCGAGCGCATTTTGTGCGCTAGGCCTACGCCACCTGCCTAGGCGTCAGTTGCAAGTTTTCCCAAGTTCAGTTTTAAGATCGATGGTGCTGTCAAAAGTAAAGAAGTACTTGCAAGTATTTCTGGACTCGTACACAGCTGAGTTTCCGTGCTTCGTGACTTCGCGAAAAGAACAAAGCAGCTCAAAATAAACATCCTTACCCCTTTCTGATGGCAATCTCCAGTCTCAGTAATTTGCAAAAAAAAAAAATCCCTTTTTTCTCTCTCCCCTTTTCCCCTCCCCCTTCTGCTGCTGTCTCCCGAATTTTCATGTGCTAGGTTGGCAGGTATGTACTAGCCATATTACCCAAAGTGTGAAGATGGGCTCTGGTGAAAGGGGTATGACAACTTCTTAAATGCACCATAAAAAGATGACAAACAAAACAAACGCAACGTGTACGTCACTTTTTTTTTTTTTACTTCTCTTCTTTTTCCTTTCTGCTGACGGCTCTCCGCAGCTGCTTTCCGGGAGGTTGTTGACCTGGAGGACTAGGTTGCACCCTATAGAGTATAGAACAGTCACTGTTACCTGGTAACATGAATAGCGATCTCAAACTGCACTCGAAAGCGAAACTTGAGGCTAAATAGTGTTCATATGGGCGCTGATTTTCAAAATACGCTTTTATAATGATTGTGGAATATGTGGGGTTCCTTGGGGCTCCCTAGCCAGCTCTCCGGCGTATTCCACCGTGCTAGTTCCCAGCGTGTCAACCATGTAGGCCCCCGCACCTGCGGCAGCCTAGTGATGTTCGCCGATACAAGAATACAGTAGACAGTAGTGCCGAAGCACAGCCATTTATTTGGGAACTCCGAAAGCATGCAAGCACAAAACTCTATAGTGTTCACGAATCACGCCATCCGGTCATAATCGCAAACGGGGGTCAGGTACTCATGGCGGTGCGTGACAACTGTCCCCACCTGAGATGCGTGGTCCGTCACGGTCGTGCTGTTCCGTCGGTCTCCTCCAGACCGGCTCTCCGATCTCACTCCTCCATGTGCGCACATTCGTGCAGCCAGTGTACGGAAAGGTGGTGCCATCTCTTGGGACACTGTTGAACCAGCGGCACGCAGGACCAGTTTCAGCGCGTCGTGTCTCTCCCCGAAGCGTGCACTGGCACGGGATTGCGGGTCGCGGTTCTCCATGATTCCCAGAACATTTAGGCACAAAATGCCAAATTAGGCATTTATAGGCACTATTAAAGTACCATAAAATCCCTCTGAACCTCGAATTCATGTTCATTTATCAAAATGGGAATGCAACGAACAAAATAGGCATTTGCCTAAAATCCAGCATTAGATATAAAGCAGTTGATTGTCAGCGGGCGTGCATCTCAGCTTCAGTACTACCTGTTGCACAGCCCACAGAACTATTTTTAAATTAATTCTGTAGTTCTGTAGTAAAAATGAACATAAATACAAGATATTTAATCAAAAATATATTTCTTACATACAGCTACACGAGCTGCATTTGGCTTCAGAGCACAGCACATTCCCAAATTCTTACTCTCCTTTTTGTCACTTCCGGGATTGCGGATGCACAAATGCTTATTCAAAGGCCTAAAATTCAGTTTTAGGGCGCATATTAGGCTTTCAATCAACAGTGAGCCACAAAAATGACAACCAAAGCTGCACGTGATGTAATCGACAAACGAAATTTGCATGCTGTGCTAGGAAATATTTCGCAGGAAAGACATCTATCTTTACTAGACACAACGGTAATGAATGCAAAAGCTTTGATTGATCACAATGGTGAAACGTGCGCTTGACCGCTGTGTCAAAATTTGGTAGCTCGATGGCCAGCTGCGGGCAATGACAATTAAATGAGAGTACGTCTCCATAGTTTAGTTAAACCACTAAATCTTCTCGCAAGCTTAGTTCCCTCGAATCAAAATTTAGGACAGAAACTGCATATGATCATGCAGAATTCTGGACTGTTGAACTATTTTGGCACGCCGAACCAGCAAACAGTTTTCTCTACTCCCCCACAGAGCAACCCAAAGCATGGTGTGAGTAACAATTGGGCTAATGTAAGATTCCAAAATAGACGTTAGGCCTAGGCTCTGGCTCATACCCAACAGTTGCTGACACTTCTAGCAAGGGGATACATGCCTACAGAGTATCACATACCCGCAGTGGGCTATCGGACAATGCTTGAGAAGTGGAATGGATGGTGCTTTCGCATGATATTCTCTGGTGGACGTAGCCAAACTGTCCGTCGATACCTGGGTATACATTTGTATTATATACATCATACTGCTTTCATAGAATGTTTGGGAAGTTTATGCCACATTGCTTGTCCTTATTAGTGATCAATATTCAAGAGAGAATAAACTTTCTTTATTGAGAAAAAAAAAAATAAAATGGAGTCTTCGGGGTGGCTTCCCTAGTCCGGGAAGGTATGATATTGGCAAGTGTAACTGGCATGCTGTCAGGTATGAGGGCTCCGCTACATTATGTAAGCGCACATTTACATCATCATGGTGCATAGCAGTAGCATGACCATCTGAGGAAACGCTGCTTACGGCGACACTGTTAATAAATTTCAGGGCAGTGGAATTAGTCAGCTCCATGCATATGCTGGCTTCACGATGCTGGTCTGTGACACACACGTAGCGCTCATGCAGACTGGATGTACCACACTAAGATAGCATCAGAAGCGTTTACTCTCGTAAATGCAACATATTTGCGAGCAGAGTGACTTCTTAATTAATTAATATATTTTGAACGCATACAAACGGTAAATCTCAGTCGTGAACGTGCCCTAAAAGCAGCAGCGACAGTGGGGAGCGGGCTGGAGCATTCTGCGGCTGCTTTCGAAACTGGCCAGTAGGCGGATTTTAGTGGCGCCCGTACAGGCAGCGCTCGAGGCATATAGCTGCACACCAGTCCGGCTCTTTGGGGTTGTCTCGCAAGACACTGGCCAATTGGCATATGTGACGCTGTCTTACGTGACCCTGTTTGTCGAACATACACGATGTTTTACGAAACAATTACTATCAACTGTAACAGAAATAAGTGAGGTGTAAATCCGGTCAAAACAAAGGGAGTGCGGACAGCAAGCCTGAGTGCTATTGTGTGCGCCATCAAGAGGACAGACAGTAAGCGAAGCAACAAAAGACGTTTCGCTGTCCACTGCAGGCATAGTCAACATACTAACATTCGTTACAAATGCCTGCCCTGGATATGTTATTGCTGATGTCACGAAACACAGTTAGTGAGAGAATTCAAATTTTGGCATAACTTGGGTAATTTATCAATGAATAAAGTATCGTTTGCTGACGAACAAGTTCTGGGGGCATTATAAAACACCTAATCTTTCAAATAAAACGAACTTGTGATTTGTCGTAATGGCTACCTATGGCATTAAGGCTCCAAGAACGGAGGCCTTTGCTATGTGTGTTGTGAATCAGAATTTGAAATGAGGGGCACGTTGAATAGTTGTACATAGTTGGATTCTGCTGTGCTACGATATTTTTAGTTATTTGCTTTTGTTTGACCCTGTTTGATTTGTATTCGTTTCAAGCTGAAGTTTCGCCAATGGCATGCCTCTAACATCTTTTGATCTGGTGAGAAGTAGTTTTATTAAAAGGGACACTTTGATCACCCTCTTGGATAATTCACTTTGTCAGATGAGTTGACGATTTCACAGTGTTTAAGCGAAGAACTGACTAAACGATCTTTTTGAACACGCTTGCTATCAGCATTGCTGATGTGTATTTACATTATTTTTCAATATTTTTCTCGTACAATGCGCATTGGTGGTCAAATTAAATGCAGCGGCTTTTCAACCGCTGCATGCACACACACACATCAGTCACCCTGCTTTCATTAAATATGGCGCAATTTCTGAAGCTTTTATATATTGGACTTTTACATTGGACTAAACAATGTGTCATGACTTTTCAGATCACCTTGTATGCTTCACAACCAGTTCGTCTTGGAAATTTCGGCAAGCGGCTTCAGGGTCAAGACGACGAGGACTTTTGTCCGGACGTATGTTTTCGTTGCTTCATATTCAGTTCAATGTGCCCTAAGCACTCAAGCCTACCATCTCATTTCGTGTTGCACTTTGCAAAAGGGCGAGATTACAAAGTGTAACAGTGGAATATTTCAAATAAAAATCCCGGGCCATCTCCACTAACATGGAACCTGAGGAGGGGCAACGCATGCAGTGTAAAGTGTAATCAAAGGTTGTAAGCCTCTCCCTTGCCGCACGGTGCACGCTGATTGGGTGCCGGAGAAGCGCCCGCGGGAGGATCAATCGTGCGCTTGCTGAGGCAGTGGCCACCGTCTCTTGCGTTGAACCGGATTTAAGAAATTAAACGAGCGACAGACTGTGGCCGTAAGTTGTCTTAGTGTCACACGCCACAGCATGCTAAGAAGTATGCTAACAGGTAATGGGAGGCATTGGAAAATGAGCGTCCCGGTGACACCAACAGCCTGAGCTTCTGAGTTGGTTCGCCCCTAAAACAAGCTTTCAGCATTTATACTCGTGTGAAAATATGTCAGATAAGGGTCAGTGGTTTGCCTGCTGTGTACATAGATTGCCGATAAAAATGTTCCGGGAAGCTGGGGTTAATCAGCAGCCCACTGTGGCCTGTTGCATCATTTAGGTGCCTATGTTTTGATATTTTGGGCGTTATTTGTGAATGACTTTGTGCTTATAGCAATGCTCTTACTAAGCAAGTCGTTGTAGACCATTGGATGTGCGCATTGTGCACTGTTTTGACTTATTATGAGTGAAGTGATACCTCATTTAAAATCAGGCAACTCAAGCACCCTTCACTTTGTTCTCTTTTTTCTTTCTTTTTGTGATGAAAGCAGGAAATGAGAGCACCTGTTATGTATCGAGATTTGGGTGCATGTTAATCATCACTAGGGGTAGTAAAAATTCGTTTGTACCCTTTCACTGCGGCGCACGTCATGGTTTGGTCGTAGTTGCTATGATCAGTTAAGACTCCAAAATTTCAGAATTTTGTTTAATTCTTCGTTGTCTGACCTGGGCATGGCACCCATAATTTGCATTTTTGGTCTAGATGCTCAAAACCACTGTATATTCCAGAAGAAATTGTATACTCTGAATACAAGATACAGACTCCGAATTTATTTTAGGCACCGATTCTCGATAGTGAACTGAGATTTAATTAGGCTCCAACCAATACAATGCAAAAAGGCAAAAAACCCGACGTTTCGAAGCCGGCTCGGCTTCTTCTTCAGGGGTGACAGTGGCCACGCTGCAGCTCCATCTTATAGTCTCACATTTGCTGGCCTCGCACAAAGCCCCTCGCTGCGGCACGTAATCCGTGTGTGTACACCGAGGGGAGAGTGCCAAGCGAGCGATTAACATTCCCAGGTGTGCGTTGAATATGCCACGATTCGAGGAAAAGCCGCTTCCTCCAGTTCGTTTCCCTTTCGAGGATGGCCGTTCCGGAGAAGTCAATTTTGTGGTCGGCCATTTCACAGTGTTCGGCGACTGCGCTGCGAAGTCTATTCTGCTTCCGGACGTCGTTCTTGTGTTGCCTAATCCTCTCCGGCAGGTTTTTGGTTTCACCGATGTATGAGGCGTTGCACCCCGCATTTTCAAAGGGGTAGGAGTACACATAGCGCACAAGCCTTCGACAACTATAGGCCGCTTAATCCCCTGCCCCAAAGACCGGACGACAATAGAGAAGGCACCCGGGGTCGTCTACCGCATTCCGTGCGCGGGGTGCAACGCCTCGTACATCGGTGAAACCAAAAACCTGCCGGAGAGGATTAGGCAACACAAGAACGACGTCCGGAAGCAGAATAGACTTCACAGCGCAGTCGCCGAACACTGAAATGGCCGACCACAAAATTAACTTCTCCGGAACGGCCATCCTCGAAAGGGAAACAAACTGGAGGAAGCGGCTTTTCCTCGAATCGTGGCATATTCAACGCACACCTGGGAATGTTAATCGCTCGCTTGGCACTCTCCCCTCGGTGTACACACACGGATTACGTGCCGCAGCGAGGGGCTTTGTGCGAGGCCAGCAAATGTGAGACTATAAGATGGAGCTGCAGCGTGGCCACTGTCACCCCTGAAGAAGAAGCCGAGCCGGCTTCGAAACGTCGGGTTTTTGCCTTTTTGCATTGTATTGGTTGGAGCCTAATTAAATCTCAGTTCAGTAACTTCCCAACCAGACAGAAGTCTGTCGAAATGTTCACTTTCATTCTTGATAGTGTATCAGCAAAAGTGGTGCTGGTTGACTTGAGCTGAGGTTTCTTCATTGCAATTCAAGACTCTCTCAGGCATGTGCTGTCGTAGGAACTACACTATAGCAGTGATCTATTTTGATGGACGGATTAGTATCACGACTTGAATAAGCAACAAAAAAAAGCATAGGTGGTAGTGCTGTAAACACTTAGTCTTCAAAGTAAAAAATAAATCCCCCCAAAATTGTCCGCAAGTTTTATCGTAATCTACAAGTTTAAACAAAATACTTTCAAAACCTTAGCGTTCTAACATGCATATTTGCCTAGATGTTGCACTCTAAAGTACCTAAACTGATGAAACCGATTTTTTGTCGAGTATATTTTCTTTATCCCAAATGAAACGGCATCACTCAACGCATCAACCCGAAACGGTTTTGAAATCGGAATTTTTAGATCTACCACCCATACGTGACCCTCCAAAAGGATTGCTGGCAACCATGGCAGTGGGCCGTGCGGCAGCATACTTTTAACTGCACGTCAGATTAAAGGAGGTGTTTAAAAACTTGTCCCCGGCCATAGCAACAATGATGTGCAACCTTTCCTATTCTTTCATGCAGTTTTTGAATTGTGCACTGAAATCGACGGAGTTGGTTTCGACACTGCACGGTGCCACCTTTCAGACTTCATAAACGTTAATGCAAAATTAAAATGATTTCCGCCTGTTTATTTGGAAATTCCTTGCGTGTTTACCCCACATATAAAATGCTGGCTTTCATTGACTTAGAGGACGTGCACTGCAGAAAAATCAGTTTCTGTCCCTTTACAGTGAGCTTTTTTACCTGCATTTTTAAAAACTTTCTTTTGCTTTCTTTCAATTAACTTTTTCGCCATGAGACCAACTGCTGCCCACAGTATCGCAAAAATATACATGCCAGGTTGGCATCCTTTTTTCTGCATGTGAAGCAATGGAAATGTTGCACCTGTTCACACAGGCATAAATATTCTGTTATTTTTTTAAATGTTCATAAATTATATGTAACACGACATTTTATATTTTCATAAATTTTCAAATCGGCAAGCTAAAATTGCAACTAGGCTACAGTTGTATTCTGTGGTCCTTTATAAAAGACTTATATAGTAAGAGGGTGTTTAGTGTGTATTAATAAAAAAAATGTTGGTGGAATGGTGTGGCATATCATATTGCATAGCATTAAACTTTTGTTGCTAATACAAAAGCTGTGCATATGCATTATCGACATGTCAAAATATTGAAAACAGGTAGTGTGTAATGTGAAAGTAGTGATAATGATGTGAGGACCAGACAAGAATTTTTCCTTGCATTCTGGGATTGAGGTTTGGTTATGCAAAGCATGAAAACTGGGTAGACAGGTGCAAATATATTTATTCCCTCAAGTACACAGTGTAGACCATTTATAACGTAACCGCTTATAGTGGGTGATTGGATATAACGTGGGTTTTCCTGGCCACCAGTAGGCCTCCCGTAGAACATAATTCATACATACCTCTTATAATGTGGTTGACCAAAGCACAAGTTCGGGTTTTTGGTGGGTCTGCTGATCGACCTGTGCAGCTGGGGCTTCGTTTTATGGTCGCAAAAAAGGGAAAGAAAAAATACGGGTTCAACCATCCGACGCAGCACGCGCTCCCTTCTCTCTTCTAACTTAGACAGTGAAAAAAGAGGCACCCTTACTTTGCGTGCTCTTCCTCTTCCTTGCCCCCCCCCCCCCCCCCCTCGGCCACGATAAGTTGTTGCGATTAGAACCTTGTGCAGATAAGCTACCACCATTTTCCTTGTTGAACATCTGGAGATAGCGAGCTAACCCGCGGCGTGGGAGGTTTCGACTACCTGTACGTTGTGGCAACCGCCTTCGGCATCGCGAACGCAAGGCACAGATGAAAGGAAAAAAATCTGGCTTGCGTTCTTATCTCGTTGTCTCTTACTGGCATAAGCCGGGCCGATTCCCTCTCTGCAGCATCCGGTCTTCTAGACACCAAGAAACGCAGATCCCTCAAAACATAAACACAAAGTATAAGTCAAAGCCACGCTCGCTGTTTGTAAGACCTTGCAGCAGTGTCCGATGCTGGAAAAACAAAAACAAGACCAGATAAAGACCATATTTCTGTTTTTCAGTGGCGTTCGTTTGAGTGATGATAAACAAAAAATGATTGAAAGGTAGCTTGTGATATGGTGTTTTGTTTAAAGTGTGGATTTTCGTGACTCCCATGACATACATTATAAGTAGGGGTGTGCGAATATTCGAAACTTCGAATATTCGATTCGAATTTTTTGGTATTCGATTCGATTCGAATGACACTTTTATGGTTCGAAATATTCGAACCACCCAAAACTAAAAAAAAAAAAAAAAAAATTCAGAGCGTGTCTCAGCAGCAAAGTGGCAAAGCATATACACGGCGAACGGTACGTGCTTTCGCAGACTGTATCGGTGTTTTCTGCTCGCGAAAACGCTCTGCGCGCGCCCAACGCGCGCTGACACCGCCGGGAAACCACCCCCACGCTGCGCGCGGCGCGGCCGGTGGCGTCAACATGGCGTCGGCTCCAGCCGCGAAGTGGCGCGGGCCATAGAGTTTCTTAGTAAGTATACTAGAGAGGAAAGTGCGCCTCGTAAGCCATGTCGTCGTGGGGGTTCATGGGAAGACACCCTTTTTGGCTTGGGCTTGGCATGACAATTGGATTCTTAAGCGGTTTTGGGGATTTGCTTTCTTCATTATGCATTAACACGTTTACGAGCTACAAGAAAGCCGAAATCCTCCCGTTTCTGTGATAGCCGTGTTCGGTGAAACAGCAGGCAATGCTTGATCGCACCTGACGTTGCTCATGCCGCAGTCGAAGGACGTATGACTGAGTGGGTAATAGGCCGCCGCGAAATTTGTAGCCGACGAAAAAAAGAAACAAAACGTACTGCGACGAAGACAAGATACGACAGATTCTATGCGTCCTATCTTGTCATCGTCCAGGACTGTTTAACGCCACGTTTTCTTTTTCCTTGTTGAACTAGCTGGCAGTCCGTGAACTGGTTCACCGCGAAGGCAACGTTTTCATAGGAAAGCTAAAAGAACTTTCGAAAGTCTTCAAACAACCTATTATTTGAAATAATGGTAAAATTAATCAAATCACAGTCTCTAATGAGTTACCCCCCAAATATTAACATTGTTCGCAATTACAACCTTGGCCTGCGGAATAGCAGGCACAACCGTTCCGGCAAAAAAAAACGCTTTACTTCCTTTTTCCTTAGTTTTAAAACAGCCTGTTTTTATTTTTCACTTACATAATTGCACACTATTTTTCGCGTTTTTGTGGCACTTTGTTAAAATTTGCGGTCACTAAAACGTTTCAATCCAAGCCAATGATGAAACTAAGGCGAGCGCGATGTATAATGGCGGTCCATGACGACACAGACGACCTTGATGTGAGCCGCACAGACGCTAGCGCCAGATTCCTCTCTAGTGTATACTGTAAGAAACTCTATGGCGCGGGCGCTCGAGCGACCGTTTCTAACCGCTCTTTAAAATGCGGCTCAAGGGAGACACGAAGTTGCTTGTGCGGTAAAGGAGCTGATAATGCATGCGAAAACGGTACTATAAAACATCACCCGCGCCGCTAGAAAGCGCCCGTAAAATATTTGCCGGGGTGCTAAGCCTAACCGTCTCCGGCGGAGCCAAGCCGGCTGTCTCGATCTCATCGCAAGTAGTCAGGCTCCTCCATTCTGCCGCGCCCGTCGTGCGTCATTTTCTCACCGAGGTAGGCGCTACCGCGGGCGCGAAATCGTCGATGCGGGCGTGAAAATACAGCGCTCGAAGAGCCGAGGCGAGCGAATCGCGTGCAAAAACGCACCATGCGGCTCACGCTTGACTGTTGCGGCGTGTAGCGAGCTTGGGCACAGCGAGTGAGCAGACGAGCGCGGAGCTTTACGTGCTCCAGAAAGGACTGCTTTGCGACATGGGGGTTAAAAAAAGCAGAAAAAATCACGAATTTCTTCACGCGAAAGTAAGAGAAGAAATAAACGAAAACTTTTTTCAGCGCTCAATTTTTTGGTCTGTGTTGGTTCATACGAATTTCGGATGATACGAATATTTTTCGCGGTCCCGCAAGATTAGTATCATCGAGATTTTACTGTATCAGCGCGCGGCAATGTGCACGGGCTCGGGCATGCCAGCCACTAGCAGGAGGCGGACTCTTAGCCTTCAACCCAGCGTCCGGGCTAATTGCGACTCATGCGGCATATTCTCCCCTGGTGAGCCTGGGGAAACATTACTGCGTTGTTGTTGCCCTAGCAACGCCACCGCCATGTTGGCCTTAAAGGCGTTATAATTGCCATGGCAACAATGCGAGGGCGCGCAGCTTGCGTGGGGGAGAGGTAACGCTCTCCCTTCTCATGCCGGTTGGATTCCTTCCCCCCACCCCCTGTCCCCCCCATTCCCACCCGGCAACCGCCGCCGCCACCCCGCTGCCTCCACGGCCAAGCCTCGCCGGCCTCGCTCCGCCGGCACGAAGCCACGCCGCTTGAGCAGTAACGACGCCAGCTCGAATATCACATGAACACTTTATTCGCGTTACGTGCGCGAACGCTACGTGCGGCGAGAAACACCGATGACCAATACAACACAGACAAGGTTGTCTGTCTTTGTCTGTTTTCAAGCACAGCACACGCACAACACAAGTCCTATCCTTCAGCTCAGCTTCACGTACGGCATACGAACGACGTTCTCACCTTTTGCTAACAGCACTCGGAGTCTTCGCGTTACGATTCATCCTGGTGTTCTTGGCGTCCCTTATGTAGCACCGTAATGTCCGAGGGAGCACATACGAGAAATAGCCCACTACATGAAACGCGCGTCGGCCTCGCCGTCGCGCAGGGAAACCGTTCTCGCGCATGCGCAGCAAGACGGGGCGACGGGGCTGACGGCGCGACGCGGGGGTGAGGGTAAGCGCTCCGTGAACGAGCGAAGAGAAAAACGGGAGAGAAAGAGAGCATTTTGTTTCCCCAGCGCCACTGGCGTTTGGCGCGCAATAATAGAACCGAAACTAGAAAGAGTAGCATCGGACTGCCACTAGTGTCTCAAGTGAGCGGCTACTTTCGGTATCTGGTGGAGTCGTGACGAGCAGGAGGTTGTCACTGCTCCCCGAACATGTGGAGCAGTTAACCTTTCTCCATGTTAACATTTAAGTGAGTTCAGACCTTAACCTGTTGAGTGCAATGGTATTGTGTAATTTCTAATTTTACTTTGTATGATTTGTTGTGCAATAAAGTTGCAGTTTTTGTGTCTCTAGATGGTGAAAACTTTAATTTTACAAAAAACAATAAGTATTCGTATTCGAAAAATATTCGAAAAATATTCGATTTGATTCGAACTTTGTTTTTATTATTCGAATTCGCTTCGAAATTAAAAAATTGATATTCGCACACCCCTAATTATAAGCAGTCTACGCGGTATTTGATTGAGTATTAAATTAGTCGGTGTTAGCTTTGATCAGAGTTTCTGTATTGGAAAATTTCGAAATGTGGTGAAGTTCGGGCTGATTTTTTTCCCCGCAAAAAAATCATTCATACGTGCAGTATGTTTTATTCGGTGCAGCACGAGGTCGCGGGTTCGATTCCCGGCCGCGGCGGCCGCTTTTCTGATGGAGGCGAAAAGCAAAAACGCCCGTGTGTACGAGATTTCGGCGCACGTTAAAGACCCCCAGGTGGTCAAAATTAATCCGGAGCCCTCCACTACGGCGCGCCTCATCGCCTGCGTTGCGTCGGCGCGTTAAACCCTACAATCAATCAATCAATGTTTTATTCGGTGCAATACCGTTTACCTTTTTCTGTAGCTGAAGTTTCAGTCGTGGGGCCCTATCTTATCTCCTTTGCCCAGTGCCTTTCAAAGATAGATTGCTGTCTTCAAAAGTAATTCTCTATTGCACCCTAGAGGGGTGTATCAAGTTTGACAACAACAGGGATTTTACCTGAAATCCGAAATAGAAACAAAAGAATGTGAAATGAGAGGTGCGTCTAATATGCGAACACATTTCAACCAATTCGCACGCATGGAAATATAATGAGCGCTAACATTAAAGTCTGTCAGTTTTACACCTCGGCATAGCAAGCCTCGGAGACCTGAAAAAAGAATGTGACTCAAGGCAAGTACGACTGCCATGGTTTCAGTTTCGGTGTCTCTGACAGGGCGCTGTTTTTTGCAACATGCACATGATCCGAACATAAAACTGAAGTGCATTGTGGTGGATGCGTCGGAGAACTGAAGAAACTGCAAACTGACAGTTCCCTTGTGCGCTTGCATGCGTTCACCTTAACCACTTGGTGACGACAGTGACTGGGGCATTTTCATGTATAACAATGCCCCAGCTCCTCTGAGTGGCAGTTGCACCGATTGACAGTATCATAAGTGGGTGGGACTGCATATGTGAAAGGCAGACCTTTAGATCCTTGCAAAATAACAGCAAAGTTCTGTTTCTCGGTGCCTTTATTTGCAGGTCAACGAAGATTCGAATATGTATGACGACAATGCTGACGATGCTCCTGCGGATGATCTGGTGGATGCCCCCGCCCCCGTGGATGCCCCCGGGGACGCCCCTGGGGAGGCCCCTGTGGATGCTCCTGCTGCGGAGCCTGCTGTGGAGCCTGCTGTGAATCCTGCTGTGGGGCTTGGAGTGATTCCTCCTTTTCTAGGGCCTGCTGCATTGCGAGGGCTACCTGACCGCTTCCTGAAACCTTTGCCGCCACCTTCACTCAAGCCCATATATGACGCTCTTGGGTTCAAGTATCCTGTAAAGGTAGGCTCTTGTTGTGTAGTGGGCGCAGGGGCAGAGTGCAGCAGGGGTTCATTTCTCCCACTCTCCCACTCAGCAGTGAATTGCCAACTAGGTTACGCTGACAGGCTTAGGCTTCCACATGTGTTTGTCCTGATCGTGAGTGCCATGATTCACACTGGCTGGCGGGAATGGCGGCAGTGGAGCGCGGTACAAGGTTTGTTTTACAGCGTGATTAGCACCCGCAATTCATTATTCTTTTCGCATCTGTTTTTTTTAATGTTTTGGGTTTTTTAGCCCTGCAAAACATTAGTTTGCAGCTTGCGTTAAAGTTCTTCGCGAATACGTCGCCCGAAACTGTATTTATAGGCGTAATTGTGGTTGTTTGGATTTTACGATTCCCGCATTATATGATCCTTTTTAACAGTCCCTAGAAAGTCTTATATTTGGGGTTCTACTGTATTTGGTACTACAGAATAGTGAAGGTTAGACTGCATTTTTTTTTTAATGAAAATGGATGTATATGCGTGTTCTCTGCACAAAACAAGTCTAAACCCACATTTTTGTTGTTGCTGTTATTTCTTTGTGATAGCCACCTTGGGTCTCTTTTTCAGGTAGGTAATCGCTAGACGCCGGATTTTAGGCCAATGCCTATTTTGCTCCCTGTGCTCATATCGCCCCACTTTGATATATGAGCATGAATTAGAGCTTATGAACTTTTATGGTATTTTTATAGTGCCTATAAATGCCTATTCTGGCATTTGGGCCCACATGCCTATAAAAACGTATTTTCAAAATCGGCACCTACATGATCACTGTTTAGCCTCAAGTTTCGCTTTCAAGTGCAGTTTGAGATTGTTGCTTACGTTACCAGGCAGCACTGACTGTTCAGAACTCTATGGGGTTCAGCCTTGTCCTCGAGTTCAACCAAGTCCCGGAATACAATTGCTAGCAGCAATGTAATGGGATGCTCATTCTCAGTGACACAGGCACAATTTTGAGCCCAGAAATTTGGAGATGGGGGTAGTTCGATATTGTATCCACAATATTTACAGTGATCCTTAGACTACATTCCACGTGCTCTCCAAACAGATTTCTTCAAGCATGTGCCATTGCGTCCTCGCTTCTGGAAGCATACTGAAACTCAACTCCATTTTCAGTGCAACGATTGAGCATCGAACACGCCTTCGTTAGCAGATCATTCCTGTATTGGAGAGCCAATGTCGAAACATCGCTGCGCAGCGGCATTTCCTTATGCCTTATAATTCCCACTGCCAACGAGCCCTAAAACAAGCTTTTTCATCAAAAGTCTGTTCGGCTGCTGAACACCTTTTGAAAAATGCCCTTTAAATGTGGGGAAGTGTATTTGGCAGATTTGGGATGTCTTGCCTGAACAATTTGGATAATATCACTGTATATGATAAAATTGCCAGAGTTGTACTAACAGTCCTCATGTTTGTGATCGATTGTGGGGTTTAACGTGCTGAAGCTACCTGGGTTATGAGGCGTGCCGTAGTGGAGGACTCCAGATTATTATTTGACCACCGGGGGTCCTTAACGTGTGCCGAAATCTTGACACCCAGGCGTTTTTGTCTTTTGCTTCCATCAAAAAAGCAGCCACCGCTGCCGGGATCAAGCCCGTACCCTTTAGCTCAGCAGCACAACACTTTAGCCACTGAGCCACCATGGCGGGTCGCATTTGTTTTTGTTGTGTCGTAATAAAATTGCGTCAGGCAGGCATTCTTTTTTAACCAGTCATTTTTTAATCGGCAGACACTACACTTTTTTTTTTTTTTTTTTTTTCATTTGTGGCTTTTTTGCGAGGCCCTCGCGAGAAAACGTGACATTTCATTGCCAGCAGGTGCATATGCATGAGCTGTCACAGCTCATGAAACAGCTGTCAGTAGAAGTTTCTTTAGTCGTCTTCCGGAACATCCTCAGTAGCGCTCTGGTATCACGCCTATTTTACGTCCCAGGAGATGCATATTTGTATCTTGTTTGTCTGAACCTGATGATGGTGAACTGTACGCATCAGTCTAATGTGTTGCATTTCTGTCACAGCTGCACGTGTCATTCTTTTAGGAGTAAAAGTGTGTCGCATTTTCATGAAAGCCTTAATGGTAAAATTTAGCTGGTAGAACTCGTGATAGCTGCTGGTTTGAAATTGGGCTGGTTTCTATCCTGTTCACTGTGTTAAAAAAAAGAGAGAGAAAAGGAAAAAAAGCATCATTGTGGGGGGGGTATTTGCATTTCATGGGACTTGGGGTTCTCTATTTTCCCAACAGGCTCCTGCCCCAGCGCCCAGGTTCCAGCCTTCTTACAAGAGGGTGGACATGAAAGACATGAAGAAGGCCATATGGACGACATTGTCTTCGGGCCGGACGCTGGTTTCCACTAAAGGCAACGAGGTGAACAAAGCCACTAAGGTCGACAAAGGCAACACCGAAGAAGTGAACAAGGTTGGCTTTTTTTGTCTCCACCTTGCTGTTAATACTGCGCTCCTGTACAGTTTAGCCCTTGTGCAGTAGATTCCATATTCTAGTGGTTTTTAAAACAGGTGTACTGCCTGACTTCGTCAGTGTTAGCAGAATTCCTATTGTGTCACTTGAGGAACAGAAAAGGGAAGAAAGCGTGAATGGTGCTAATCAAGTGTAGTGGCTCCACTGAAGAAAGGCTTGTGATTGTGTGGAATGTGGAACTGGGGCTAAAGCATTCCTTAGTTCTACATTGAGTGTGGTTCCCTCAATGCAGTAGGGTAGGCCGATAGCCTTGCTGTTTTATGCGCAAAGCATGTTTCATGTGAACTGCAACATTCTTTTTAAGTGTTTTTGAACAAAAGTCTGGGCCTTTTGTAGATGGCTCCTAGCTGCCTTTCAGGTGCAGATATACCAAAATTCGAATATGATCAATTTATTTCCTATTGCAGTTGTGTTTAAGTAGGCTACGCTGTAACCAGTGGCTTATTGTTGAGGGTAACTTAAAAAACTACCGTATTTACAGGATTGTAGGTCGACCCTTTTTTTTTTTTCAAATTTGACGATCCAATGTTGGGGGGTCGACTTAAAATCGAAATCGAACCGTCCATCGCTAGTAACGGCAAGAGATATGAGAAATCGGGGGTGCTACGAGGTGGGGACAGCTTTGCACCCTCATTCCCATGGTTATGGTCTAAAGTGTGAACCGCATGGGCCGTTTTCTGCTCGCGAAAATGCGCCGTGCTGACGCTGCCGCGAATACCACCCGCATGCTGCGCGCTACGCGATCGGCGGCGGCAACATGGTGGCGTCGCCAGCCGCGAAGAGGTGCAGTAGCTCCAGCGACCGCTTCTAACCGCTCTTTAAGATATCACTGAAGGCACAAACGAAGACGTTTGTGCAGAAAAGGAGCTGATAATGTGGTCGAAAACGACACCAAAAGGCATCATCCGCGCCGCTAGGGAAAGCGCCAATCAAATATCTGCCACCTTGGTAAGCTTATCTCCGGCGGCGCCAGCTGGCTGCCCCGAGCACTTTCAACTGCCGCCATTGGGGCAAGTCATGAAGCTCCTCCCACTGCCGCGCTCGTCACACATCATACCCGCCGCGGTGACTCAGTGGCTAAGGCGTTGCGCTGCTGAGCACAAGGTCGCGAGAAAAGCGGCCGCGGCGGCCGCTTTTCTGATGGAGGCGAAAAGCAAAAACGCCCGTGTGTGCGAGATTTCAGCGCACGTTAAAGATCCCCAGGTGGTCAAAATTAATCTGGAGCCCTCCACTGCAGCGCGCCTCATCGTCCGTGGTGCGGCGGCGCGTTAAACCCCACAAATCAATCAATTGTCACGCGTCATACTGACGTAGAACGGGCGAATTGCGTGCAAAATTGCGTCAAGAAACGTTTTATTTGTCTCTAATAAACAAAATGAGTATTAGCGAATCCCTTGATTCAATGAGCGGCGCTAACGTAGCCCAGATCATATCACATTGTTCAGTGCACTTCCAAGCGTGATGGTGGGAGGTTAGTCGCTCAAAAGTAAATCGCGTGCGGCCGCTCCCGTCAGCCACCATGTTGTTTGTTTTGGTATCGCGTGGCAGTGGTCGCTGCCGGCTGCTTCAGTTTTTGTCATCTTGCAGCGAATGTGTTCTTCCCGCTCAACCCACAGCGCATGGCTATTCCGGGTGCTTATACAAAAGCTTTTCTTTTTTAAATGCAGAGCATTTCAGTAACTCACGATGTCACCCGCGTTGACGTCCGTAGTCGTAGTCCGCACCCCTCCCCCTACACTATATAAAAAAAAAATACTATCCGGCGCCTGGTTTCGATCCCTCGACCCTGCGGGCGGAACGCAATGTACATGGTGCTCTACCCACTGCGCCACAAAGCCGACACAGAATGGGAGGCTACGAACGCGCCTTATATCCTTGACTCATTCAAACTACGTCAAGAAGCTGCTGATACAACGCATTCACTACCACCAACTCCCCAAACACTAAACGTTAACGCAATACACCCACCCCCTATGCGACGCATTTACTCGAGTCCCCCTCGCGGGGAGATGGGCCCAATTTTTAGCATCTACCGCGCATACCGCGAGCGCACGGCTCTTGTGGGAGCATCGATCATTGATGGTAGAGCCACCGTGTGGGTTGACGGAAGAGCTTCTCTTTGTGATACAATTTTCTAGGCGGCACTCTTCTTTTTTTTTTTTTTTTTTCTTTCTTTCTCCTTGAGAGAGAGAGATGCAACTTTTGGAGGTCGACCTACATTCAAGTCAACTTACAATCGTGCAAATACAGTACTATAAGGGAAGGTGAAAATTTGAGTATTACACCAGTGACCAGTTGCTTTCAAATGCTGTCTTGCATTCAGGAAAACGACTCTCGTGCCATGAACAACCCTGAGGGCCTGGGTGCTGCGAACAATCCTGAGGAACCGTGTGCCGAGAGCAAACCAGGATGCTCGGGTGCCGAGAAACCACCTGAGGAGGCAGCCCCTCCAGGCGTTCACAGCTTCCGGCGCGTGTACAGGCAGCTGAAGCCCCACTTGAACCGCCTAAACCGGGACAACGTCAGTGTGCCTGTGGCGTTTGTTGCTCTGCTTCACTTGGCAAATGAAAAGGTGAGAGGCTGCTCAGGTACGAGTGCTGCGGGTTTTAGTCATCTGACCACCAGTTTCGCCACTTTCCTACGGTGGCAGAATAGTTCAAAGTGACACTCCAGGGGGTGGCAATCATTGTCTAATCACTAAGAAAGTTGTGTTGGGCAATGCAGCTTAGGCGGTAAGCTTTTTTTTTTTAATCCAAAATTTATTCATTTTTAATCCGACAAAGGCTTTTTAAAGTGTCATTTTCCTTGCGCCCTCACTGATTTGGCTGTGGGGATGCACTCACAAATGAGCAGCATTTGACGCTACTCAGAGCAGGTTTATGTTAACCACAAAATGAATAAACGTTATATTCTAAACATTGAACTAACAAATACACTAGTATTATGACGTCATTGTAGTAGTTCGTGGGGCAGCTACTTAAGTTTTATTTTCAAGCTTTATACAGAAGACTGGCTTGTACTAAATTGCGACTCTCTTCAAGTTTCTTCCAGCCATGTATAGTTGGTTACTACCTCCTCTAAAGTTGGTGGCTTTGTCCCAGCCTCTGCTTTTCTATGATGAGTTGTTGGATATGGGTGTTCACAGGGTCTATGCCAATGTGCGAAAGGTTGTCTGGACTCCGCAAATGATTAGGGTGGGAAGGGCTTACATGCAGATGCTGGACTGAATACACGTACCAAAATCTTTGTTATAACATATGGTGGCTTATATAGGAGAATCCACTTTCAGGATAAAGTGGATTGTGACAAATTGTAAATGCCAGTCACTGCACCCATGTTGCGGGGCTGTGTAACTTTGCTGCAGCTATACATCATGGTCACACACAAAATGGGAAGCAGCCAAAAATAAGACAGTCTGGCGATGGCACTGGGGAAAATTAGGAATGTCACCTGGCCAACTTTGCTTCCAAGGTTCAAGGTTGATCCGTGACCACAGTGGCAGCATCTTAATGGGTGGCCTACAACAATACCTCTGGAATGAGAATCTAGCGCATTTTGAAACTCCTGGGGTTACGAGTGTATAGGCAGGGCTTGTGTTGTGTGCAGGGGTGGAACTGCTGCGTCATGTCACGCTGCACCAATTCGGTTTTCTGCGCCACCTTGCTCCAAAAAGCAGTATTGGAGTAGGGTGCCGCAAAATATGAGGCAACAGTGAAACAATGTTCAGTGCCAGCCTCACTGCGCAGGGAGGGAGCAGTAGGGTCTCATTCATTCAGCTGTCATTCACGACGTAGCTCGCTTTGGCGGGCTCTGTAAAGGACCAAAGCTCTGAGTCACTCGTCACAATTTCCGGCTGTGCAAGCGGCAGCGCAGTTTTACGCGACTTGGGGTGCGGGCAGTGCGCGAACATTAGCCCTAAATGCGGCTTCACTGCACAGCACACTGTGCCGTGAAGCGTACGTCGTCACCAGCAGGCGTTGCAATCTTCCCGCTTACTGTCAGAAGCAAAGAATAAAATAGTTCTGCTGCTCAGTTGGGCTCTCGCTATTTTGTCTTATCGTCGCTAACCATTCCAAGGGTTTGATGCGGCTGTGCCTTGTCGAACAGTACGAGATAGAGGCGCGGCTCTTGCACAAGTGATAGAAGAGATTCTAGTATTATAGGGCTGCAACCGGCAAACAAACCTTCCACATATTGCACCTGGCAGCACTGAGCATGTAAAAGATGAACAAATAGCCTTTGTAGAGAGAAAAGCGGCTCCAGGCCATCAGGAGATAAAGTGAGGGTGGAATAATTGTGTTGTGCAATCATATGCACAGTCGAACAAAGAAGCAGGCACGCACGGCCCCAGAACTCGCACTACTCTTCCGAGACCGCTCGTAATATTTGTCTAGTAGTTGATAAATGCAGGGTCATGCAGAGGTTTCCCCGGAAGTGAGGGGAGAGGGAGGGGGAAATGGAATGCACGAAGCACTTTAAAAAAGTCCCTGTGCTGCACCCTGCAACCCTTCAGCTACTTTTTGTACGGTTATGTACGGTTATAGTATGTTTAGAACTGATCAGAATAACGGAATTGAATACTAAACTGCCTGTGTACGTATGTGCATGGCGTCACCACAACGCGACCAAGCTCGACATTGGCGTGAACGAGCGGCCAATTAAGCAACATAAAAACCAACGTCAGTTTGGAACATATGTACGTACTCACTCTAACAAATTTTGGAGCACTTCTTCAGTCATTCGCTCACATATTTTGCACTCCTATATGTACCAAGATGGGTCGTCGCCATGAGCGCGTGGTGACAGGCTCATTCTCTTTTTGCGTGATCTTTCGGCATGGTGTGGAAGTGTAAAAGTCTCGCCCCATTCCTTCCATCAGATTTTCCAGCCGTGAGGGGAGGGCAGAATTCATAAGCAAAATGATTTTAAAAAAAACGGCCCAAACGGAATGCAGAAAGTCAGACGGCCCCGTCCCAGAGCGATACTGCGGCGCAGAATATCGCAGTAGCAGGCGTCACTGAGACGCGAGGCATCATGGGAAGTCATGCTTGTGCGGTGCGAGGAGGTGGACGAAACGAAGAATCATCGCGTTTCGGGAGAGAATGCGGTTTTGATTTGCAATAACTCCACTAATACTCATCGCTTTAACAAAATTTTTGAAGGGGGTGATTACTAGGACATTGATTTACCCATGTATTGGCAAAACCTCTTTCAGGGCCCCTTTCGGTGTCCCTTTAAGGAGCCGAAGGACGGAATAGTACAGGAAAGGCAGAGACATTAACCAGACAGGGTTCGCACAGGTCCTTGAAAACCCTTGAATTTAGAAGTGGCAATTTCAAGGCCTAGAAAGTCCTGGAATTTTTAAACGGTCCTTGAAAACCCTTGAATTTTCCGGAGAGAATCAATGGCCCTGTCTTTTCACAAGAATTTGAAGTGTTTGTCGTGGATTTTAGGTGCTAACAAATGTAAAGAAACAATGTAACAATCAAGATTAAGTGTATTGCGTGAAATGACAAGTTTGGTGGATTTTTTTTTAATTACAAGGCAACATTGGGAGCAGGCACTTGTCAATCCAATCCATGTCACTATACAATCCAGTGAAAGCCAGCTTCTGTTCTCGATCTTGCATCTTCCATCTAGTCTGTGGACGCTCGCTCCTTGCATGTTTGCTGTGCCTCATACGCTCCATCTGCATTTGCTTTTACGTGCAAACGGTGGACGTGCACATTGTTCATCCTGCCTTGCAGCAACACTTGCAGATTTAATTTCAACTGATACTTTGCTGACAAAGCAGGAGATGCAGGCAACATTAACGAACTTTTGAAATCAAACAGCCTGAGCAAAACACCAAGAAAAAAGAAAAACCTTTAACTACCAAAAATGAAATAAAAAATAGAGCTGGGGAAGCATCCACGAACCCGTTAGCGCCTATCTAAATGTGCACTAATGTGCTTAGGTATTGTGCAATAAAAAACTTTTGCATTGCGTTGAAAAAGTTTAAAATAATCCCTGATAAAGCATTAGACGGGGACCTTGAAAATTTGTTTTCTGGTCCTTGAAAGTCCTTGAAAACCCTTGAATTTTTGCTTTTGAAGCCTGTACGAACCCTGCCAGAGAACTAACTGCCCGGTTGGCTACCCTACAGAGAATCCGAATTTCATTTTGCCCTCTATTCTTTCTGCTGTGAGCTCGAAAAATCTACGGGGAGCCTGTGCAGCTGTTGGGTCCCTCTGAGCATGAGGCACGCTTACAGCTTGCATTCGTGGCAGCTGTTTTTCAGCGACCACAGTATCTGTTGGGCAGTTATAAGGACAATTATCCACTGTGCCATGTGCTTCCTTTTCTTTCAGGGATTCTACGTACACTCTAAGGGCGACAACCTGGAAGACTTAGACATCGAGGTGTCCGAGTAGTACGCTTGGATGCCTTTCATCTTTTGCTGCGACTATACGCCACAGTGTGCATGGCATGCAAGAAATGGTTTTGTCTACGATTGTATTTGTGTTCTTTCGGTTAATAAAGTTGTAAGCCTTCGGTTTTGAGAATTTAAACAATTTTGAAAAGAAAAATCCACTTTTTTTTTTTGTGGTTAGAAACATTGCTTAGGAAAGTTGATAAGAGCTACTCTGTTTACTAGTTACATCATGGGGCTTAGTAATTTTACGTAATTTAAGTGGCCGCCTTTCAGATAGAGGTGAAAAGCAAAAGCACCCATGTGTTGAGATTTCGGCTCGCGTTAAATGTTCCCAGGTAGTAAAAATTGATCTGGAGCCCTCCACTAAAGCACGCCTGATAGCCTGATTGTTTAACTTCCAAAATTTGAGTGTTGCATAATCCCCCAAAAAATGGTCTTTCCTGCTGCAAAATTTGTGTTGCCCCACCCTCTAGAAATGTGCATCTGGAGCACTATCAAGACTGTTGGCTGGCCTGTGCTAAGGCACTGCACAAAACCCAGCACTATGCTACGGGGACAGTACGCACTACCCTGGCCAATGTGCAGTAGTAGCAAGGGCGGTAGACAAGCAGGGTAACTCAACTTCACCGTGCTCATTCCTTATGGCCAACCCAAAGATGGGGAAGAGGTGGCCATAACCCTTGCAATTACGGACTTGTTGGCTATTACCATAATCTCGGGCTCAAAGGCTGCCCTTTTCCCAACTAAGCAAGTGGTGTGATCTCCACCACCGCTTTCGCCAAAACCTTAAAGGAGCCATGAAGAGAAAACACAAGTTTGGTTCATTCAAAAGATTGCCTCGTTAGAATCATACCGACACCACTTTTAACGTAAACTTTGCTCAAATAAGCTACATAATTAGGAAAAAAGGGAATGGCCATGCGACCCACCAGCTCATTTCCCGCAACAGAACCTATGATGTCATACCAGACAGCTTTGCGATTGGCGGAGGGCTGCAAAGCAAACGCAAATTAGGCAGAGCTTATATGCTTGCCGAACGAGCTATATGCGCCTAAATTTAGGGCACATTCTTTTTAAAGCCCTAGGAATGGTGGGACAAACAGAGGAAGTTACGAAATCACGCGTAAACATAGAAGTACCGATGCGTACTGCTGTTGGTACTGCGCGCACTATGCTTGGTTTAGCTGCACAGCACTGCGGGGCTTTGGGGTTGTTTCAGACAACACTGGCCGATTGACGCAAGCGACGATGTCTTACGTGACCGTATTTGTCGAGCGAGCACCATGTTTCACGAAACAATCGTCTCCATGAACAAAACAAGCCAGGTACAAATACGTCCACAAACAAGCCAAAGGCAGAAAACGGCTTGCTGCGGTGTGGTAGCGCCATCTAGGTTCACTAACGGTAAACAAAGCCTTGTGATGTCATTGCAGACCACGGAAATGTATGATTTAGCGGGAAAATCAAAATTTTAACTTAATTTCTCAGTCAATAAAGCCTCGTTTGCATTCGGACAAGCGCTGGAGGCACTATAAAACACGAAATCTCTCTAATAACACAAACTTGTGTTTTGTCTTCATGGCGCCTTTAAAGGCCATGAAGACAAAATACAAGTTTGTTTCATTTGAAATAACTAGCCTCTGTTTGCTCACTCAGCTCTATTCCAGCCACAGAAGACATTTTCTTAGCCGGAAAAATGCAAGGAATATTGAACAACTTCCGAATTTCGCGGCATAGTGACGTAACATGGCCAGGAGTGATGTGTTATGGACCTACACAAAAAACGTTATCAGCTGCACATTAGCATTCAAGTGGTACAATCAAACGAAAACAGAGGCCCCACTACCATCTCCCAGTGATGTTTTTAGGCGATGGCTCAGCTGGGCGGCCGCCAATCGCTGTGACGTCATAAAAAAAATTGCCGGAAAGTGGCTAGGGAGTCGCTAGAGTTGAATGTTTTCTTTAGTATCTAGATTTGTTTGAAGTTGGACATAAAATTGGTATTGTTGTTATTGGAGCAAAACAGCCTTTTTAATGAACTGAACTTGTATTTTGTCTTCATGGCCTTTCTAAGAAAACAAAGCCCAATCCCAGTTTCACAATACTTCTGATGGTATGGACACCAGTGCATTCATCTCTGCGTTACCGCGACTATCTCAATAGGTACACGGGCCGATACAGGTAGTGCAACACTGCAGCTGCCACTCTACAGCACACGATCTGGCAATATCCCAATAAATCACAGGACCAAGAAGAAAAAAATTTGGCTAGCTTCGCACTGATGGTGCGCTGACTGGGGAAACAGAAGCTGGTGGCCTCACCTAGCTTATTCTTGGTTCGGCTAAGTTTATGCATGGTGCTTGAAGACTCGGCCAAGTTTTCTGCATGGTTATGCTTCGAGTCCTGCTCACGTTTTGTACGTGGTGGTGTTGTTAGCCCCCAAAGAGCAGTTAGCCTTTGGTCATTGAAATATGTGCAGTTTACACGTGCCCGCCGGCTTTGTGGTGAAGCTCCAAGAGTAACGAAGGGCACAGCGGGACAAGCACTTGCTCAAAATTTTTTAGCTCGTTCGGTTTCCACCATTCGGCTTGTTTGATCTGGCATGTGAAATGCCAATTAAGAAGTAAATTACCACTATTGCTTCTTGGCCTTCTGCAGGGGCGAGACAGCTGCGCATATTGCACAGTTTTGATCGAAATCAGTTTTCCTGCTCTCATTTCGGCGCACGTTAAAGATCCCCAGGTGGTCAAAATTAATCCGGAGCCCTCCACTACGGCGCGCCTCATCGCCTGCGTTGCGTCGGCGCGTTAAACCCCACAATCATCATCATCAGTTTTCCTGCTCTCGGCAGCTCCAAAAGCATGAATATTGTGCAAAACTGCTCCAAAACAGCCTGAAAGACAAGGATTTCGACCCTTTCAACAGTTTTGGTGGGGAAAAGGCTGACTTGACAACATAGTTTTCCAAGCAACCAAGTGGGGCTGTTTTCTGCAAGGACGGGGTTGTCGTCTTGGTATCACTAGGTCAGCTGAACCCTCGTCGTCTTCCGGTCACCGCTCTTATCATCGCTCACTAGCAAACGCATAAATGACAGGGAAGGAAAGACTGAAATGAAGCACACGATAGCTTCTAAAGCGTGATTGGCTCTCCAACTGCATTCGCTGAAACGGCCTTCCCAATTGGGCGTCACTGTGGTAACAAAAATCATGGCTTCTGGTTAATGTGTGTAGTTGAAGAGCTCAGTGCACATCGTTGATCTTTCTCTGGTTTAGTATATGCGGTCAGTTGGATTCCCATTTAGTCATTTTATCTTTTGTAGTACTGAACAGTGACACAAATGCAGGGATAATGTTGAGAACATGTTCCATATCACAGGAAGTTGCACGACACAAAAGAGTGAGTCCACTGAAAACAACGTGGTGGCGACGACTTCGCCATGGCTTGTACTTGAGTGTGAAATTCGGTGCATGTTTCTACTGTTGGGTTTTGTGAAGTGAACCTTTGGGCTCATTGCGATGTTATAAAATGTGCAGTTATTGCTGCGTTCGACACTGAGCTCGCGAACCTCGGGAATTGAACAATCAGCATGTGCCACAAGTTGTGGCACATGCTGCGTCACTGCGACGTGTTCGGGCATGCAAGCCTGATAGAAGGACGGGTTACGCGAGTAATAGTAGTTGATGTATGGGATGTGAACTTTAGTGCCAAAAGCGAGGGGGGCAAACAGAAACAGTATTCAAATCACAGTCATGGTGGACGTGCGCCTCAGGGATTGAAATGGTGCGACAACCACCACCTCGCTTTGTGAAACTTCTGCCATGGCCCTACACAAGTTCGTACAATGCAGTTAGGGGTTACAAATATAATAATTTGAGTATTGAAATGGTAAAGAAAAGCCTTATAATGGCAGTGTTTTCCAATTCGAAATTTTTTACTGCATTTTACGTTGTCTATGCACACAGTCTCAATACAATTTTTATTTTTTATTTATTTATTTATTTATTTAGATAAGTGCCCACAAACAGCATGACGCCTTCAGCGTGGTGCACAGAAGAAACAAGGGAAAGGATAGAAAAGGGAGATGTGTACAATGGGGAAAAAAGAGTATAGTAAAAATAACATCAATGGATCAAACATTATGAGGCTGACTCACACGATTCTACAACGCAAAAGAAGACACTCAGAACACACTCAGAAGATGTGTACCATAGCGAAAAAAGAGCATGAGAAATGAAAATAACCTCAATGGAACAAGCATTACATGGCTGACTCGCCTGATTTTACAACACATAAGTACACACTCAGGCTTTAGATGAATTTTTAACAGCTTGCACAAAAGTGCTGTAACGATCAAAGATACTCAGATCAGGCACTTCAAGTGAGTTGTAAAGAAGTTGCATTCTCTGGACAGGACTTTTATGATTGACGTCAGGATAAAATAGCGGCGAGGAACGGCATCGTGTGGGGACATGAAAATTGATGGAAGTTAGCAAATCGGCAGAGTCAACAGCTCCATGAATGAGCTTGTGAAGAAAGCACATATCGAGGAGTGTTCTTCTGTCACTCAGTCTGCTTAATCCAGTGTGGTCGAGTATTCTGTCATACGTGTAATATATTTTCCTGAAAAGGTAACGATCATAATAGATTCTAACAAATCTCATCTGGACTCGTTCCAGAGACAGTGACAAGTATTGAGGAACAGAGTTCCATACAACCGAGCAGTACTCTAGCCGGGAACGTACAATAGCCCGAAACAGGGACAAATAGCAGGTAGGATCAGTGAACTCTTTCGTGACACGTGTTACGAGTCCAAGGGATTTCATTGCATCGCTGGCTGTTTTTTCAATGTGGTGTTTAAAACTTAGTGATGAGTCAATGTGCACACCCAAGTCCCGCACTGTTGACGCTCGAGTAATGGAACCCCCATGCAACTTATACAAAAATTGAATCGGCACCTGTCGACGATGGTATGATATCACATTGGTCTTTGATGGGTTGATGCGAAGCATGTTTGCTGAACACCATGCTGACACGGTGTTGATGTCATCTTGTAGAAGAGAGCACTCGCTAGCCCTGTCTATAGGCCGAAAGATCTTAATGTCATCAGCAAAGAGGAGCATTTCAGAGTGTTGCATGCGCTCAGCCAAGTCATTGATAAAAATCAAGAACAACAAGGGGCCCAGGTTGCTTCCCTGAGGCACTCCAGAAGTTGAGCGAAATTCACCAGAGAAACAGCCCGAAACTCGCACAACGTTTGTACGGTTAGACAAGTAACTTTCAAAAAGCATCAAGTATATCTTACATATTCCATAGTTGTCCAGTTTCTGTAACAGCAAGGAGTGTGACACAGTGTCGAATGCCTTTGACAAATCAAAGTAGATTACATCAATTTGGTGTCTTGAATGCACTGCAGGGACCACTTTGCTAAGAAAAGCACACAGATTTGTCACAGGTGAACGATGAGGAATAAAGCCATGTTGTTGTGTACACAGCTTCTGGGAGAAGTAAGAGTAGAGACGGCTGTACAAAATAAGCTCCAGAACTTTGGACAGAGAGCAAATCAGTGACACAGGTCGATAATTGACCACAAGGGAAGGGTCGCCAGACTTAAATATGGGTGCAACAATTGAGTGTTTCCAAGTGGTTGGAAAGACTCCAGATTTTATACAGAGGTTGAAGATGTGTCTCAATAAGGGTGTAAGTATCGGTCCGCAGCCCTTAACAATGAAGCTAGGGATGCCGTCGTGGCCACATGATTTTTTGGCCTTCATTTTTCTAAGGGCTTCACGAATTTCCGTCTCTGTCACTGGCGTTGCCGCCAGGCAGTCTGCCTGTAAGGTCTTATCTGCATAGTCAGTGTTGCCAGTATTACCAGCTGAAAAACTGGAGCTGAAGTGGCTAGCCAACAGGTTGGCAATTTCTGTTGCGTTGGTACATGCCTTGCCTGCAGCTGTGTGGATCGTTGAAATTTTAGATGATCGTGAGCCATAACTGTGCATGAACCTCCAGAACTGTTTGGGGTCCTGCCTCAAAGATGTTTCAACTCTGTCAATGTAGGCTTGCCTGTCCCGTTTCAACAGCTGCTTGGCCTGTCTTCTACAATCGCTGAACATTTTATACGCTGTTGGGCAGCCTGATACTTTATGAAGGTGGTGCAGGTGTGCCTTTCGCTCAAGACACTGTCGCAGCTCTTGAGAGAACCAAGCCGGATACATGGATGGACGGGAAGTGCGTTGCGGGATGAACCTGGCCATTGCGTCTTGTAGTGCAGCAGTCAATTTGGCCGTGGCCGATTCTGCACAGTGGTCGCTGAGCACGTCTGACCAGTCGTAGTCCCTTAGGAACACATACAGGCCGAGGTAGTCCCCACGGTCAAATTGAAACTTAGTTTGTGCACGAGGAACGTGCCTCACCACTTTCAATGAAAACACTATCTCTAAAGGAGGATGATAACTATCTACCCGTGTTAGTGGAGCACATGCCCTCTGGACACAATCATCAGGAGAGGATGTTAGTATGACGTCAAGAAATTTTCCCTGGTGGTTTGGGCAAGTGTTTTTTTGATATAGGCCATGAAACATGATGAAGTCTAACATAAAAGATGCTTTCGGGCGTGACGCAGCAGCAACCTCGTGAACACCTGTAGCTGCCCAATCCATCCCAGGCAGGTTAAAATCACCACAAATGCGGACATTATATTTTGAAAAGTCTACAATTTGCTCAAGGCTCTGAAAATGGTTGATGAATTTGGTAGCATCATAAAGAGGTGGAAAATAATAATTTCCCAGTAAATAGCTGGCGCCATTTCTGGCGGATACCTCAATCCAAACACTTTCCTCGTAAAGCTCTAGATCACCTCTACGGCGCACGTTAAGCGAGCTGTCCACCGCAATTAGCACACCCCCTCCTCTTTTTTGCTTAGTCGCGGCATAATTGCGGTCACGGCGGAAGACTGTGTAACCAGGTGTGAAAAATTGAGCACTTGCGCAGGAATCGTCCAGCCACGTTTCCGTGAGGCATATAATGGGATAGTTGGTGGTGGCTACATTAGAGTAAAATGCGTCGGCCTTCGTTCGTAGGCCGCGGACATTCTGGTAATAGATGGTGCAAGTAGGGTCCGACATGCTTATTTAGAAGTGTCTTTCTGCAGTACATCCTGCCGGCCATGCAGCGTTCCGAAGAAAGGGCGAAAGAGACAGCCTTCGGGCCATGCCTCGGGCGTGTTGATGCCGTCGAAATGTTGCTCCTCGATCGCGACATGAAACGAAGAGTAGCTGGGATGCCGAGATGGTAGCTGGGTGCACGTCACTTCAACGCCGTTTAAGAGGTCTTTCAACGACGAAGTCAATTTAAAAAGTTTGCAAGAAGGCAGTGCAATATGTACCTTGTAATACTCTGTTAAAGCATTTTCTGTCAAGGTTATTTCAGTGTCATGTGCATGCAGTGTCATCTGCATTTGTGTCACTACACGCGATACTACTGCTACAAAATCAACCAGTCCTCCTCGCCTCTGTGCCCACAGTGTGGTGTGCGTGAAGACCTCCAACACCTAATATGTGACTGTGTGCGCTTTACTACACAAAGTGTGTCTCTCGCAGTGTCCCTGGGCTGGCCGCTGTCCGCAAAACTAGAACTGAGGGACGTATTAGGTCCTTTGAACTGTTCCAAACGTGCCTCTCGTGCAACGAAAGCCTTATTGGCATACCTAAAAGACGCAAGTCTTGATCAGACTTTGTAATTAGTTAAAATCATATGTATTCCTCTTCATCATTATAATCATCATCGTCATCGAATTCATCTGGCGTAGCAAGCCAGGCATCTTAGCTGGGCTGACATCGCCAGTTTTCATTAAAGATTGTTCTCTCTCTCTCTATCCCAAACTGATTCAAGAGGATACTCCTCCGCCCAAAAATTGCCACACAGTTGGTTTTGAAGCTTCTAAAATGATGCATTAAATATCAGTAACTGCTTCAGATAAAGTTCTCTTACTCCAAAATCGAAATTTTGCTGCTCCAAAAACTGCTCCCAAATCTGTTCGTGCTGTCTCGCCGCTGCTTTTGGCTTCTTTCATTTTGGAATTAATTCTCTTTGCACCATCACTACTGCACCACTTGTCGCAACAAGCGTTAGAGCAAGCCGTCCTCTGGCACGTTTCCAAGGCCATGCTTGTACCAGCTGTATTATCACACCTCCTGCAGGTGGCGACACGAATCCCGCCCAAGTGTGGCAAGGCACAGCTACGGTAAAGCAGTGCCCGTGAGCGCGATGTCGTCACTCGGCGAGGTTTCCTTGCACACGTTCGGCGGCTCAACCACTAGCTTAAACAGCATCGCTGTTAAAAGGCACTCGAATTGCAAGCAGTGAACAATGGGAGGCCGTGTCGCTGAGCTCGCTTCCAGGGCTTCGAGCTGGTGCCACCCAATCAGCAGAGGACGCAGCCAGGGACCGTGGGTTCTTGGCCACCGTCTGGTGGGACGGAGACACCAGGCAATCCCGCACGGTGCAGTCATCTTTCACAGGGATGGCAATACAGTCGGTATGCTCTCTAAAAGTGATTAATAATTTCCAGGAAATTTATTTGATTCCAATTCAAGCTTTATTGAGTGTTTATTTTTTGTGCCATCGATCATCTTTGGTACCATCCACTGTGGACGGTCAACAAAGACACTGGATTTTTCAACTCATGTAGGCAATTCCTTCAAACGGCATTCAAGGAGGAGGGGGCAAATGTTTTATTGAATCAAATCGAAATACCGTACTTGCACAGTTCTAACGCGCCCCCATTGTAACGTGTGGGTAAGTTCGCGCAGGAAAATTTAAAAAATAATAATTTGACGTTGACTGCACCGCACAGAAGAAAAAGACATGACACCACGTACCTGGAAGAAGGAGGTTTTATTTGGTGTATGCAGCTGTGGAAGCCAAAAATGATCGTGCTTCATAAGATTGCTTATCCAGCTACTGCTGGAAATAAAGTTATAGCGGGGAACGTTGAACCTGTTTGTGATTTCGAGTGCCTTGATCTTCATAATTCTAGGTGTGAGGGGCTAATTACGGTAGCACAAAAAATGTGCGACAGCTGACCAAGGTATGCGGCATGCCATTGAGAAATTAGTGCACCGGAATTCACTCGAGTGGTGTTGACGGATTGATTTTATTGGATTGAGTTGGATTTTGGGAGGACTTCGTGTCTGTTCCATATAGCACTGCTGCTGGCCGCTTTAAAGACTATTTCGGTTTTGAGCCCGATTGTAACGCGCACACAAATATTAAGGCTACCTTTTATCAAAAAAGGTTGTGAGTTAGAATCATGAAAATACGGTAAGTAAAAATATAGATAGGTGGGTGGTCCCCTCAGGAAACCGCCCGCTTCCAAAGCCTGGGTATTCGGGTTGATCAAGTGTCACTGGACCTCTGGGTGCAAACTACGGTAGTCATGCGCATTCTCACTGCTCGGGAATGGGGAGGGGATGGGACCAAGATGTGATGTGCGGGACCATACAAGATGGGTTGTTGGGGCAGGGAGATAACTTCGATTAAGTAACATTCAATAAGATAGCAATGGATGAGCCGTCTGTGTACACTGCATGTGGCGTAAGTCTCAAACTTGCCATTGGTGAGACAGCTGCGCATATTGCGCAGTTTTGATACAAATTTGTTTTCCTGCGCCAGGCTGCTCCAAAAGCTTGAAAATTGCGCCAGACTGCTCCAAAACAGTCTCAGCGCCAAGGATTTTAACGCTCCCGTCAGTTTCGGTGGGGGAAAATGCTTACGGACGGCATAATTTTCCCGCACCCCAAGGTGATGCTGTTTGTAAAGGTTTAATTGACTGATCATCCAATAAAAAACCCACATAAAATTGTCCCCGAGGAAATTTTTTTCGAAAGTCACAATGTCGGGTTGGACATGTTATATTCTGCGAGTTAAAAAAAAGTTTTCCCACCGAAAACCATTGCAAAGTCCAGTAGAAAAACACTTTGTGTGCTGAGGTGACAAACTATTTGGGCGAGCTGATGAAAAAAAACGCCCTGTATCTCCAGAACGACATTACTGGGCGCCGCCATTTTGGTGGGGTGAAGATTGGAAAACATGGCTGCCGGGCGAAGCAGTTGCTCGTGGTTCTGGCAGAGGCTCATTGTTCACGCCGATTTCTACCGTGGTTTTGGTTATGGGGGTGGCTGCGTTTACATATTGATCTGTTGCGGGAAGTTGTTCGACTCGAAAGACGGGAATGCATGTCGGCCTTGAGTGTGAGGCGTGGTGCGTGCCTGAAGTGAAATTTTGGACTCATTGCGGTGTTTTAAAACGCTTCGTTATTGATGCCTGTGACAGCGAGCTTTCGAGCGGCGGGAATGGGACGATCGACACTCCAGAAGTGGCGACGCAGGCACATTGCAGCAAAATGTTCAAGCAGGGTTCGCCGATAGCGGGAGGGGCTATTATTGCACGCTAGTAATAATGGTTCATCTATCTGAAGTGAAATTTATAGCCAAAAGAGTGGTGACGAAACATACCAACGTTACTAAAGTTACGATTGTAGCGAACGTGCACCTTGAGGATATATATGGGAGGGCTGGTGGTATGCGACGACTGTCACCTCGCTTTGCGCAACTTTTGTCGTGGCTCTTACACTTGCGCGCAAAGCCGAGTGTGGGGATTAAAAATAATAATAATTTCGGCATTCACATGGTAATAAAAATGCCTTGCGAGTGCTTAGTTTTTCAGTTCGATATTTTCAACGGAACTCCACGCTATCTATGCATAGAGCCTAAGAATTTAAAAATGGTTTGTAAAAAGGTAGTGCAGTTCGTACCTTGTGATACTATGGTAGAAAAAACTATTTAAAGGCTGTTTCAGCGTTATGTACGTACAGAACCGATTAAAAAGTGCACTTTTGCCCCCCGAGTTGCCAAAAATTTGATTTTTTAGGCTCCTTAGGTGACATAATAAATGTCGTTCTCCTGCTCCAAATCAAGGTTCTTCTGCTCCAAAAACTGCTCCCAAATCTCATTAAGCTGTCTCACCCCTGACTTGCACACCTAGACTGTGGTTTTCGGTTATTCATGCAACAAAATGTTTAAAATTTGGGATAAATTAGCACAAGCTGTTATGTAAACATGAGGATAAATAATGATAATTCAAAATAAGAATTTAACAAGGAAGCAGTATATTTCTAAAAATAAAACTATTGCTGAACCTAGGTAACAAAATAACAAAATCAAGTACACCTAACCACTAAGAAAACTTATCACAGTTTCATACCTGCCAGGTTCGCCGTGATGGCATTAGGGAGATCTGTCAGGGGAAGGGGGGGATTAGAAGTAACACACTGGAATATTTTACATGCATGTGTAACTTAGTTACAACAGAGCAGATACCAATTAAACTGTGCCGTCCAAACTACTAACAACCTACACCGCTGGTCACTTGCTAAATCTTCAACTTGGCTGACGCCGCTCTTTTCGGGAAGCCCTATGAATTACTGTCGCGGATAACAATGCCCGCCTCTGCGATACTTTGCCAAAAGAACGTGACTGAGGGTTATCAGACATGAATGGTCTGAACAGGGTTCGATTTTTTCCGCTCTGCTGAACTTCCTCTCGCATTCAGCGCTGCTGGGGTATTGACCGGTTCAACTTTTGCGCACGGCCGAGTATGCTTTTTAATCTCTTCGCTGATAACGATGTCACGTAGTGTAGGATTGCATTGCATTGTCAGGTAGCTCCAGCGCAATGAGGGCATACTTGGAGAAAGATTTAGCAAAACACGGGTAGTTTTCGGAAGGTTATTGTTTTGCCATCAAAATTTGGGAGTCTCCCGGATAATTCGGGAAACCTGGCAGGTATGCAGTTTTTGTGCTGGAAAGTCTCAGATAGTTTTGTTATAATAACTCAAAGTAGGCCAAGTTCAGCACTGAAAGCCACCGCCATTTGGCATCATACACGTTCCAAGCCACTGTAAATGTGCAAATATAAGATATATTTAAAGTGGATCAAATTTGACCACAAATGGCATGTTGTATTTTGCATGCAGCTTTATTATTTGGATTAAAAGCTACCGTGAAAGCAATGAATGCATTTTTCTCACTTTTTGTTTGCTAAATAGAAAACTTAAAGCTGTGTTCTAAAATAGTTGGGCACGCTTCTTGAATACTTCCTTTGTTGTTGTTGTTGCTACTGATATATCACTCCAGCCATTAACTTCGTGATGCAGATTTTATTTTACAGAAGCCAAAACTGAGTGGACAGCAAAGAAAGACTATGTACATAAATGCCAACACATAATGAGCATGACAACATTGTTTGTACTCTCTCTCAACAAACGTCAACATTCAAAAAAATTTGATAGCATCTTCGATATTCTAACAGGCTGCTGATGGGGTCTTATATATTTTAATAGGCCGTGTGTACATGCAGATTCACAGTGTTGACACATTTTCATGTACACTAGGGCTGCCAACGAGTACGTCTAGGTTAATGTATTCACAGAAGCACAACAGTAGTAAATAGGTAAGGTTTGTATGCATTGCACTTTTATAGGTTAAAACATTTTAAAACATTGCACAGTGCAAAGCCATTAAAAGTACTACTGCTTGATACTGCAATGCCATGGCACAAAATTAAAACGTCGTGTCTTAGTCTGTTCTGTACCAATGCCATGAGTGGCTGCCTTTCAGCAACTTGATGAGGCTAGGTAAAAAACAGCACACTATTTGTGAACACTGGTGTTTTGAATAGTTTTTCGTGTCAGCACAAGAGTAGTACAAAGGGTTGATATTTCAAAAGTGTTTCCTTTTCTGCAGCCTTATTTTGAATGCAGCGATGGCTGACTATGGCAGCAGCTCACTTGATGTAAAGCCTAGACATATCAGTTGAAAAACTTGAATTCAAAATGAGATTCTTTAGCAGCCACAAAGTTTTTCAGCAAAAACTGCACAAGTACCGGGACCCATATTGAAAGAGAATTCCTCCCCTCTTTTAGGTTAGTATGCACCGAGTGGGGCTGGCGATTTTGCTGCACCCAAAAAATTTCTTAAAAATTTATTGAGCCAGATGGAATGGGCTGAATTGAAGAAAGGGGCTCGGTAAGATACAAGGGCCGGATGTGGCACTTTGCCTTGCGACCAAAGCCACAGTTCAACCATGGTGCCTGGCTAGCAGTGCAAAACTCAAGACTTCTGGCTGCTAAAAACTGATTGGGGAGTTTTTGTCCTGGAATTATTGGATGTGCCATTGGTAAACTAGTACACAATACGCATGGTAAGTGGCTTAGCCCCTCTGGCTTTAAACCTTTCAGATTTGATATTTTACATCAATTGCGCATGCATCTTCATCAAAATGCAATTCTGCGGCCACATGGGCTTGAAAAGCAACTGTTGACGTGGCCACAGCATCGCATGAGATTTCTCCCACTGTCTAAGCAGCGCATAGGCCTGTCTCTAAGACACCAAAGGGGCACCAGTTTCCCTCCCCAGCATTGGCCACATAAATTTTCTCTATTTACGGCTGGCAGGGACGGTTCCAAGGGCGGGCAACGTGTTGCTGGTGCAAGATGTTTCGAGCCGCTCCAAAACAGCCCTGCGTACTGTCTTGTACCAGCCAATTTGCCAAAAGCACCATGTCTACTTGAAAACTTGTTTCAGTTGCACCTCCCTTCTGCTGTAGGTGAATATTCCTGCGCACTGCCATTTATAGCCGGTACAACAGAGGAGCCCTGTATTTACAGTAGTGGCAAACCAAAACCCTTGTAGGGTTGGTTCAAACTGTTATTCATACTTATCTGTTTAAAGTCCAGCAAAATGCGATGTGTCAAAATGTGCGACAAGTGAAAAAATCCATCCAAGTCGCTATATCATAACTGTCAACATATCCAACGGGTAGGAACATTCATCCGAGTCAAGGCATCTAACGCATCAAAACATCCAAAGAGTTGGAACATCCACGAATGCATTTTTAGGACTGTTGCATGTCTTGACGCATTGGATGGTGAGACTCGGAATCAGCTGTAGGCTGATTCTGTAGCATGTTACAAAATTACCCGCACATTCCCACTGTGCCACGTTGATCTTTCAGTGTAGGTAGTTACTGAAATTCTGACTACTATGAACCAACCATACTAATGCACACTAAAGTGGTATGAACAAGGCAGGCCATAATGCACCATTCCTTTGCGAGATTTCAGTGTAAACAGCATAGAGGGATGGGGGCTCTGGCCAGTTCCAACAATATGACAAGGGCCCTCTGTAGGCTGCAATTTTGGTGTGAGCCACAAGCAGCATGAGGTATTGTGACGTGCTTGCAGCACCCACTGTGGCTTGTGCATGATTGGATTCTGCTTGTCTCTGTCACTCATGCGCGAGCCCAGTGCAGTTATTTTTCAAGCGTTGCTTACCTCCACTGGGCTCGACTTTCACGTCACATTCGGATGTACAGTATAGAGCCCACTCGCACAACACCAAGCTGTTCGGAATGTGTGTCCTTCAGAGCAACAGTACTCTTTGAGGTACTGAAATGCATCCTGGCTTTAATTAGTGCCGTCATTTGTTGCGGTGCAAGAAAGGGGACCGAAATCAGTGTTAGAGAAATCGAGACTGCCAGAGCTCTTGACGAATAACAACTGCTGTACACTTTGCACTTGAAAGCAGTGAAATGCCATACGTTGCAATTTGGGTTCGTATGCTTTGAAAGTGTTCCTCATTGTGCAGGCCATTGCACATGAGAAGCTAGCGGAAGCACCTGTCGAGTGCAGTGCTTGCTTGCCCAGAGCTAAGTCAGAGCACATCTTAAACAGTGCTGTTTAGATTCAACACGACCTAGCGCGAGTTCGCTGCTTCGCGTTGACAGTAATGTGCATGAGGTCATATCCCTGAAATGAGCGATACTTACATAATAAATAACATCAGCTTTTCATTTTACAACCAGCTATTCACAGCTTTTTACATAGAAAGGAGGCGCTGCCTCCCATCAAGCCTGTGCTGGCTGCAGGAGGCTGGGCGCCACCGTGGATCCCCTCAGCAGGAAGGGGCCGCTCTCAAAGGTGGTGTCGTCGGGGGACAGTCGTGCGACTAGGGGGCCGTAAGTATCTTCACACGACCATGTGGGGCGCGGCAAATGAGAGCGAGGAATCGCTTTCAGATGAGCTGGGTGGGGTGTCCAGTACGGGAATAGACAGGTCCAGGTACTCCTGCAGTACGAAGAATGCACCTTTTCAGCAGCTGAGATCACACAACAATTCATTTCAGTGCAGGTTCAGCAGGTGGGTCATTTTATGAACCCATTGTAAGTCAGCAGGTGATTGGCTCCTAGTAGGGCTGTGTACAGGTGTACAATAGCTGCATGTAGACTTGGGGTCAATGTGATGAACTTCCCCTTTCTTAATTGTCTGACAACAGCAAGGCAGAGTAGAAACCAGTATCTTATTTGTGCAGTCCTCTTGCCATGGCTTGATGCCACCCAAAACAGATGCAAATATTCAGGGGCACTACTAGTTATGCAGGACTAATCTGAATACATGCTTTGCTCTATGCTGTTTAGCATTAGAAAACATATGTTGGTTTCAAGCGAAGCTTGCATTGGCTGACTTGCACCAGTGGTGGTGGCGTATGTTGAAACACCTTGTGGCAAAGCCAACTATATCCACATGCTCTAATGACTATTATGATGATGATGCCCTTGAAGTGTTTCGCACGTATCCTGTTGGGGGGGATCAGCCAGGGATAAAGTGTTGACTGTGCCACGCGCTCTTAGGGTGCAGCTTTCGCTCACCATTCGCAGCTGGCACGAGTGCACATGCACTCAAGTGTCACACTTTACCACACCACAGTGGGAGCCAATCAGTGTCCTCATTTAGGTCATTGCCTTTTGATTTTGGCAGAAGTGTTCTCATTTTCATTTTGCTGTAGTGTTTTGATTTTGGTCATTTTCATTTTCGCTGAAGTCAAGCTTCATGTGCACCCCTGTTTTCGGAGAGAGGGGTTCATTCATTTTTTAATTTGATTTATTGTGATAATTATGCAAAAACAAAAGAACCAATGGCTAGTAAATATTTATAGGAGACAGTTCTTTCCCAGGCAAAAGGAGTTCTTGTGAAGTGCACTAAAACTGCTTGATGGCTTCAGAAGCCTTTTTTTTGGCATATGGGTAGGCCCTTTCCTTGCAGAGCTGATTACCTGGTCTGTGGCAAATGTCAGGATGCGGTCGAGGTCATCCACAAGCTCCGAGAACGTTGGCCGCTGGTACGGTGACTGGTTCCAGCACTCCCTCATTATCACATACCTGCACACAATAGTGCCATTCAAGAACACGAGCGCGTCAAAGCCAAATTGCGACGTGATGGCAGTAACCTTACCATTCGCATGCTAGGACATCATGGAAGAAGGAAAACATATTGCTCATTTGGCTGCTTCTATTCTATAACTGCACCTTGAACAGTCCCTTTAACCCTCCTGCTGATGTGCCAAGGCATTCTTTGGAAACACATTAGCCTGCTTGTAAAGTTGAGGTCAAAACTTGTGCCTTCACTCACCCAGAAAGTCAGAGCCTCTGACCTAGTCTCAGCCTCAGCTCACATGGGTAGATTGAGGTCCAAGTATAACCCGGTCAAACACAGCTGGTATCTAGACTGGCTGCATATGTTGCTTTCCAAAGCAGAGGCATTTCCTCTTACGACGACAGCCGTGAATGCGAAGGGATTGTTTTCCCGAGTGCGCCCGTATGCGCGTGGAGCGTGCTAGCGTAACGGTGCGCCTGCATGACCGCTTTCCTGCAAGAGCTTGGCGCTTAGCGTGCCTGTTATACTAGACTCTATTCTAGGTAACTATACCTCCTGCTAAAAAATGTGCCCACTTGCCGGCATGGAACCATTCACAGGGTTCACAACTACCACCATGTTTAAAAGAATTTTCGATGGCAATTGCTCAACGGTATCTAAAATACATCATGATAAAAGGCAGGGCATTCCACAACAGCTTACAGAGGTCTATACATCAATGCAAAAGGCCACCATACAAGGCGAGGTGACAAAAAACAGGCCTCTCCAAAGTATTATCAAGAAGGTTTTAACAGTGTAACTGTGATTCAACAGCTTCCGCTGTGCTTGAATTGCTTTAGCAGGCTGCTGCTTTTCTTTACAGGTATTTTTTGTACCTGAAGTGCATGCGCCAGACATCCATGAATCAGCAGAATAGCCCAACTGCACATGCAATGCACGTTCTGGGCACCTGACATACCGTTAGCAAAAGCTGCCAGAAAAACCCAGCTATACAGGTTGTGTAAGGATACTCACACTTCGAGCGAGCAGCCCTGTGGTTTCTCCATCCTGTGTCCGTCTCTGAGCAACTGGAAGAGCTTTTCAATGGGCACGGATGGATACGGCGTGCCACCCAATGTCATGATTTCCCACAGCAGGATGCCATAAGACCAGCTGCAAACACATGAAAACAAAAATTGAAGCAATGTCTGTAAGCTCCACATTGTATGCAATGCTTCAGCGAGGTAGTCAACTTTTTGGCATTCATGTCTGCACATTGTCAACCCAAAAGCCACGTGGCAGCGTTTGACTAAATGCCCCCACGTCACCAAAGAGCATGTACTTACACATCACTTTGTGTCGTGTAGACCCGGTCAAACAAGGCTTCCGGAGCCATCCATTTGACAGGTAGCCTTCCCTGAAGAGAAAATATGAGAGCGGTGAATAAATGACAGCACAGTGGGCCTACCAAGCCAGGCAGAGGCACTTACATCAGACTTTTTCTTGTAATAGTCAATGTTATGGAGGTCGCGTGCGAGGCCGAAATCAGCTATTTTCATCACGTTGTTCTCCACGACGAGCACATTTCTTGCGGCCAGGTCACGGTGAATGCACTGCACAGGGAGAGTGAAAAAGCGCCATGGAAAATCACGCCCTTCATGAATCGCTTTCACTGGCACAAAGAACTGGCACTGAACAATGATAGTTAATGCTCCTGCACTTTTAATTTCACACATGATGTTCCACCATTCACGTAAATTAAAAAAAAAGGCACCCATGTGTCTAATAGCTGCGGCGCACCGCATTTTCCTGTTATGCTGCGAATGCTTTTAAAGGGGCCATAAAGACAAAATGCAAGTTTGGTTATTGGAAAGATTGCCTTGTTAAAATAACACTGACACCACTTTTAATGCAAACTTCACTAAAAAAAAGCTGTATATGAGGAAAACAGAGAATTGCCATGTGACTCACTAGTGAATTTTCCGCACTGAATTCACGACGTATTACGGGCAGTTTGTTGTGATCGGCTGAGGCCAACAAAATCCAGTGCAAATTAAAAAGGGATTATAAGTTTGCAGAACAAGTTATTGACGGCTAAATTTAGTGCACATTCCTTTAACAGCAACGCTGCCCTTGGTCAAGGCTTTCCTGGGACGAAATGTGGCAACGGCAGCAATCTGGAGAGGGCATAGCCTATTAAATAGGAGATCAGGCGCCAAGCATACATGCAGCAAGGTCAATCTCTTTCATCACCCCTTTTCTCCTCTAATCTTTCATCCTCCCCCTCCCCCCCGCACTGGGTTGTATGCAGGTGAGCCCCCAGCTGGGCTCAATAATATCCCCAGTGCATTTCCTTTCCTTTTCTCATGAACCACTTAGTAGTAGTAGTAGTAGTAGTAGTAGTAGTAGTAGTCAAAGAATGCTTGAACGAGACGCTTCTATAGGCAAAGCTTTTCTAAACTACTAAGTCTGGTGGCAATTTGTATACTTGTCAACATTGCTGAGCAAGAAAAAAAACACTAAGTATATTTGAGGCAGAACATCAATATGTAGGTAACGTAAATAATTGTTCTCTTAATTAAAAATGCATCATCATCATCACCCTGCTCAGGTCCACTGAGGGACGAAGGCCTCTCCCAGTAACCTCCAACCGCTCCTGTCCTGCGCTGCTAGAGTCCACAGTTTACCCCCGAAGTTCCGTATTTCATCCCTCCATCAGATGAATGGCCTTCCCCTTCTTCTAGACCCATCTCCTGGTATCCACTGTGTTACCCTGATTGTCCACCACTTGTCGGTTTGTCTCACTACATGGCTGCTTTATTTTTGATATAGAAAATAAAAAATATGTCGTAAAAAAACAAAAAGCCCTCGCAGTGCCCCCTCGCGGCAGTGTTCCAAGTTCAAAAGTAACAAAAGGTGCCATTAGATGGCACGAGCAATCAAACATGGCAAAAATGAATTGGCTCAACCGGGAATTGATCTGCTGGCATTGAGAATTTCTATGAAACTTAGCCTTTTTATTGGGGAACGCCGAACAGCTTCGCTGCTAACGTCAGCGTTCACGACGTTTTAAGTCGGTGGCACTGTGCTAATTTTTATAGCAGTAAGAATGTTGGGCTAAACAATGGAATTTATGAATACGTAAACATAGAAGCAGTAGTGCGCATGGCAAGCACTATGCCGGCCGACACTGCACAGCCGCCTGTCAAGTCACACAGAATACAGAATATTTCATGACACGATTACTATCAATCATCAACCAGGTATTACTATCAACCAGGTACAAGTCCAGTCAGAAAAAAAAATTGTGCGCGAACAGTGGTCTTTCAATGGTGTTGTTACGCCATCTATGAAGGTAGACGGTAACTAGGCTAACAAAAAATGTTTTTGCCATGGGTGAGAGCCTTAGTCAACATTTGTTTATAAACCTGCCGACGTCACGAAAGAGACGATGTGGCGGGAGAATTGAAATTTTGGCTTAAATTATTTAATGTCTCTGTGAATAAAGCATAAAGCACATTTTTCTGCTAAACATGTGCTGAGGGCCCTATAAAATACCAAATCTTTTGAATAAAACAAGCTTGTATTTTGTCTTCATAGCCCCGATAAACTCAATAATCTCTCAGCAAATTCTCGCCTACAGTCCTGTCTGTCGTCTGATGAAGCATGGCACAACACAAGGTTAGAAAAAAAGGCGGGCCTCTCTCAGACTCCATAATGGTGCATCCACCTGGGGCCAGCTGGAAATGTTCAGGGGCTTCAGAGGGCCAGCAGCCCCTTGTCATCGTGAGCACAACAGCGCTCACGCACCAACCACGTCCTTCAGCAAGCGTAGTAGTAGTAGTAGTAGTAGTAGTAGTAGTAGTAGTAGTAGTAGTAGTAGTAAAAAAAAACACTTTTTTTTGTCCAAAAGTTGGGGTGATTGCACCACAGAGTTATTCACTCAGTCATCTGGACAGCGAGTGTGGCATGGTGTTCGTGGTGCACGAGCACATTCAAGGCGCATATTCAGGTGAGTGTGTTTAAATTTTGCACCAAATCTAGTGTTGCGCCATGAGTGAATGCATGGCATAAAAGTTTGCTGAGGCCAGATTGAGAGAATCGGCATTTGCACATAAAAGGCTACAGAGTTTGCTTGCATAGCATGTGTGGGATGTCCTTCGTTTTCTCGTGTGCCCACTCCGATGCATGCCACCTCGCTTCCTCTCGTGCCTTTCTTTTTTGCTTCTCACCAGCTATTTGCCATTTTCTCAACAAGTTGCACTATCAATTTATCATTTTTGGCCTAGTCAGTAACAGATCCGACTGCCACCTAAAGACCAGTGTTTGCTTCCTGAAGCTTGTCTGATATTCTCGTGGTTTGTTTGTAAGCAATTGGCCTGTATTTCTTCTGGAATCACCAGTGACTGTAGGGAGTCCACAGTGCAATATGAGACACAGGGAAAAGTGCTTTAAAAAGTGTCCTTTCCCTCGCTCAGGCCGGCATCGTTTACATGAAATGTTTCAAGATCTCTTGCTCTGAAGTGCTCACTCATTAGCGCTCAAACTGTGCACAGAGATAGCATTTTAAGTCGATTTTGTTTGAACGGCACACTGAACAAGAGTACTGCTTTGTTATTTCCAATGAAAGGCAACCACAAATATGCCCGTGTGTACAAGATCTCAGCGTACCTCACAAGTCTGTGGTCTCACTGAGTTTGCAGCCCTCCACTGCGGTGTGCCTTATAGCTCAGAGCATCACAAAATTGTACACTTTGTGTAAATTTGCAATAAATTAGAATACCAAGTTTCCTGTAGAAACAAACATCTAATCCCTCAATGCTTATAGTGTACGGTGGGCAGTGAAACAGTGTTTTGCCTGGAGCAAAATGAAATCCAGCATGTGTGAGAAGTCTTAAAGGGACAGACAACCGATTTTTGTCGAGTATATATTCTCTATCCCAGATGAAAGGGCATCACTTAAAGCACCTTGACGAGAAACGGTTTTGCTGATAATGCCCAAGAGCTTTTTATATCGAAATTTTTAGATCTGTGAGCCGTATGTGTCCCTCTCAAAAATGATGCTGGCAATCATGACATAGAGTAGCTCGGCAACATACTTTTGTCTGCATGCGAAATGAAAAACGATATTTAAAAACTTGTCCCCAGCTAAAAAAGTTTGAATCGCAGGCTTTCCTGTTCCGTTATGTGTTTTTAATGCAACGGTCTATTGTGCACGAAGGCACCATCTGTTGGGATAGACGATAGGTAGAATCTGGCTTCACGTTGTGGAGGTGGGAAGTTCGATTCTCCCCGGGCGCACCGTTTTTTTTTTAGAGAGAGAGAGAAAACTTTAATGAATACTGAAGAGGTTAGCCCCACAAACGGCGGGGCTTGCTACTTCAGATGGGGGTGAACATAGCGAGGTGAAAAAAAAAAAAAAAAAAGGAAGAGGGGAAGAAGTGCGCACCAACAATGAATAAGACGGAGAAGAAAATAAAATCAGTTCGGAACGTAGAAAAAAAAAATTACAGCACTAGGAGAAAAAATCTGAGGATCCCAAGTTTAAAGAACATCGGTTAGTCCCGTGTCAGACAGAAAAGTTAACAGAGCCTTTGTCCCTCGCGCCGCGTCAGCGTGATTTTGCCACGGACCAAGAAAGTGACGCAGCTCTAAAGAGTGTCCTCGTAGCAGTCGCACTAGAGTTCTTTTAGCTGTTTCGCGTTGAGTTGTATGCTTCGGGCAGTAACACAAGACATGCTGTATGTCGTCTCTCACAGAGCACACAGAGCACAATGGCGAGTCCGCCCAGCCTATCTTAAAAAGAAAACTACCAGTGAAGGCAACGTTCTGGCGTATTCGGTGAAGGACACCCTCAGTTTTCTTTTGCAGACCTCGCGGAAACTGGAAATTGCACTGAGGGTCAATCGCGTGCAGAGGCAAGGGTATCTTAAGAGGGTCCTGCCAAGCTGATAACTGCAGTTTCCATCCAAGCGCATTCACGGCCGTACTTCCGTCTCGTCTGGAATACGGGATTCCAATAGACACAAGCAGATTGTGCGCCTCTTTCGCTGCTGCGTCAGAGATGACGTTCCCCTTGATGCCGGAATGACCTGGTAGCCATTGAAGCGAGATGCGGTGCCCGTCTCGTAGCCCTAGTGTGTGCAATGCGTTTAGCTCGCGCACAAGTTGGCCGCAGCGGTGGGATGGCTTCATCAGTGCTTGCAAGGCAGGCCGCGAGTCGGTAAAAATCACCCATTGTCGAGAGGGACTATTGGTGATGTGAAAGAGTGCCGCCCTAATAGCAGTTAACTCAGTGAAGGTGGACGACGTCTTGTGGCTGAGTTTCTCTTTCACAGTTAGTCCCACCGACGGAATCCAAACTCCAATGGCTGACGAGTCAGACTTCACGGATCCGTCTGTATATACCTGAATATGGCCAAGATAACGCGAACTGATATGCTCCAGCGTGTAGTATCGCAAGGCTGGCTCAGGCAGAGATGATTTCTTGCCTATACCTGGTATGGTGAGGCCTATATCCCATGGTGCAGCTTTCCATGGCGGAAAGGCAGGCTTGCTTGGGCGTTCGAAGTTGGCCGGTAGGAGGCTCTGTACATGCGGGGAAGACACCTGTGCTAGAGGATGGTCAGCACACCGGGTTACGTGACGGAGGCTGGTGCGAAGGAACTCTTGGGCTTGGAGTGTCCGGGCGGACATACACCTTGCTTCGCAGAGAGTTCCATTCGTGGATGTGCACCTTGGAAGGCCCAGGCAGATGCGCAGAACTTGAGCCTGCGCACACTCTATCACTCTGAAGTTTGTCTTAGACAAACCAATCAGCGCTGGGAGGCTGTACCGCAGAAGGCCAAGGAATAGTGCCTTATAAAGTCGTAGTAGCGAAGCCACTGAGCAGCCCCATGTTTTTCCTGTCAGCATCCGGAAAATGGGCACAAATGAATGCAGGCGTTCTCTAAGGATACGGATATGGGGGGCCCAAGATAGTGAGCGATCTAATGTAACTCCGAGAAATTTATGGTTGTGAACGTATGGTATTTCTGTTTCATTTATGACCAGAGGATAGCGAGATAAATCCCGTCTCGTAAAGGCGACCGCGGCACACTTTTCGGGTGAAATTAGCAAGCCGCAGGTGCTAAGGTACTTTTGAATTGCAAGAAGAGCTTTCTGCAGTTTTGATCGTATACTTCTCCGGTTTTTGCCAGAAGCCCAGATACAGATGTCATCAGCATAGAGAGATATGTTAACACCTTGGGGTAGCACTTTCGTGATCCGGATGAGACAGATGCTAAACAGCACAGGGCTTAGGACTCCGCCTTGAGGGACGCCTTGTGTAATCTCATGCCGCCTTGTGTCGCCTTCCTTGGTGGTCATATAGACGTACCGCTTATGCAAGTAGTTACAGAGCCAAGTGTGCATCCGCCCTCGTAGCCCTACAAACGCCATTTCCCTTCGAACAGCTTCATGAGAAACGCTATCGAAAGCCGCCTTGATGTCTAGGAACACAGCTACTGCGATCTTTTTCGCAGCCTTTTGCCGATGAATGTCCCTCACCAAAGCAATGACGTTGTCAACGCTGCTTCTTCCTTCTCTGAACCCTGACATCTCTGGGGGATACACTTTTCTGTCCTCAAGATCCCAGACGAGTCGCTGCAGCACCATTTTCTCCATTACCTTCCCTATGCAGCTTAGTAAAGCAATAGGCCGGTAAGAGTTGATGTCGGTTGGCGGTTTTCCTGGTTTAAGGACCGGAACTAGGCGACCGAGTTTCCAGCTTGCTTCCACGCAGCCTGTCTCCCACGACTTGTTGTAGAAGGTAAGCAGTTGCCGGAGGGCGTTACTTCCGAGATGTCGTAAAGCCGAGTATGTAACGCCATCGGCGCCTGGCGAAGAAAGCAGGTTAACTGACGCTAACGCTGAGATAAGCTCGTGCATTGTGAATGATTCATCCATGAGCGTAGCATTCGTACTGGAGAGCCAATCGGTCAGGACTTCTGGAATCATTGCAGAGCTCCGGGGAGCTGTAACCTTGGCGCAAAATTCGTCAGCTACGTCCAGTTCACTGACGCCACGCTGGAGAGCTATTGATGAGAACGGATGAGCTTGACTCGGTGTTGCTCTCAGGCTGCGGAAAACTTGCCAAATGCGAGTTAGCGGTTTGCGGGGATCAAGCTTGGAACAAAATTCTCTCCAACGTTGTCTTGCAAGCTTATTCAGGTGCTTCTGAATGCGCTTCTGGGCATGTCTTGAAGCTCGAATGTCATCTGGTGACAGCGTTTTTCTCGCACGGCGCTCTGCTCTCCTGCGAATTGCGCGAAGGCGTCCGACGTTTCGACAAGAGAGAAGCATCTATAGGTACAAGAGCCAAAACAAAGTGGACTACAAGGCAGCGAAGGCGGCGGTCTCATCGAAGAAACGCTCCACGCGTCGCGACACCACCAGAACCACAGAAGAGAGGCGAAGTCAGAACACCGATTTTGACTTCTCCGAGTTCCCGCCGCTACCACCTCAGATGCCTGATCACCTTCCGCAAGTTGCAACCCCTCCCACCGCTCCTGCTGCTCCACGGCAGCACGCCTGGACACGTGCCAGCCAAGACCGTTTTTTTTTAAGCTGCCGTTGGCGTATTTGGGAACTGAAATCAAATATTTTGGCAGAACAAACGCCTCTGCCTCAGGCAGAATCGTCAAAGCTCCTTCACTAGGTCTGTTCACTGAACGCTGCCGTTGATACTGGGCATGGTGGCTCAGTTAGCCACACTGAGAGCAACCCAGCGGCGGCGGGCGGCGGCGTGTCTTTAGAATTTTCAAAATAATGTTAAGAAATACATATACAATTTAACCTTATACAAATACTTGTGTTAAAAGGTTTTCAATACGTAAATAAACGTTTCAGCAGCTACAGTAGCTGCTAAGTTTGCAGGTCACGTGACAGGGACACATATTGTAGTGCCAAGTTTCGACACTACGAACCGCCACCCTTCCGATTTCAGGAAGTTTGCTGCCAAATTAAAATTATTTCCGCCGGTTTGTTTAGAAATTGCTTGTGGTTACCGGGCTATATAAAACGCTGGCTTTCATATGAGCTAGAGAACATATACGCGACAAAAACCGGTTGTCTGTCCCTTTAAGGGGGCAGACTGGTCTTAGAGCTATTTTTTTTATTTACCAACCAATTTTAATGAGTTTTTTGTGCTGATTTCAAATCTGCCATTAAATATTTTGTAAGTTGATTATATTTTGAGTTAACTAATGATTAATTGCCATTATTTTGGGTCACAGTTACAAAATAACCACTCCATACAGAATGGCAATTACCACGTGGCTAGGCAGACAAATGACTAAAGAATACAACATAGGAAGTACTTTTTTGATTCAGCTATTTTTGGTCGTTTTACAACACAGGGAACTTCACTTCTCCCGTGCTCTTCCAGAAATCGCTCGCAGGTGGTGCCAATTGAACACAATAATAATTTTCCAAAGCCTCCATTTGAAAAATTTGTTTCCAACATTGTATTCTCCACACATTTTGGTATCAGAAGCAAAAGGAATTAAAGTTGTACCTGCTCTGGGTGCCAAGATATCTGAGGATGAAATGCTAGCTTTGCATTGCAAGAAAAGTGCTGTTTCACCGTCGAATTCTGCGCTTACTGAGCTGTAGAGTGCACTTTAAAATGCTATTATAATATAATAACAACAAAATAGGGTGCCTTTTGATGAGGAAATTTACAGACTGATAGAAAAATGGCCGTGGAGGCCAAAAATGACATTTTTGAGAAAACGCTTTTTTTGACCGTTTTGCGGCCCCAAAGACCCAACTGCCCCCTTAAGGCAAACCAGCCAGCAGTATAAGGTACGATATTTCTTTCTATAATTTTACTGGAGTATTTTTACAGGAAAGCATCTTCAAAAACTGGTCTGAGCACGTCCTGCAGACACAAAGGTTAATAAAGAAGGTAAAGTTTGCGGGGGTAATCATAACATGAAAAATCACAGAAAAATGGCACAAGCCTATAGTTTCTTGAGTGGCCTGTTGTAAACACTACATAAAACGCTATTGGTAATTTTCAGCGTACTATGGCACATGGCTTGCTGCAAGATTCAATCGATGTGCGTTTGTATTTGCGAGGAGTGTGAAGGCGTGTGTGGACAGCAACACACTAACCTTTTTGGAGGCGAGGTATTCCATCCCACGAGCAACCTGGTACGCGAACGAGACGAGGTCTTTGTGCGTCAGAGTCTTTGGTTTCAAGTCAGCCCCAATGGCTTGCTCGTAACCAGAGCACGGACGGTGGGAGCGTAGGAAGTCTCGCAGGTTCCCGTGTGCAGCGTACTCGACGATCACGTGCAGTGGACCTGCACCAGCGGGTGTTGTGCATTGAGCTCATGAATGTCGCAACCAGGTTGGAAATTTAAAGAAGTACTGGCGCAAAATTTCAAAGCTCAGATAACTATGTAAAAAATTTCCTTTGTATATAAAGATACCCCCTCAGAAGTTTAAACCGTAACCATTGAGTAAAGCATATTTTAAATCAATTTTAATCCTTGTGCACACAAGAAAGCTCATTCACGCCACAGACACAGCGCCAGACACAGACATCTGCACCACATATCGAGCAAGCTTATGACGTCATCTGCGCTTTGACCCAAACGGCTGACGTCAGGGCTCCCGTGACGCATCGAGGCAGCCGCGGTGCTGTTGGCGCGCGCTTTTCCACCTTGTGAACACATCACAGTTTCTGGGGCTGATGTCACGTGCGACTGCGGCCAATCAGGCCGGTCTGGCGAGCACACCCGCCCAGACCAGAATCAGCTGGGGTGTGACGAGAACAGTGACGTCAAATGAGCCTTCCCATCAATACGGCTGTCACTGAAACCGAAACTGGCACGAATAAACAGAGCTGTAAGTAATTGTTTATACTGCGTTCGACAATTTAATGTGCCATTCTATGATCAGTGGGCTCGTAGGTACCTATAGCCATGAAAAACACAAAAATTTCATGTCAGTACTCCTTTAAAATTTTGCAGAAACTACAAGTGGGAACTGTATAAATGCTGAAGCTGCTCTGCTATATAGCGAGCCACTTTGAAGTTGGCTTCACTACCACACATACACGCATTGCTGGGAAGACATTTTTCCAGGAGCAGAATGCCAGAATATGATGACATAAGGGCACTCTTTTTACTACCTCTTTAGCGCCCCATGTATAACAATGGAAGGCTATATACACCAAACCCCTTTAACTTCGGGTTCTCTACAATATGCAAATTTGGGAGACATTTTTTCAGCGGCAATATAAGAAGTCTCATATCAAAGTATAAAGGCCCGCGCACATTTTAATATTAATAGCATTTTCGTGTGCAGCAAAAGTGCGACACAACAACCGTTACAGACAGACATGCATTTCTCATTGCAAGGGAGAAGGCAGTTCTCTCCATTGAGGAGGAGCTGGGGAAGGGTGTAGATCGCAGTGCGTGGGCCTCGCTTACGGACCAGGCTCGACCTGGGCCCGCCAAGGTAATGTTTTCTTATTTGCCTCTAGCCCTGTGGCACCAGAGGCCACACCCAGCAATGTTTTGTTCGGGTCTGGCCCTTCCAAGGCCATATGACTGTGAGCTCGGGACCTGTCTGTACCTGATAACACTCTGCTTTATCTCACTTTCATGGTAAGCCAAGCTCTACAGTGCCCTCGACTAGAGTACCTGGTTGCGGTAGGTGACGGCACTATAAAAGAGACTTGTGCAAATGCTCGTATTTAAACAGCATATGAGAATGTATGTATTCCTGAAAGCTAGGTGTCATGGGAAATGTCACTTGCATTTGGCATAATCGCAATTGATTACAGTGGCTTGGAGGCGACATAGTGTCTGCGGGTGCTCTGTGCGGAAACAACTCACACTGCATCAGAAATTTGTGACTTGGTCACAAACCAGCCTTACTGTATCAAGCCACTTTCTCAGGTCCTAGCAGAGTGGTGATGTCAAAGCTACTTGCCATCTTGCGTGCAGCATCCAAGCAGATTGATGATGTTGATATGCTTTCCGATAGTCTTCATCACTTCCATCTCGGATACGAGGTTGGCCATTTCACTGTCAGTGTGCCCATCTGCAAAAGATGTGGTGCATAATATTTTCACATGACCTGATACAACCTTACTTTCGCCGATGCTGTTAGCAGCGCCGTGAAATTATAAACAAGCACGTGTTGGGTGAGCATGCCACGATGTTTACACAATCAACAGGGCTGCTGATTGCATTGCATTTTTTTTTAAGCCAAACCTAATCTTATTTCAAGGGAAGTTGAACTCGCGTGCTGGCAAGCTGGTCAGAATTGGCGATCCCTTATGAATTAGTCCAACGGCGCTGTATATCCGCAGGTTGGGGCCATGTCTACCCATATGCATGTGCAAACCAAATGCCCGTGCATATACAATCTCGCACAATTTAGAATACCCTGTTTCATGCTATTCTCAGAATTTAGACCTTGATCCCACCTTTCAGCATTTTGACAGCCACAACAGTGGGTCCTTCCTTGTCACCCAGACCATAGGCTTCAGCTTTGATCACTTGGCCAAAAGCTCCTTCTCCTAGGGGCTTGCCCAGGATCACCCTGAAAAAGTGGGAGAATCGTGTTATAATAATCGAGATACATTTAACGCACATACATTTTTTTATTAGGCGTGCTTGTCCGCAATATTTCTATGCCTCAAAGGCTGTCAGGCTGTCATTTGCATGGCGCACCTTGAGCGCTTCGTGCTTGGTGCCAGGAATAGATCAGCGTACTAGTACACTCACTCGCACTCAAATCTCAAGTTCACATGTGAGTATGGTGCCGAATGAGTACAAGCCGAAGAAGTACGTGCGACACACTGAGTGAGTGCCAGCCTTGCTTACAAATGTGACTCTCTGAAGATGCGTGTGTGTGTGTGAACGTCACGTTGTTGATCACAAGAACCTTAAGATCATCGATGCTCTGATTCGCACTCTGCGAGACCAAAGTTGGGAAGGACACTACGAATGCCCTAGCGCTCTTTATTATCGTATGTGGCGAATGTGTGACTGACATCATGCGTCACAGGTGGACAGACGGGTTTCGTCGTTGAGCACTTAAAGCATTTAATGTATGGTGATCTCCAACACACAACCTTGGTGACAAGGCAAGGGTAACTGTGTGCACCCCTGCCTGGGTATATGTCACATGTCTCATGGGTTAAGCCCATACTACGTGGCGTGACTTTCCCATGCAAATTCGCAGCTGTGGCACCTCTCAAGCAGCAAAATGATCTATTTTCCTATTTTCATTGCTGCGGCAATTTGCCAACTGCCAAGTGGCATCCACAGGAGAAGTTCGCCTGTTCGTTTGCCCCAGCAATGAGAATAGATTGTTTTGTTGCATGAGTGGTGCTGCAGCTTCGAAGTCACAGGACAAATTTGCACCATGTAGGACGGGATTTAGCAAAGTCCCACACCAAAGCCGCGAAACTTCCCTTGCACTTCGAAGAGGAAAGTACTTCTGTAGTGGTTCCCTATCGGTTTTTTTTTGGTTAACATTTAAATGCAGGCAGCTTCTCAAATGTGGAAGTTTAGTGAGCACACTTGGCACTAGTTTGACATCTTTAATGGAGACGGGGGTTTTAGTAGTGCATAGCCGGTGCACTGGGACGCCTACCTTTCCCTAGGGAACTCCCAGTCAGGGTCCAGGGGCAGCTCGTACTCGCACACGGTGTTCAGCTCTGAGGGCAACAAGAAGCCCCTCTGGTGGTCGATCTTGACCAGCGGGGCGATGGACGAGTCTTCATAGTGGCCAGAATCCTGTCGAAATGCCATTGGAATGCAGTTTTATTCCACTGCGACTGCATAGCAACTTGATGTGAAAAGTGCATAGGTACGGGTCAGCATGAAGCAGTGCTTTTGTCTACCTGTTATCTGCTTCTTGACACTCGCAAAATGTAAGTATGCTGCCCAGTTTAATAAAAGAACAGATGCGGCTGTGTGCAAAGTGCTGCCACTTTTATATTCATTTGGTAGTAAGCTCTTAAGAACACGGTTACCTAATAAACTCCAGCGGTAATCAGGTCCTCACCACTGAAATTAAATCTGACCAAATGAGGAAAACTTTAGGAAAAGAAAATTGTGCATACACTACTGGGATGAAATGAAACATGAACACCGTGGTGCATGGCATTAAGCTACTGCACAGTGACGGATGCAGTGGTTGGGGCCGCCACTGGTTACAAAGATCTCAGTTTAAGGAAATTTTGCATTTATTCTCTAGGCCAATATTTTACAGTCGTGTAAACCATGCAGTACGAATGCATGCGGCATGTGTGCAGTTTCACCCTTGTGCCAGCGGTCAAAGCGCTTCAGCAGTGTCAGCGATCTACACTCACTGATATCTGTCGCTCGAGGATGACCTTCTTGCGGACCACTACGTTCTGCTTCTGCGCCAGGTCGAGCTTCTTCTGCTGCATCGACAGCATGGTTGAGCGGCAGATGAGCGTGATGACCACTGCCGCCACCCCGCTTACGCCCAGCAAGATGATCAGCGCCAGTATCCAGGGGTGCTTGAGGAGCATGTGCGTAAAGCTGGACTTGGGTTGTGGCACTGCGCACAAGACACGCCCGTGCTTACCTTTTAGCGACCACAAAAAAACGCTCCAGATGAGAGAAGAATCCCCGAAAGTGCAAGAATACGCAATTGTGCTACGCTCTGCGCATCACTACGCCGTGCTTTCTTAGTATATGATTACTGTTACAGCGGTGAAGTCATCTTATCAATGCTTAGCGGTAGCTCATCGCATGCACATCGAGTGCTTTGCACTAACAGCTCGGCTATTGCAAAGAGTATGCAGACGCTTGAGCTTGTGCAGTTGCCTGATGTGCCTTTTAGTAGTACCATAAGATGCATCATGAGTGAGTTACAAGCTGCCTGATATGCTTTAAAGGCCAAGAAGTGTTTGAGGTGGCAGTAAGGAGAACCGGTGAGGCTATATATTACAACTCGGTTTTCTAGCTAGCCTTTGTACATGTATCCCTGTGTAAACTTATCCATTGTGGCTCTCTCCAGCAGCCGAACAAGGGGATAAAATTCACAGATGCTAAAAAAATACACCTGTCAGCTTCATTTTGTTTCAGCCCCAATGTTTCAGCCCCTGTTTCAGCCCCTGGTTGTTTCAGCCTTTAATGAGCAGCCCCAGTGCTGCTCATTAGGCCGTTACGGCTTTCTGGTGAAACAGGGATGAGTAGTAGACACATTCAAGAGACATCTTGTACAATTTTTAGGCCAAATTCTCAACGTACCAGAGAAGATGAGATGCCAGTTGAAATTTGGAAAGCGCAATCTAATAAAAGAAGAAGCTCATTTCCTGTCCCACACAAGGATACATGATAACCAACACTTGCTAGAAGCCGGGAAAAGAAGATTGCAGATAACTGTAAAAGGACACTCACATGGCTCAACATTCAAATAGACGCTCTTGTTGCTGATGCCAACGCTATTGCCAACCAGACAAGTGTACCAGCCTTCGTCTTCCATCGTCACATTGTCAATCACGAGGACCTTAGGATCATCGATGCTCTGATTCGCGCTCTGCAAGACAAAAGTTGGGAAGCACCCCACGAAAAAATGAGAAAGTCTTTCTGACTGTCGTCTCCGTGCTCACGCACAAATGAAATGTCTGAGGTGCACACATCACATCTTAGGTACTTACTTACCGATTCCTTTCCCCCCAGAAAAGCATGAGGAAAAGCAGCGGAGATGTCATTCACTGACTCATACCTTAGTGCAAACACGGGCTCAATATCGTGGCCCCTTAAGCTTACCTGAACGACTTTGACATAAGGCGTGGTCTCATCATCATTCTGGAAGTAGGAGCCGTTGACGGAGTAGTGGCGCAGCCAGCGGATGTGAGGCTGCAAGTCACTGATGAAGCGGCATTCAAAGCGCGCCTGCTCTCCCATGTATACGGTCTGGTTCTCCATGAACTTCCCATAAAATATTGGCCGATGTGGGATTCGTTCTGCAAATGCACAAAGCAAGCCCATATTGTTCCTTTTGCAAATATGTACGGCTGAAAAAGCTGGCAAATTTGCATTTTCAGTAAGCCATTTTTCGCCTACATGCCAGGAGAAGTCATTTCAGCTAACGACGTCTGCAGGGAACATGGGACTGTTTTTCAAACGCAATGTATTTGAGATCACAGTTGTGGGGAGCGCCTTGGCACACCTTCTTGCCAAGAGGGTGTTACCCGGAGACCCTCGCCGCGAGCTCCCTTCCCTTGCCCTCCTCGCCTGCCGTGCGGCTACCGGGCCGCAAGACTGGGGAGACGTCGGCACCCGAGGGATGGCGCTGGCGGACACGGGGCAGAAGCAGCGATGGGGAGGAGCGGGCGGTGGGGCTGAAGAGCCGCGCGCGGTAAGGTCCCTGGCGCGCGGGGACTCGGGACTCGGGAGAGACAGAGAGTGTTTTGGTGTGTGCGTGTGTATGCCCGGACGGTCGACAGCGTGGAGGATGTAAGTAAAGAGTTCCTTCACGCAACCGCAGTGTGCCTCAATCCTTGGCATGCCGTAGAGAGCAGGCCCACATCTGGCGCCCGAACGTGGGGCTGATGTCAAGCCCACCCGTGGACATTTGCTCTCTGCGGCTGCCGGGAAGGGGCCCACTGCGGTTTGGGACGGCATTCCTTTGTTCCGGGAAGGAAGCGCCATTTTGGCAATGGGAGACCAGGGCTTTGAGCCGTGTAGATGCATGTTTGTAAATTAGTTTTGAGGCCAGTGTTTTAGTTTGCTTATGTTTTGCGATGGCTGTATATATGCCTGAAGTTTTTCTTGCGTTTTTTCCTCTGTTGTTCGGGTAACGGCCTGAGTGGTTACATTGCGAGTGTATTTAGCGTTTGTAGGGATATTAGTCGCTTCTGTATTTTGACGTGTTCCTACTGTAGTTTTTTTTTTGTATTTTAATGTGGCTGTAGTTCAGCCCCGTTGGTCCTATGTATTGTCTTGACGTTCGTTTTTTGCTTCCATTATAGATTTGTGTGTGGAGTGTGTTTGTCGCGTTACGTATGTAGTTAGCGCGGCTTCCTCTGTATTTCGCGTCTACAGTTTGGCGTGGTTGAGCCAGCTTTTTGTTGGGTGGTTCGCTGGAAATGGCTCCTACCACAAGGAGAGAGACGGGAGAGAAGGAGGAGCCGCAGGGCTCGGGGGGAGACTCAGCGGCCGCTGCGCAGGAGGCTGCTGGTCAGTTGCAGCCCGCAGATCTCGCCTCAGTGATGAGGCAGATGACCGGGATGTTCGCGGAGATGACCCGAATGCTCGGTTCGGCGCCAGCGGCTCCCACCGCGGGTCCTGTAGTGCCGGTCTCGAAGCTGCGTTTGAATATCGAGGTTCCCTCCTATTCCGGCTACGGAGACGTGAAATCCGTTTGCGAATACCTGCAGCAACTGGATTCGTATCAGACTGTGGTAGGCGCATCGGATGATGACGTGCTGAGGCGGGTCCTGCCCGTGGCACTGGTAGGAAGCGCTGCGCGTTGGAGGCGCTGCCAACCGGCTTTCGAGTCGATGGCAGATTTTAAGGACCGCTTCCGCGCTGAATTCCTGCCACCCGATTACGAACACCGTATGAGGGACGAGCTTGCCCTTCGCACGCAGCACCCTGAGGAGAGCCTCCTCGAGTACGTGCGGGCGATGCAGGAGCTGTACGAACGGGCCGACCCCGAGGCAGCCGACGCCGTCAAGGTAGCGCGCGTGTGCAGGCAATGCCACCCGTGTTTCAGACCGTACCTGCGGGGCCGGAGTTTTCGCAACTTTGAGGCCCTCGCACAAGAAGCGCGAGTAATTCAGGCTGATTTACTCGCCGAGCTTCACTACAGGTTGCCTCTGAGACCCGAGGAATCGCTCGAACCGGGTTGCGCCTGGTCGGGAGGGGGAGCGGATAACGGCCCCACAAACTCCTCGGTCGGAAGCAACGCAGGCGACGGAAGAGGGAGGCAGGACGAAACAGCCCGCTTGTGCTGGTTTTGTCGCAAGCCTGGCCACTTTTCCCGTCAATGCCCCGAGAAAATGCGTAGCACGCAGGGAAACTCGGATCGCCGGCGACAGTGTAGAGCGGTGGCTCGTCGTCGCCGGCGGGAAGCGAGAAGAGGGGGCCAGACAGAGGGGGCGCGAGGGAGCCCCCAGGGCACCCCGAAGCTGGCGTCGACGGGCAACTGGCCCCCTCCGCATGTAGGGCACACGGGGACCCATCCTCGGTGGCCCCATTCATGCGAGTGCAATTAGTCGGTCAAGAACTTTTTGCACTGGTCGACACAGGCTCGACGGTTTCTCTCATCGGGGACGAAATCTTCGAAGCCTGCCGGAAAAGAAGAATCCGGGTCAGGCCCGCCGAGACACCCTTGAGCTTAGCAGCGGGTTCGGCAAAAGCAGACGGAGCTGTGAGACTCACGCTCGCTTTTGATGGCAGAAAGCGTAGACAGCGTTTTGTTTGCTTGCCTGGTTTGTCTGTTCCAGTCATACTGGGCAGAGATTTCCTCTCGAGGGAGGGTGTTGTGCTCGACATGGGGAGGAACGGCTACCGGTACGGGCCGCAACCCCCTTTCTTTCCTTTCGCGAACGCGCCGATGCACGGTTTACAACCGCACGGGGCAAATAGACTCTACTGCGCTGCGGAAGGCCAGGGAGAGGCGTCAGGAAAGAGGAGCACTGATGTAGAAGCGATCGTCGCATCTTTTTCAGGATCCGATGATCAGCGCCGAATGTTGGCGGAAAGTTTGCTCCCCTTATCGGAAGGGGGTGGCGGAAGCGCGCGCGCCGAGTGCAGTGGTTTCATGGGCGGCGCGGGCCACCCCGAGAGGGGGAGGAAAGGGCCGGACGGAGGAGTCGAGGCCGGCCGCAAAGGGAAAGAGGAGCGGCATCTCGCAGCTGCGATTTCTCGCCCCCCGAGAACAGAGGCAGAAAGGAATCTGTCGTGGGGGGAGGTAGTGAGTAAGGAAGAGCTCATTGAGGCCCAGAAAGCAGACGGTCTGTGCCAGCGGGTGCTGAAAAGGCTAGCGGGAGGCGTAGCTTGCACCGGTAACGCTGAGGGGTTTGACGCGTATCTGCTGGGCGACGATGGCTTATTACTTCGCTACTTTCCCCAACTGGACGACGAAGAGGCGGTTTCATCCCCCTTTCGAGTCGTGGTCCCAAGGAAGCTGCGGAAACGGTTCATGCGGTACTTTCATGACTCAGCGCTGGCAGGACATGGCAGCGGCAGTAAGACTTACGACAAGTTATGCCGTGTCGCGACCTGGCCAGGCATGAGGAGAGACGTGCTGAGCTATTCCCGCGCTTGCCCTCTTTGCCAGGTAGCGAAGCCGCGCGCTGGGAAGCCTGTGGGTTTCATGAAGCCGGTGGAAAGCAGCTACCCGTGGCAGATTGTAGCGTGTGACGTAATGGGACCCCTCCCAAGATCCGCGCGAGGAAACCAGTTCATTCTGGTTATAACGGACCACTTTTCTAAGTGGGTGGAGTTGTTTCCCCTTAGAAAGCTAGCGTCGGAGCGGATCGTAGAGAAGCTGGTGGAGACATTCACTCGTTTCGGCTTCCCCTCCGACCTGATCACTGACAATGCTTCGTATTTCACAAGCAAAGTCTTTTCAGACTGTTGTCGAGCGCTGCACATTCGGCACAGGAAAACGAGTCCTTATCATGCTCAGAGCAACATCACTGAGAGGGTGAACAGGAACCTGAAGTGCATGCTGGTTGCGACAACCAAGGAGCATAAGGACTGGGACGCGCGTTTGCCTGAGCTGGCTTTCGCGACTAGGACTACCGTAAATAGGTCAACAGGTTTGACACCAGGTTACCTAAACTTCGGTAGAGAGATCGCTTTTCCAATGGAAAATGCACTTCAGTACGCGGCGGCGGGTAACGCCCCTTCTCTGTCGCAGTACGCGGCTAGGATCCGGGAACGCCTTTGGGCAGCGCAACGCACGGCTCGGGAGAACCTCGACGTGGCGCGCATGGAGCAAGCCGAGCAGTATAACAAAGGCCGTCGTCACCTTGTGTACAACATCGGTGACCTAGTGCTAAGGAGAACGCACCCACTCAGCAACGCTGCACGCGGTTTCACCGCAGCGCTCGCACACAAATGGCAAGGGCCATACAGAATTACGGCACAGACGACTCTGCTCACGTATGAGATGCAGTCGCTTGAAAGCGACGAGCTGGTGGGTCCTGTGCACGTGAGCGATCTCAAGGCCTATCACGTTCGCACTGGCGATGACGAACAGGTGGTAGCAGAACCAGAAGGTGGGAGTCCCGCTACTGAGGACAGAACGGCCGGCGATAGGGTTCGAACCCATCGTTACGACCTGAGGGTGCGGTAGTGTCTACCCCCCACGGGTCCGGGTCTCACGTGGTTCTACCACGGAGCAACCCGCAGCACAGTCACCGCTTCAAGTTTCATCGCGCCACCTGTGCGGTGGTGCGAGGCGTGGTTTTGTGCCTGGCCGTTACGATGACCCGCCGCGGTGGCTCAGTGGCTAAGGCGTTGCGCTGCTGAGCACAAGGTCGCGGGTTCGATTCCCGGCCGCGGCGGCCGCTTTTCTGATGGAGGCGAAAAGCGAAAACGCCCGTGTGTACGAGATTTCGGCGCACGTTAAAGATCCCCAGGTGGTCAAAATTAATCCGGAGCCCTCCACTACGGCGCGCCTCATCGCCTGCGTTGCGTCGGCGTGCTAAACCCTACAATCAATCAATGGCCGTTACGATGCCAGCCTGGGCCTGCCGACAGCGGGCCCTTCCGGTGCGACCCGGGAGCTTCGCACCACCGGCCTGGTTGTGCGGGGCGAAACGTTCGTGCCTGGGCGTTGCGAGTCCGGCCCGGGCCTGCCGAGCAGAGGGCCTTCCTGGTTCGACCCGGGAGCTGTTGCCACGGTCCGGGGGTCCTACCGCCCTTCGGAGATGCGAGGCGGCTGCGGTTCGCCTCCTTGTCAGCGGCGGAGCCCTGTTCGTGGGTTGGAGGCCTGCTGAGCTCATCGCGGAGCTGTAGCCCTGGCGTGGAGGCGCCGGTGGGCGCAGAGCCTACAGCTCGCTCTGGGGCTGCGAGCGCCCATCAACCGGGTTTGCCCCGGGCTCATCGCGGCGCCTACGGTTCCGGCGCCGAGCAGCGGAGATCGGAACACCGGGGCGCTGTCGAGAGGAGCCTGCCCGTTCTATGGATTCCTGCGCCGGGCACCCGAGAATGCGCTCCTGCGGACGCCTACGTGGTGACGATGGCGACAGAGCGGCATGCTGCCACACTTCGGCGGGTGCCAGCCCACCCACAGCCGCACAGGGCGGCCCCAGGCGCCGACCAGTGGTTCCTCGTGCACTAGAACCCCGAGGGTGATCTTCAATGATGGACCCGTATCCCGTGTTTGAGGGGGGGAGAGATGTGGGGAGCGCCTTGGCACACCTTCTTGCCAAGAGGGTGTTACCCGGAGACCCTCGCCGCGAGCTCCCTTCCCTTGCCCTCCTCGCCTGCCGTGCGGCTACCGGGCCGCAAGACTGGGGAGACGTCGGCACCCGAGGGATGGCGCTGGCGGACACGGGGCAGAAGCAGCGATGGGGAGGAGCGGGCGGTGGGGCTGAAGAGCCGCGCGCGGTAAGGTCCCTGGCGCGCGGGGACTCGGGACTCGGGAGAGACAGAGAGTGTTTTGGTGTGTGCGTGTGTATGCCCGGACGGTCGACAGCGTGGAGGATGTAAGTAAAGAGTTCCTTCACGCAACCGCAGTGTGCCTCAATCCTTGGCATGCCGTAGAGAGCAGGCCCACACAGTTCACAGCTAAAAGCCTCTTTCTACAAGCATATGGTAGCTCTTTGGATTTCCCTCTTGCTACACTATGCATGAAAACTGCAGAGAATATTTCACTAAGCAGTGGAGCACACATTTTAGGACATCATCGTCGTGGTTTTTTACAGCCCTTTAACGTCCTGCAGCAGTGGTCAAAGGAGACAGCTGTATACTGTAGATGTTGCAGAATAAGAACTGATTTTTTTTTGTGGCTGTCTGTATTATTATTAATTCATTATAAGTACATCGGCCTATACACTGCAGAGGTCAGACAGTGGTCCGTACAGTGGCTAGAGAAAAGAGCTTTGTACAAACCTTTTATTTCTACAGTGTAGCTGTAGCTGATGTTCCCAAGAGAATTGATGGCCGTGCAGGTGTAGTTACCAGCGTCGGACACCATGACGTCATCCATCGAAAGTTTGTGTTTCTTGTAGGAAATCTGTGAATAACAAACACCTGCTACTTAGCGAGGAAGTAAATGCCATCTTCAGTGACATATTGAGTCTTTATTACTCTCTTTAGGAATCTGTTAAGGACAGCCAAAAAATGTTCAGCTCCCTGCATAATTGTATTCAATGCTCGAATTATGAAGTTTATGTCTTATTGATGTCAACAGCTGCTTCTTTGCAACCAAAATCGGTTTACTTTTTCGCAGTTCAAGAAATGACGTTCATTGCAAAATACACGTGGACACTGGACAGAAAAACCAAGCAGCACAAAAAATATTTTATCGCTAAAAAAGTTATGGCAGCATCACATCTTGATACAACCAACCAATACAACCAAACCAGCCAAACGTGTTTAAAATTTAATCTATTTTCACTGAAATTTCAATGCACGCCCTCACCATGACTCCGCATTATTAAATTAACACACCGTCCCGCCTAACACGCAAGGGCCCTGTTATCCAACATAGCCCACCATCGCCTATTCTTATTGGGCTGTAAATACATGACATCTCCATGACGACGTTTTTGTTTTCATTCCTTGTTTTAAGGCCATCTACAAATTATGGCATACACCTTTTGGTGGTCCTTACTCCAAGGGCCTCATCTCTAGAATCACTTACCCAAGTTGAATCACCCACATTGAATAACAGCATATATTTGGGGCTCAGGTAGGTCCAGTCTGGTGCGACTAGTTGCATTAATCACTCAAATTGATTCATGACAATTTACGGAATTTTAACTGGTACATATTGCCTATTAAAACATCACAACTGTGTAGTAAGCTCAACAACCTTTAAAGGGACACTGAAGTGATATGTAAACATTGCGGGATTACTTGCGCAAATTGTAGTCCGGAGTCCCCAGGCCATGTTTCGACCACCCTTGGCGCGTTTACGCGATTTTATTTAGTAGAAAAAGTAATTCGAAAATTCTGTCCTCCTCTCTTTACGCTCGCCCATTTTCTGCGGCGTTTTCGTGTGACGTCAGGAGGGGATGAGCTGGCAATTGGCTGCGCTACTGCACGGCTCCCCGGCCTTCAGACAGAGTCAGTCGGCCCAGCGTTTCGTCCGCCGGCCGCCGACGGGTCGTCGCTATTCGTTCTCTCAGTTGAAACGAAGCCAGGACACGTTTGTGAATGGAAGAATCTGCCTTTCTTTACTTGGTTAGTTTGTACACTGTATCTAGCTCCAAGTCAAGGTCGCTTCACACAAGCGCTGCACAAGCGCACATGCGACGCTTCGCTGACTGGTACGCCAGTAGGAAAATATAAGGCCTCTTGAAGGCGGGAGAAGAGTAAGCGAAGTCAATATAGGTACTAAGGAAATAAAATCAACTGATATTTTTACCGTACAGCGTAAAACTAGGGTGCGGGAAGCACGTTTTTGCGCTGGGCGAACAAGCACGACTACGCATCTGCGAACGCTTTTCTGTCTACGAAATGCAATTGCTAGACGTGAGCTATTGTGGAAAGTCGGGCGACCCTTACTGCACGAGCGCAATGCAAGAAATAGTCACCTAAGCTACTTGAAATGCCAAAACTAAATAAAAGTGGAAACTGGTTGTACAATATATACTCTACATTACCAAGGGCAGCAAAGCCTGCCCCGTAGCCTAATTGTCTGGCGCGTTAGGTGTGTCACCGCAAGTATTTTGCAAGTCACGAGTTCGAATCCCCGCGGGTACGTGCTTTTTTTTTTTTTTTTTTTGTAAGTTAACTTTTTCGTTTTCCGCCGATGTTTTCTATATTGAGTTCACCTTTTTTCGGACCGCAACGTTCATGGCTCCACGAACTAGATCACTAAACGCGCGCAGGCTGGCACTGGCGCGCTAGCGAGTTCTCGTTGGCGTGCTGTTGCCATAAGCACCGACTCTTGCAGGCAGTGGGCACAGGCCAGAATGAACAGACCCTTGGCCTGGTGCGAACACGCTTTTTACGATGCAGGCATGAGGGAGGCAAGCTCCAAATATGGGGGAAAAGCGCATGACATTTGGGCGTCTACGGGTACGCGGAGGGCGTTCATGCACTGCGTAGGTCTCGGCTAGTGAATGCTACGATTCCAAGCCTGCCTGGGAGGCTGATCTTTATGCATTTTTACAGCTGACAACATGGCAGAAGCGCGGAACGATGATTACTGAGTTATTGAAAATGCCCATCCAACAACACCACCGGTTGTATTTTACAGAACCGAAACCGAAACCGAAACTTGTTTGGTTACTCACCTTGGGCATCGTCCAATCACGGTGCCCGCTCCTCCCAACGTCACAGCTTTAGTTGGTGCGGCCGCCGCAAACCGCGCATGGTAGTTTTTCTTCTTTCGCGCTTTGTAAAATAATTACCGATTTGTCAACCGGATAAACGATGAAAAGTGTGCTAATTTGAGCCAGTCTACGCAGTGCAAGCAAAAACGGGAGCTTGACAAATTCACTTCAGTGTCCCTTTAAAAGCCGTCTTATTGCCTTGCTCGTTTTGTGACGTGAACAAATCAACGGGAATCGCGGTAATGAGTCGATAGCTGTACAAGCACTTCAGCCTTGTTTATAAGTGAACCGAAATTGAGCTAAGAATGAGTGGATGACAGGCAACTCAACGACTCAACGCAGTAGTTCTCAAATAGGGGCCCGTCTGCGAGCTTTGCCGCACGACACATATCTTGAAAGTCAGCTTTTTGCGCAACACTGCAATTGTGCAAGAAAGCCACACAAAATGTGAATGAATGAACAAATGAATGACTTTAATGCAGAAAGGAGGCTAAAATGTCCTGAGGGTAGGAGATGGAAAAAGGGATTGGGAAAGACGTCTCTAATCAGTTGTAGTACATGCGACTGTAATGTTCAAGTTTCATTATATCAAAGTAGTTGTCTCTCGAGGTCCTGTTGGAGCAACACACACATTGGCCTGCCCCTGAAAGCCCTAACCACATGGACGCCAAGTCATGCCACATCAAATCAATTGGTGACGTAGCATGATAGAAGCGCGTCGGTGTTCGATCATTTGTGCCTGGTTAAGTTGAAAGGTAGTTGGTCAGCCATTAAACCATTTTATAGAAACAATTTTCATGGGCGAAATTTACACCTTTTTCAAGCCAAGGTTGGGCCCCTGGTTACTGGTACAGTGGAATCTTGATACAATTCTGGGTGATACGAATTTCGGGATGATACGAATTATTGAGAAGTCCTGGCGAAATAGCATTGTTTACAAAGGGAAAAATCTCGGCTGTTACGAACGGACCTGCGCGGCCCGGCGGATGATACGAACGAGCCGGCGAGGCACCCGACTGCCGAGCCAGCAAGCGACGGCGACGTACTGGCTCTCGCTTCCCTCTTTGTCACACTCTCTCTAAAAACGGCTGGGTTGTTTTCTGCTCGCGAAAACGCGCCGCACACGCCACAGGCGCGCTGCTCGCGGCATGGCGGCGGCTTCGGCTGCGAAATGGTGCGGGGCGCTCGAGCGACCGCTTCTAACCGCTCTTTAAAATGCCGCTCAAGGCACAGGAGCTGATAACGTGGGCGAAAACGGTACTACAAAACATCATCCGCGCCGCTGGTGAAAGCACCCATGAAATATCTGCCGGGATGCTAAGCCTAAACATCTCCGGCGGAGCCAGCTGGCTGTCTCGAGCGCTTCTAAACTGCCGCCATGAGACGCGCGCCTCCCCATTGGCGCAAGTCGTCAGGCTCTCCCACTGCCGCGTGCGTCATTTTCTGACCGAGGCAGAAGCTGCCGCGGGAGCGGAAGCTTCGCCACGGGCGTGAAAAGATCGCACGCGCAATGCCGACGCGCACTAATCGCGTGCAAAAACGCACCATGCGGTTCACGCCTTGACTGTTGCGGTACGTGTGTAGTGAGCTTGGGCACCGCGGGTGAGGAGACGAGTGCGAAGTTTTTCAAGAAAGGACCGCTCGGCGACATGGATGTTAAAAAAAGCACGAAAAATCATGGATTTCTTCACGCGAAAGTAGGTAAAGAAATTGATGTTTAAAGAAATTGACGTTTTAGTGCTCAATTTTTTGGTCTGTGAATTGGTTCATACGAATTTCGGATGATACGAATATTTTTCGCGGTTCCGCGAGATTCGTATCATCGAGATTCTACTATACACTCTCGGTTGACAACGGCTGACCCAGCGGATGGAACATAGCCCTCCGAGTCCGACTCGCACGAGCAACGGTGTTGTGCAGCGAATAGCTGTGAGTTTTGACCCCCCTGGCCTGCCGGTGGGGGCAGCTGCGGTTCAGTGCGCTCTTATCGGCGCGATTTTTTTACAGCACTTTTTTACGGCACTTTTGAACGTGTATTTCTTTACGGCACCTCCTGCACGAGGGGAGTTCTCGGAGTGTCCGCGGTGTATATATCCAGGACTAGTAAACCAGAGAGGCCGAATGCGGCCACTTTTAAGGTGTGAAAAAGCCGTATCTGCGTCGCCCTCTCTGTCTGGTCAGGTCGCACGATATCACTCAGTCTTGTGCATCATTCGGACAGGGGAGCGACGCCCAGTAAGCGGGTAGACCCACCTTTTTTCCGAGCAGCCGCGTTGGAGGCTGGCCGTTCTTGAGCCACGTTATGTTTGCCGGCGGGTTGCTCTTCACGGTGCAGGTCAGCTCCACGCTGGCTCCAGCCGGGTACACCACCAACTGGGGCTTGACCTTCACGAACGTTGGCGGCTCTGAAAGGGCCGGACAACAAATGAACTGCCTACCCGTTTTTTATTGACCGCTGGAAAAATTGAGGTCCATGTATACACCCCTGCTTTTATTTCTCTTCTCGGCCTATTCACTAATGAGCCCTCCGAAATGAGTAGGTCAGCTAACCCAATTTATTGTGACACACCAGCATGCGCAATACGTTTATTTTGAACACTAACCACACTGCCATTTATCGATCAGTCTAGGTTATAAACAAAGTAATTAAAATAAGTAACAAAACTACAATTTTATCTAATTTTGTCAGTTTTTGTGTGTGCATTTTTCTCTCAGGTAATCAACGCAGTGAAGTTGAGATTGTTTTGGGCATTCATTTAATTATGGACGCGCAAAACGTTTCCTCGCGTTTTCAGGCGATGTCGTGCAGATGTGCCCCGTTACAGCGATTTTGGCTAGGCTAAACAAACTACCGCATGACACTGCTATGGCTACAGGGTGACTATTAGAAAAATTTGTCACTGACACTATCTGATTTCTCGGGGAGAGAGCGCGGCGCTTCTGGTCAGCATATAATTTACCCAGCTTTTCCGTGTCTTCGTCCATCGAATCGGTGACCATGCTTGCATTCCTTGTATGAAGAATGTTGTCCAAGGTGCTTGCTTGATCGCCAGAGACAACTTCTGGGAGAAAGGCAACACTTAATTAGCGGTAGCATAATGGAGAGCGGGACTTTGTACATAGCAATCTGATCTGAAATGGGGCTAAAGGCGCAAAACTTTCAAATGTATATATTTACGGCCACCCTCGATTCGCAATTCATTGTCATCGTGAATATGATTATGTTGCGTTCGAATTCAATTTCAAGCAACGCTAGTTCCAGGTATGAGGCAATGGCACCTTGAATATATATATATATATATATATATATATATATATATATATATATATATATATATATATATATATATATATATATATATATAATATATATATATATATGGGCATTGGGAGTGTGCTGCTCTGATATTTATGCGTGGTCGCGACATCGTGGTCATATGCAGTGTGGAAGGCAGCGGGTCAATCTCCCTGTTACTTCTCACCACCTAAACCCATCGCCACTATCATCTGTGAATGATCATCATCATCCCCGCGGGTTAGTTCCTTCGGTGGCCTGTGCTCGGCAGCCTAATAAAAGTGGTCCTTCCGCATCTCGGAACACCGTCTCTCTCTCTCTCTCTCTCTCTCTCTCTCTCTCTCTCTCTCTCTCTCTCTCTCTCTCTCT